>NC_051066.1:59782006-60136367 GCF_004664715.2 Peromyscus leucopus
CTAGAATCAACTCTGTAGACTGGGCTGGCCTCAACTCAGAGATCCATCTGCCTCTCCCTCGAGTGCTGGGATTAAAAATGTACCACCTAGTGAGATGATCATGTGGTTTTTTCTTTGAGTTTGTTTATATGGTGTATTACATTGACAGACCTTCATATGTTGAACCACCCTTGCATCCCTGGGATGAAGCCTACTTGATCATGGTGGATAATTGTTTTGATGTGTTCCACCAACTTGTCTTTGGTTTTTTTGTTTGTTTGTTTGGGTTTTTTGTTTTTTTTTTTTGGAGGGGGGATTTTGTTTTTGTTTTTGTTTTGAGACAAAGTTTCTCATTATTGAACTGGAGCTTGCCAATTGGGCTAGGCTGACTGGCAAAGAAACAATAATTCTGTTTGTCTCCAGCTCCCTGGTTCTAGGATTGCATACAAGTATCCCAACGTCCAACTTTTTATGTGAGTTTTTGGATCAAACTCTGGTTCTCATGCTTGGGATACAAGGACTTCACTGACTTAGTCATTTCCCTAGCCGTAAATCTAATTCTGTTCTAAGCAATTAGTTTCTGATAATAAGTGTCAGTGGAGTACTCAGCCAAAAATGGTCATCTATCACACACGCCCGAGGCTCAGTGACAGTCTCGGATGACAGAACAGAAAGATCATGAGAACCAGAGGTCAGGGAGGAGTGGACATCTGGACACAATGGGACCAATGCACTCCTGAACTCTCAGTTGCTGTAGTTCCCTGCACAAAATCCAGCCAGTCAATATTCCAGCAAGGAGAGGGCCCTGATATGTCAACCACACTCCAGTCAGTGGCCCCACAACCAGGAGTGTATATATGGGCAGCACAGATTTGTCTTCATGGTTTGTCTATTTATCTTAATGACATGAAGTTGAGAAGATAGAGAGGGTCTGGGGAGAGTTGGAGGGGAGGAGTGGGAGGAAAATATAATCAGAATACATTCATGAAACTTTCAAAGTATTACAGAAATAATATGCTTTCCCAATGAGAAATCACTCCAGACACTTAAAAATTCATTTAAAAAAAAAACTCTTTAATAATGGTGGCACTTTGTCCAGCTCTGGCTAATGCTCAAAGAGGAACTTGTCACAAATAGAAGATTTTACTAATTTATATGCACCTTAGGCTTAAGCAGTCCATATATGCTGTTGTAAATCTCTTCTAAGTTTCAGCCTTAGGATACACTTTGAACAATTGAAGCAGAGACTCCGGCCACTTGGGCAGATGGGAGATTTAAACAGAAAAATATTGTCAGAATTATTTCTTAAGTACACCAATGCTGCTCTTTACAAATAGTTGTTACCCAGGTTCATCTTGTACACCTAGCAATATTATGCTTTTTCTAGTAATAGCACAGGGGACTTAATGGCAGACCAGGACTCAATGGTGGCTGTGCTGCCCCTTGGAGTCATGTTCTTTGATATGGGGATGACTTTAATGCCTGGCTCTAAGTCAGGATTATAGTTTTATGTTATGGGAATGGAGCCTAATTGAAGGTCAATCTTCGTTAATAACCCTTAGCAAGAACTTTCTCAGCAACTCTAGCCTTCAGTTGTAGTACAGAATTTTCTTTCTCACAGGTTCTGACATGTCTGGGTTAGTATACTACTTATCTTCCAGTTGTACTGGAGGTAGCACTCCCTTAGCTGAATTTTACTTTATATAACTTATTATCTCCTAATCACATTTATTAGTAAACCCTTCATAGCATCAATTTTGTTACTTCAAGTTTCTCTTATATCAAAATAAGTAATAAAAATATTTTTAAGAACTAAATAACCTAGGAGTTAATAGTATAACTTTAGTTTGTAGCTCTGCATATTGTTTTATGCATAATTCAAGAAACTAAAGCATTTAAAAGGATTTTAATTTAGATTGGGCATATATATATATATATATATAAACATCTAATTTTATAAAATCAACATATGCAAGGGACAAGGGAAGGACTGCTAAAGAGGAAATGTTATTGAAGTTAAGCTAGCATGAATTCAGAATAAAGAGGCATGGAATTAATATGTTAAGAATATTCCCCATGCTAATCACAAAGAAAACAACTGTAAACTATCTATAAAAGAAATGGAGAAAGAAATTTAAGTGCTTCCCAGTAGAAGGCAATAATTCTGAAAATAAGAAATAATAGAGAACTAAGGTGTATAGAAAACAAATAGCACAATCACAAGACTGTGTCCCTTTTCATCAGTAAATATGTGAAATGTAAATGGATTAAATATCCCAGTCAAAAAGGAGACAGTGAAAGAGAACAGATAAAAATAAGATCCTCCTACACACTGTCTATACAAGATCATTAGAAATATGGTGCTTCCCAGTAGAAGGCAATAATTCTGAAAATAAGAAATAATAGAGAATAAGTTATAAAACAAATAGCACAATCACAAGACTGTGTTTTTCATCAGTAAATATGTGAAATGTAAATGGATTAAATATCCCAGTCAAAAAGGAGACAGTGAAAGAGAACAGATAAAAATAAGATCCTCCTACACACTGTCTATACAAGATCATTAGAAATATGGTGTTTTTTTTTTTAACTCAGAAGTGAAGAAATAAAAATATAATCTAGACAAATAGCAAAAGATTATAATTTCAAGCAGAATAGACTCAAGATTTTAATAAGTCTGTTAGAAATAAGAGATATTGTATAATAATAAAGGGTCAGTGTAGATAGAAGATACAGTAGTTGTAAATAATTACTTGCCTAGCCAATATTTATGAAATGAAAATTGACAAAATCAATGAGTGTAATAGACCATTTACAATGATATTGGAGAGTTCAATACACCATTCTCAATGAGGGATAGAGAAACCAGAATCAAGGTAAGAAAGGAAATACAGGATTTCAGCACAATAAAGCAATTAGGTCTAATATACATGTGCTGTGCAGAACACTCCACCCTGCAAGCGGTATGCATCTTTACCCAGTACACAAGGCTCAGTTCTGAGCTTACACCATATGTTAACTCACAAACTAAGCAAGAGTTGATTTTGGAAGATTTGTGTCAAGTGTCCTCTCAGACTACAATAGGATGGATTGAGAAATCCACAGACATGAAACCAAGGGATTCACAGAATATTGGAAATTAAAACACATTTTAAAACCCAGTGGATTGAAAAGGAAATCATAACAAAAATTAGAAAATACTCAGAGACAAATGAAAACAAAAATGCAACATACAAAAATTTATAGGCTACAAAGCATAGCAACAGGCCCATTCAAAGACTTAAGCACATTGAAAACAGGGACGATATTGAGTCAGAAACTTAACTTTGTAAGTTAAGGGACCATCTCAAAATAGATGCACTATATCCAAAGCTAGCAGCAGGAAAGAAATATTTTTAATTAAAGACATAATATACAGAGTAGAAAAAACTGAATAATTTAATGAATATTTTAAAGTTGCTTATCAGAAAAGATTTTAAACTTGACAGACGCACACAATGCAGACTAGGGAAAAGAAACATGGAAATGACTAAACTCAGAAGTGAAATAAGAAACATTACCAACTGTGCTAAAATACAAAGGCTTATTAGGGAAGCACTGTGAAGAACTGTATACCAACAAAATGAACAAGCCAGAAGAAATGGACAAACTCTTCGGAATACGACGCACACGTCTATGATTTTGATATGTATATTTTAATAAAATGTTAACAAATAGAAAACATTGATGAGGAGGCTGAGGCTTCGACAGTTAAGAACCATACCCACTGCGATGTGCATCGCCAAATACCCACTGTTTCTGAGAACTTGCTTCCCCTGTGCCTCCAGCAACTTCAGCCAGCCTGTCATCTCTTCTAGGTTTCCCATGTATCTACAGGTTCGAGGCCCAACGTTTGGATCTGTTTATTGTTTCTACACGTTACCTTCCATTTTTTTACCTCCCCTTCAAAAATCATGATCATAATCCAAAGACTTTCTCAATTTTTCTACCTCAGTCTTCTCAGATATTTTTTTACTTCAAGTAGAAAAGTCCCATTGTTATGCATTTCATAAAATACTTTGCATCATATTACTATTATCCCCTTTCTCTTTCTCCTCCTTAAGCCAAAAAGTCTAAAAGGCCAGAGTCCAAGATATTCCTTCAAGAGCCCACAAAGCACTTGGCAGTTAATAAAAACTTGTATTAAATAAATACCATTTGTGACTTTAAGCTGGAGGGTTATTGGAAACTAGCCACAGGGAAATGGCAAGAACAATAAAACTGTGGTGGTTATTGGCAACTGTAATGTGTCTTCCCTCCAGCAAGCACTTCTCAGTGCCCTGTTCTCAGCAGGAATGGCCAAGCTCTATTTCCATTCCAGCACAGTGCTGGGTTAAAGGCTGGAGAGAGGAGGCCAAGTTTAACATAGCGCTGGTACCAGGCAAGTACTCCCCATACCTTGCCATGAACGCTTTTCCACATGTACGTGTGTGTGTGTGTGTGTGTGTGTGTGCGCGCGTCTGTCTGTCTGTCTGTCTGTCTGTCTATGTGCCTGTGTGTATGTATCTGTGTATTTGTGTGCATGTGTGCATTTGTATGTGTGTGTGTGTGTGTGTGTGTGTGTGTGTGTGTCTGTGTGTAGTGTGTCTATGTGCCCTGGTGTATGTGTGTCTGTGTATCTGTGTGTCATATGTGTATATGTGTGTGGTCTGTGTCTGTGTCTATATATGAGTTCTCTGCAGATATCATCTATATTGTTATTATTTCTATCCTAAAAATAAATGCAATATTTAAAGTGATAGTTTCATCTGTAGCAAATGAGATAGGAAAGAAACTTTCTGTGTTATGAAAGGTCCACAGTATCTCTCAGAGAAAGTTTAATGAAGTCTGTATTTGGTGTCCTTTAGTAGAGAAGGGTATTGCCATTTGTCATGCACCAAGTCTGTCTTTGCCATCTAAAATAAAAACAGAGTAATTTATATGAATATTAAGTCCCACCCGGAAGAGTTTTCTTTCTGGGCATCTAGAAATGACTTTTTTAGTCAGTAGACTACCTTTGGGTGCATTGAAAGAAATCACAAAGTCCCTGATTATTTAGCATAGATTTTTAAATTATTAAATAGACATACATGTATGTATGCACATGCATTACATGCAGAAGCTAAACACACTAAACTTAGGAAAGCTAGAACAATTTATCTATGGTGCTACCCTAAATAGCAGCACATATCATATGCTCAATAGTTAGTGAAGAGATCCCAAGTTTTACCTCAAGTGTCCAACTTGTACCTTCTCAGAGGCTACAAGGATTCAGGAAAACATCTATCCTAATACATTGCTTATAGGTAGGTACTGTCCTCAAGGGAAAGAAAGGGACACCCACTTCATGTATTATCAATGAGCACTTTTCCTAAAACGGAGATGAAAGACGTTACAGCTAAGATCATCATCCTGCCCCAGGTAACAATAAAATCCACTAATGAATGACATTTTGGAGAAAGAAAAGAGACACGTCTCAAAAAATCAGGAGGCCTTTATAATAAATTCCATAACCCAATACAATTGCTGTCTTCCTGTCTTAATGATGCTGGCATCCCTGATGTGTAACTTACATTTAACTGGCAACATTCTGGGCTACTCATATTAACTGCAATAGGCTGAACAGCTTGAACTTCAATAAAATGTGCATTAAGTGACTGAGTTAATTTAACCTCATTAATCCTCAACCCAACAGAACCATTGAAAGCCTTCCAAGCTGCCTGAGCTGCCTCTACAACATAAACATAGCCCTGCAGGAAGCCAGCACCCAGAACACCCTGAGGCTCTAGCTCTCAAGTTGTCACTGAGGGGTAAATGGCTGCATAATGGCCAGAACCAGGCTTCAAGTGCATCTTAACATTCACCGGCTTTGATCATCTGAGCTAACACTACTGAGGCAAGTTCTTAAAAATAAATTCTCTCTGCACTTTTTTGGTGGCTCCTTCAATTCTGACTAAATATGATATGATTCATCAAAGAGCAACATTCTTGTTCAAGCTCCTGTTTTTGCCTTTTAACTTATATAGTTTGGGAATATAAAAGACTATGCTTAATTTAAAAAAAAAATTTCACTCCACTGCTTCCAACATCTTCCCCTACAAAGGCTGAATTCCAGAAGAAATAACAGCAGTGGATTTTCAGAATTTTACTCAAAATGGAAAGAAATTTCAATGTTCTATAAGTTATTGACACAACTTCAATATTCATGTATTTGCTGTGTATGTGAGATTATTTAGTGACTTAGTTATTTTTATGTCTGAGGTTGTGTGCTTGGGTTTGCCTATGCTAATCATACTCTGTCACTAGGTTCTAGCCCTAGCCAACACACTTAACTTTAGGGAATGTTGTGGAACTTTCACAAAAAAAGGTACACTGTATGGACTGCACTGATTGCCCTGGATTTAATGGCACTGAAAACACCTTTTATTTGAAGATTGCTTGATTCATTTTTGTTCATATTACTCTCATACCAAGAAAACATTTAGTCTCATATCTGAACATACTATCATTCTCTGTTAAACACACAGAGAATTATTAAATAGGAATATTGTAGTTTGGGCCAAAATAACTGGCTTGATCTTGATTTTTGAATGTCACTCCAATTGGTGGGTAGAAAATATAATCATTTATTATTCAGCTCATGGAAACATACTGCCTACCCTTCCATAACATTTTTGTAATGATCAAAACATCACGTAGACAAATAACTTCATAGTCCAATGTCTACACAAATGCAACTGTTCTTGTTTCTTTCTTTTTACATGGTATGGCTATGACTTGTAAGAAAAACTGGCTGAGACAGAACTCAAAGCAGATTCCGTTCTTCACCAACACTCCACAGCACTTCTAAAGAATTCCAGCGTCTTAAAAATGATTTTATAAATTCATTGCAAAGAAACATTGTAATATATAAAAACAATATACTCCACAAATACCCATAATCAATTAGCTTAAAGCATTATGAAGAAGAGGTTAGTATTGACATATTACATGCTATTTTAAAAATAAACAAAAATATAATTTAAATCCTTAAATACTTTTATGATCAAATATCTCCTAAGTTAAGCTTCAATTGATTGCCTTTACTTGCTAAACACGTATTTTCTCTAGGAAAATAACTTCATTAAAATTTTGTTAGATTAGTTTAAAAAAATGGGTCTTTGTTTTTTTCTTTCTACTATACTGAGGTAAGGATAAGACCAAGGTGACATATGTCATTAGTCTACCATCAGTGTCAATGCTGGAATCTCCAGTAAAGTATATTAGGGCTTTTTTGTAAACTTTTAAAAATCAAATTACATAGATTTTTAGAAAATTTATGCATCAGTTATAGGGAATTAAATGGAGTATAAAACTCTATAGCTTTTAAAAACCTGGTTCATGACCCTTTATGAGTGTTGCAAGAGATTCTGATAACAGAAATGGCTTTAGAACATGAACATGAAAAGACTCAAAATGTATTCAAAATCAAAAGCATAATGAATCCAAGGTAGTTCTGGCAGTGTTCACACCTGTTGCCTCACGTGCCTTCACTGCAGCCCTGGTCCTGAAACCACAGCATGTACATTTTGCACTGAGCACACCACCAGGCCACACAATTCTAACCAGAATCTGGAAGCATCTCTTCTCAGATGTAAGACTAGAGCACATTATGAATAGTGTTCCTCTATGTACAAAACTGGTTCTTCTTGTAGAAACACAATGGCTTAACTGTGGAAAACAAAGACAATACTTTCCTGTTGTTCTTCAGATTGTATCAAAGTAGGATGTCTTTGGGTTGTATTGTGTTACAACACAATTTTAAAACTTGGTTTTGAGTTGCTGTTAAATGCACTTTGGCTTTGGATTAGGATAGAATGTTCCAATGTCTCAGAAATGGTCCTAAGCCATTTTTACAATGTATTCATAAGAAATGTCATTCCCAGAATTGATGATTATATACCAAAATAATCAACCATATAAAACATTGAAAATGTTCTGCCCTAGAGTCACTTCTGTTATGGGAAAATAGCATGACAGAAAGCAATTAAGAGAGACTGAGTTTATTTCAGCTCACAGTTCTGTGTTAATGAACATCACCAAGGCGAAGTTGAGACAGCAGCAACTTGAAGCATATGGTCACATCAGATCCACAGTCAAGAGCAGAGACAAATAAATGTTCACAAGCTGCCTGCTTGCCTGCTTTGGCTCAGCTTTATCCACGCATTGTACAGTCAGGACCACCTGCATAGGACTGGGCCACTTACCTTGAGCTGAATTTTCTCAATCAGTTCATTTAAAATTCAACACAATTCCTCATGGATATACCCACAGGCCAACCCAATATAAACATTCCTTCCCTGAGACTCTCTTCTCAAATGATTCTAAGTTGTTTATAATTGAAAAGGCTGACCACCTTGTGCTCCATTTTGTAATTTCAATGATTTTGACAAGATGGACTCTTGTTTGTAAAAGGAAACCCTTATGTAGAAATTATGATTCTTTTTTTGTTTGTTTGTTTTTTGTTTGCTTGTTTGTTTTTGTTTTTCGAGACAAGGTTTCTCTGTGTAGCTTTGCGCCTTTCCTGGAACTCACTTGGTAGCCCAGGCTGGCCTCGAACTCACAGAGATCCGCCTGCCTCTGCCTCCCGAGTGCTGGGATTAAAGGTGTTGGCCACCACCGCCCGGCTGAAATTGTGATTCTTTACATACAAAGTTTCCTGTTTTAACAGAAAGACACTGATTGAGATTTATATATATAAACCATTGTATATATAAATAATATATAAACTATATATGTGTATATATACATATATATGAAAACATGAATTCATGAGAATTCAAGGCCATGAATTCAGGAGAAAATAAGTAGGTACATCATAGGAGGTGGAGGGAGGAAAGGGTAGTGGAAAATGATGCAATTACATTTTAGTTTTTAAAAGTATTGATAAAAAGTAAATAAGCACATCTATCTCATTGGTAGGCAAATTTTCTTTAAGCTTTAATAAATGGTAAAATTATATGTGTACCAAATAATTGGTTCAAAATAAATTATGATTTAATTTCTTAGCATAAGGAGTCATGAGTGGAAAAAATCAAGAAGACCTGTTCTAAGTGTTCTGACTCCATGAACACGTATGAGACTCCAATTAGAGAATGCAATATTGAATAGAAAAGTTCTTAAAAGAGAGTGAAATATAAGCTAAAATATTGACCTGAGCAGATAAACTCTTTATTGGCAAGCAATTCCAGAAAGATGATAAATATCAAGTAAAATACACTTTAAAAACCAAGCCAGGTCTACATTCTTCAGTTACAGTCACAGAAGACAGATTTTACATTGCTATTTAACCAACTACAATTTTACCCAAAAAACAGTTTACAAAAATAACATAAATCAGATATGGTAAGGTCAGTGATAAATATTGTGAATGAAAATTTTCAGGAAAGACAATCTACCTTTAGAGAACAGAGATCAATTCATATTTCCAAACCCTAGTACATAACGTCCTTTAAATCATGTCCAAGATGTTGAAAAATACAAATACCCCTTGCATTACTGCCAAAATACATCTCTTAATGGCTTCCTATTGATATATGAATGGGTAGGTTTTATGGGCACCTGTTTTCTTTCTTTGAAGTTTCTTTTTTGCAGTACATTTTTTAAAGCAAAATCATACAACACATTCTTGAAAGAATAGTAAATGTAATATATTTTTACTTCAGTCTAGGTAGCAATTTAAAACTATAGAAAGTCATGATAATTTCTGATAATATAAAAAAAGTTAAAATAGCTAGTTAACAAAAATTTACACCTTCCCATCAATGTCTTTAATATGTTGCTCTGTTTTATTCTAAGTCCTTTCATCAAGACATGCAATTTTAAATAAATATGTATTCATTACCATGATATTGAATTGCTAATTGGTGTCCAATCATTTCAAAATTTGTCACAAAAAACTACTTTTTATGCAGTTCATTTCTATAAGACAAAATAATTTTTCTAATGTCTCAGACACCAGTGCTCCCAAAACAGGCGTCATATGTTTGAATGATTGGTCCCTAATTACTAAAATTGTTTGGGAAGATTTAGAAAGTGTGGCTTTGTTAGAAGAAGTTTGTCACTGGAGGTGGACTTTGAAGTTTAAAAAGCCCATCCCAGACTCTTCTCTTTCTCTCTCTCTCTCTCTCTCTCTCTCTCTCTCTCTCTCTCTCTCTCTCTCTCTCTCTCTCTGTCTCTCTCTCTGTCTGTGTGTGTGTGTGTGTGTGTGTGTGTGTGTGTGTGTGTGTGTGTGTGCTGCCTTTGCATCAGGATCTAAGCTCTCAATTACTGCTCCAGCACCATGCCTGCCTGCCTCCGGCAATGCATCCTATCATGATGATCATGGACTCATCCTCTGAAGCTATACACAAGCCCCCAATAAAATCTTTCTTCTGTAAGTTGCCTTGGTCATGGTGGTTTTTTTTTTTTTTATCATAGTAATAGTAGGCCCACCTAAGACAAATCCATAGTTCATATAAATTTATGTTTTATATTTGTTACTAAGAAAAAACACAAAACAAGCACCAGGAAATACTATGATTGGATTTCATCATGTCTCCTATCACTTCTAGGAAAGACAATATCAAGTGACAACCTTCAATATGAATTTAAGCCTTGTAAAACAGATGAGAAGGCAACTTTGAATTTGGATATGTGAGTTCAAGGCCACACTGGGCTACAAGAGATTGACCTAGTTTAGGAGAGAAACAAAGTCAGGCAGTGATGGCATACATTTTTAATCCCAGCACTTGAAATCTCATGCCTTTGCTTGGGAAGCACACATGCTTTTAATCCCAGGAAGTAATATGGCAGGACAGAGAAAGGTATGTAAGGTATGTATGAGGAAACAGAAACTCACTCTCTTTAGGCTAAAAATTTCAAAGAGGTAAGAACTAGTTGCTGGCTGCTCTACTTCTCTGATCTTTCAGCTTTCATCCTGATATCTGGCCCTGGGTTTTCTATTAATAAGACCATCTAAGATTCAAACAACAGCATGCCACACCACCACAACCCTCTGCTTACCATCCATAGCTAGAGGTTATCAGGCTCCAGAGTGACCAATCAGCAATCCTTGGTAAATGTTAGAAGATGCCAGCAAGTGTTAGAGCGGCCCCTTCATTCTATATGCTAGGATAGGTGTCATTAAAAAAGTACTGAAACTAACCTCAAGTCATTTTTTAGAGTCTGCTCATTAGTCACCACATTTCTAGTTTGGAACACTCTCCTGAAGACATTCTCGCCAACTCTTTGGAAAATTCCTAGTAAATTCTTACTTTTCTCTATCGTCACATGGATGGATCCAACCAAGCAGAGGGGAATTTGAAATGAAAGGGGGAATAAACTAGCAGCTCAGAAATACTTCTCAGATATTTCTGAAGTACTTAAGTGTTACCACACAGGTGCTTCTGTTCAAATGTGCTCTGCTAACACTTCAAAGGAAACATCACAAAAAATGGAAGTTACAGGAATGGATTCTTGACCATTCCTTAGTCATGAGCCCCCATGTGGGATACTGTTGTTTTTCTGGATGATTCTATCATTTCCTTTGATATCCCTGCCATTACCAAACATTAGATGATGGGAAAGTAACATACTTCTTTCCTTTATATCTCCTCTCAGTTATCAACTTTCCACTTCCATCAGGAAATCAAATATTTAGTAAAATGAAAATGATTACTCTTCACAAAAATCCAGAAACATCTGGCCTCAACTGTAGAACTATACCAATGATGGTACATGAAGCAATTTCATATTAGTCTATAAAGTGATAATTCCATTGTTTCCTATGCTTTATCAAAATAATATAATCACAAAAACCTAGTAATTTTAATGTAGTACAAATCAAAATATATTATGTCCATTGTCTACTGTGTCATAAAAAATTCATAACTGACTAAAATTAAAATGTTTGTAAAAGTAGATAATGAAAGGCTCATCAATTTTATTAGGAATTACTCTTATAATTTTACTTCCATATTTTATATGTACAGTGTATACATATGCCTATGAAATCATATTTTACAATGTAAAATATTTGCTGATTGTCTTAGTTACAACATGATCAAGGCAAATTATAAAAGACAGAATTTAATTGGGGGCTGGTGGCTTCAGAGATCAGTGTCCATGATGGCAGAACAAAGGCATGGTAGTAGGAATTGCTGAGAGTTTACATCTTGATTTACAGCTAGCAGACAGACAGAGACACTGAGAGTGAGTAAAGTCTTTTGAAACCTCAGAGGCCATCCCTAGTGATATATTTTACCCAACAAAGACACACCTTCTAATCCTTCCCAAACAATTCCAACAACTTCAGACCAAGCATTCAAATATATGAGCCTATGGGCGGTCATTCTCATTCAAACCACCACAATTACCTTCCACAGAATTTATTACCACTTATAATTTAAGTAACTATTAAATTAAATTATAGAGCACCATGTATAGTATTAAAATAAATACATTTCTACTCTGATTTTCATATAGACAAAACTTCTGGGAGACTAGGTTCTGCACTGCATACTACCATCCCTTATTGTTGGAACCTTTATAAGAATTCATTGGTTTTATCAGCAGAAATGATATTGAGAAAAGAAAAGGAGTTTTAATCACCTATATACTTAGAAACACTTTGTAAGTAGTACCACTTCTCCTTAGCTCTGTTCCTTATCTTTTTTAAAATTAAAATAGCAGTTTTCAATAAACTTTTTCGTGTAAAACATAATTCTGCCATATTTTCTAACAATATATACAATAACTACAAATTCCTCAGGTTGCATTTACAAATGAAAGCAGTTTTTGTTGTTGTTCATCAAAGTGCAAAGGCAAAGTACACAGTAGTCCTTAATGTGACTAATGAATACAATAAGCTCTTTGGAACAGGCACAGTTAGGATAACATATTTTCAAAATGATTCTAACACCCCATTTTAAGGAAATTTAACAATGTATCTACTATCTTATTGCTCATGATAATATTATGAGTTCCAATTCAATACTCTTTTAGACAGAAAAAGTTATGTATTATGGCTGGGAGCATTCAGAAAATAATTCTATGCCATGATAGCAATAATGTGTCTGCTTAGAGAATACCATAACTCCTTAAATCCTGTGTAGAGAGCCTTAGTTCTGCATTAACAAAATGTGTTCTTTATAATATCAAGCTGGGAAAAATACATGAGTCAGAGTATGTTTTATGAGTAAAGACATGAAAGAATGTGTGAAGAGACTCAGAACATGGAACCTGTATTATGGTGTCACTCAAAGTCCTAGGCTTCTGGGGAAAGCCGGCTACCTTATTCTTATTTATAACTATCACATGATGACAATTTCTACCTACTTCCCAGTTTTGCCCTAGGCTGAGCATGACTAATTAAATAGCAAAATGTTGTTTATATTTTTCCAAATCATTTTATTAATGTATTATTTCAAGTGATAAATTCGTGTATTGGAAATGAGAGAAATGAAATTCTTCTCAAGGATCCATCCAATACCAATTCAGTGCTGACAAAAATTCAGAGTGGTGTAGACACTTTTCAGTGGTTTGAGGTCTGGTTAATAACCTCACACCCATGCTCATGAAGGCAACCCTGTTGGGGTGATTTGAATGAGAATGGCCCTATTAGCTCATATATTTGGATACAACTGTTTGAGAAGGAGTAGGAGGTATAGCCTATCATATTAGGTGTGTCACTGGAGGCAGGCTTTGAGGTTTCAAAAGATTTCTGCCATTTCCACTGTGCCTCTTACTCTCTGCGTGCTACTTGTGAATCACGATAAAAGCTCTCAGCTATTTCTCCCACTGCGCCTTTGCTCTGTCATTGAGGACTCCAACCCTCTGAAACTGTAAACCCACATTAAATACTTTCTTTTATAAGTTGCCTTGGTCATGGTGTCTTATCACAGCAATAGAAAAGTAACTAAGACACCTATTTAAGCTCAATAGATCACACACAAAAAGAAAGACAAGAAAGTACAAGGTGGGCGTGCTGGGGACAAGAAGAATTTCCACATGGAGGAGGGGGGGCCGTGGCATGGAGGTGGGATATGGGGCATGCAGTAAGAGAGGGTAATGGGGAGTTGAAACGGCTAAAATCCATTACATTAATCTGTCTGGGAAGGGACAGAGGGCTTAACTGTTAGATTATAAAAATATGTATAAAAGTTACCAAGTTACTGTGACATAGAAATATATAGCAACTATATGGAGAAAAATGCCAGGAGAAACAATCAAAAGACTATATAATAGATGGTAGTAGCAAGCTAGAAGATAGTGTTGGAAAATGGCAGGCATAAATATGTCAACTTTTACAGCTGACATTTTGATCTATGGGAAGGTACTTACTTAATTTAAAATATATTTTTGAAGGTATAGAGTCTGTAGAAAGAGTACCCTTACAGGAACACTGCCTGAAAACATAATCTCAGAATTTGAACACCTTCTCATGTCTTATATTCTTTAAAGATGTTTAAAGACTGCTATCTAATCAGTCTTGAAAGCCTTTGAGGATTTGTGAAAATACAGACAGACTAAATAAAATTCAGAAATCATTTGCGTACATTCTCTGCAATGAGTTCCTGTGCTATAATGAATTTTGTCAGCTGGAATGCTGATTGTTTGGATGCTCACATTTGGAATTTGTCGTCTTTTTCAAAAGTAAGGACTCATGTCTTCAAAGGCAGAGAGATCCCAGGTGTGTTGAAACCAGTGTTCCATTTTACATTACTGTGTGGCCCCTTTAATTCAATTCTGTGACTCAGAATGCCTCAAGATTTGATCTGTGTGTTGTCCAAATGCTGTCAGTAGCCTAGTGAAAGATTTAATATTGTTTATTGCCAACTATGTCTCCAAAAGTTCTAATCCCCTTATCTCACCATTACTCGTTTGTAAAACAGACTAATGCAATACTGGAATCAGAGGGAGTCAATTCTGAAGCAATTTTAAATGAGAGGAAGGGAACTTGTCAGCTGTTGAGGTCTTAGCAGAGTCTCTTAAACTTCTTTTCCAAACTTTTAAGACCAGTAAGACCTAACAACCTGGTTTAGGTAACATTTATAACTCAAAATATTGTAAAGGAATTTATCTGCTTAACTAAATTAATAGAGCTTAAAAATTTTTTAATCTGATTTTTTTAATGTAAGAACACATTATAGTAGCAATTAATGAGGCAATTCCATGTAGTTTATCTGATAGTCCAAAGGCTTTATTTTGAGTTAACTTACAATAAGCAAAAGGAGTTGTTTATGGGATCCAAGAGAGGTGATACCCAGTTCAACGTGGTTCTCTGGAGAACTCTGACTTGGTCCGCAGTACCAGCATCCAGCATCCAGGATCACAAGGTAGCTAAGAGAGCAAGCACATATGCATTTCAAGATTTAGGGGGTCTCAGCCATGGCCCAGGCAGGGGCAGGTACCTGCTGCCTACTGGGGCAATGCTTCAGGGGTGAAGCACGGACAACCACCCCTACAACACATTCTGTAGCCTAGTCTGACCTTGAATTCACAGCAGTTCTACTGTTTCAGCCTCCTAAGTAATAGGATTACCAAGATTCACCACATGTGATGTTAATATTATCTTTAAAGTAATTGTAATATTCTGAGAACTATCAATTGAGAGAACCAAGAACCTTGATACAGTTCTAACATTTATTCAATATAGTAAGCAATCAAGCCCTGGCCTGAAGATTATAGATATGTTAGAAGTGGGAAATTTATTCAATGGTAAAATAGATGCGTATCATGGATGAGAGCCTGTGTTTAATCCCCAGAACAATAACAACAACAATAATAATATAGAAACATACATTAATTGTGTGGCAATTAAAATAAACTCACTATGATATAAGATCAAATTATCTACTTTAGAAAACAATTTTAAGCTCTTGATTAAAAGATGATACAAAGGTGGATGTAGTTCCAAATACTTGTAATTTCAGATATTTGGAGGGTTCAGATATAGGCATGAGGTTCCTGAATTTTAGGCCAGCCTGACCAACATAGTGAGATTCTATCTTAAAAGATAAATGAAAATGACATCATAATATTATTTTAAATCACTTCTCATATTAGTGGGGTGACAAAACGAATGTGCTAGGAACAATGGCTTTTAAATATGCAAATAAAAAGTGATGCTAAGCTTTCAATGATTGCTTTTCACCAAAATGATTTATGGTCAAGAAGCTAATTAGTGTTGAATATTGATTACTTCATCTTGAACTTTGATTTTTACTATTGGATACAGCCATGTTGAACCTGAGGAATACAGAGGTACAAAGCAATTAGTGTTGTTCAGAGTTGGGTCTGCCCTTAGCCACCTGTATCTTTTATAACCTACCTATTTTGGTTTGCTCAAGGTAAAGTTATCAACATGTCAATACATTCTGATTACACATTTTCATATTGAAAGAGAAGGATTTTAATTGCATATCTCAATGCCCAACCCTAAAGGAATCCCATCTGCTTTTTTAATTTTATAAACTTTATTAACAAAAAAACTTGCAAATTCCTTGGCCAACCCCTCATTACTTGATTTCTCTGTCATTTCATTATTCCATTGAAATTGCCTAAGTATTTCTTTTGTTGTGGAACATTGAAAGAATGAAAGGAATAAAGGAAGCCTTAAAAAAATGATCTTTAAGGTTTCTACAGAAAAGCACCCGATAAAGCTCATTGTCTCTGTATCTATTAATAAAGATATAAGGAAAAGAAACACGCCATCTATTCATTAGCTCCTGGATATCCCTGTGATATTTTTATTCTCTTCTATTAAATTTTGCTCAGTTGAAAAGCATTGTGAAAGCTATTAAGGTTTAAAAACTCTGACATTCATAATAAGTAGGGATGGATGAAGTAAGTTGCTTAATTATAGACATTTGAGTTAGGGAAATGGATAGCAGCACAGTTGCTACTGTTACTTTATTTAAAGCAGAAATTACAGTGCACAAAAATCAGTTCAGCTCTTCTGGTATAATCTCTCCCCTCCTCCACTAAAATAATTACTATGCATTGCATCCACCATAGCAACTATGGTTGATTCTTGAATGTTCCATTTATGAGAATTCCACTTGCTTTTCTATGAAACAAAATCACTCAATGTCTCTGAGACTTATACCAAATTCTATATAACCAAGAATCATTCATTCAGTGGTACTAGGATTTTCATTTCAATGGTCAAAAAGTCTTATATCATCCTTTTCTCCCAACTAGTTTTTTCTGAAAGTATAAGTGTGCATCACCACATCTGGTTCTCATCTTGCTTTAAGATGAAATTTCAAATCCTTAATGGTCAAATCTTCCATAATATTTTATCTCCAGCAGATTAATTCATGATATTCCAGCTTCTTCCAACATTAGTTCCTTGAAAGTGTTGGACATTCTGTGTACAATTCCCTATTGCTGAAATGCATGTTATTCTTTCTTTCTTCTAGTCTTTTTATAAATTATTTCCTATTTGTTGGATAATAATAAATCTCAAAACAAATACAAGTTTTAGAGAATTATTCCATCTGAATTATGCTCTAATAATCTCTCGTAGTTTGCAATATCATCTCTCACAAAAGTGTCTCAGTTTGAAAATAATAGATTTGATTCCAGCCCTGGAAGCTGATAGGCTAGCTTCAGATCTTCTCTATCCCACTTATCCAAATCCATGCCCCAGTCTCATCAGCAGCTCTGTTGCAGACCACCTCCTGCCGCCTCCCTTCCCTCTCTCACCCCATCCACAGTGGATCACACAGACCTTCCCTTCCAACTTCCTTCCCCCAATTCACTGCTTTGTCTGAATCCTTAAATCCAGCAAGCATTCCCTGGGAACCCACAGATCACTCTACAGTGAATCAGTAGGCTAACAGCAGATCTTCCCTATCCCTCTTCTCCTCCAAATTCAATGCCTCAGTCTTATCCTCAGCTCTGTAGCACAACACCTGCTATGGCCTCCCCTTTATCTGTGACCTCATCTCCAACAGATCACATAGACCTTTTCCTCCCATCTTCCTTCCCAGTCATCCTATTAGCCCATTCTCCAACTCCAACAGGCTCTCTATGGGATCCCACCAGCCAAGCCTGCCAGAGAAGCAAGAAGGTCAGCAAAGAATATAGGCAAGCTTCAGATCTTCACTCTCCCTCCTCTCCCCCATGTCTAATCCTCCAGTCTCATCCCCAGATTTATAGAAGACTACCTGTTGTGGCCTCTTTCTGACCCCATTCCCAGGGTACTAAGCAGATCATGGTAGAACACTGCTTTCCTGCCTCTTGTGGACCCTCTCAGACCCTCCTCCCATCCTCATTCCTAAGTATTAACTCACAATACCTTGAAGCATACACAGATCCCCCTTGCAGTAGCCACATACATTAAGACCACAAAATAATTTCCTACCATATAACACACAACCACCACATTCTACTAAGAACCAGAGAAGGCAGTAGAAACCAAGGAACAAAACACCCACTCAACAAAGATAAGACCAGATATCAGCATCAAAAATTGCAGTCTCCCAAACCTAAGTGCCTAGACTCAAAAACACAATAGATCTCCACTACAGACCAGCAAGCCTACCACAGTAAGCCTGGAGTATTCTAATATAACTGAAGCACAAGACAAAGGCCTTAAAGTATCCCTTATGAATATGATAGAGGTCCTTAAAAAGGAAATGAATAAATCCCTTAAAGAAACTATTATAGCACAAATAGTGCAAGGAAATGAATAAAACTGTTCAAGACCTGAAAGTACAAAGAGAATCAATAAAGAAAACCTAAACTAAAGAAAATCTGGAAATGTGAAATTTAGGAACTTAAACAGGAACCAGAGAGGCAACTTTCACCAACAGAATACAAGAGATGGAAGAGAGAACCTCAGTCATTGAACATATACAAGAAGTAATAGATACCTCAGTCAAAGAAATAATAAATATAAAAAAATTGTGTGGTGCAAAACATCCAGGAAATCTGAAACAGTAAGAAACTAGGAACATAAAAAGGAGAAGAAACACAGGTTAAATGCACAGAAAATATTTTCAATAAAATCATGAAAACTTCCTTAACCTAAAGAAGATGATGACTATCAAAGTAAAAGAAGCATGGAAAACACTGAATAGACTGGATCAGAAAAGTCACTCCTCTCAGCACATATAATCAAAACTACATATAATTAAGTAAAGCTATGGCACAAAGAATGAATATTAAAAGCCGCAAGGGGAAAAGACCAAGTAACATATAAAGACAGACCTATTTTAAGTACACTCAACTTTTCAATAGAGACTTTAAAAGCCAAAGGGGCCTGGACAGATGTCTCACAGAATCAAAGAAACCATAGATGCCAGCCAGCCCAGACTACTATACCCAGTAAAACTTTCAATCACCATAGATGGAGAAAATAAGACATTCCATGATAAAACTAAATTTAAGCAATATCTGTTTACAAATCCAGCCCCACAGAAGGCACCAGAAGGAAAACTCCAACCTAAGGAGGTTAACTATACCCAAGAAAACTCAAGGAATAAATCATTCCAGACCATCAAATCATAAAAGAAGACACAGACACACACACACACACACACACACACACACACACACACACATCACCTCCACCCCCACAGCAACAACAACAAAATAACAGGGATCAACAAACACTGCTCATTGATATCTCTCAATGTCAATGATTTTAATTTCTCAATAAAAAGACACAGACTAACAGAATGGATACAAAAACAAAACCCATCCTTCAGCTTCATTCAAGAAACACACCTTCACAATAAGAATACACATTACCTCAGGGTAAACAGATCAAAAAGATATCTCAAGCAAATGGACATAAGAAACAAGCTGGGATAGCCATTTTAATATCTAACAAAACAGACTTTAAACCAAAACTGATCAGAAGAGTCACGAAAGGCTACTATATACTCATCAAAGGAAAAGTCCACCAAAGAGGATATGGCAATTCTTAACATTTATGCACCAAACACAAGAGTATTCAAGTTCTTAAAAGAAACACTACTACAGCTTAAATCACACTTTGACACTCATACACTGATAGTGGAAGACTTCAGTACCCCATCTTACCAATAGACCAGTCATTTAGACAAAAACTGAATAGAGAAACTCTAGAGCTAACTGATGTTATAAACCAAATGGAACTAATAGATATTTATAGACCTTTTCACTCAAGCACAAAAGAATATACATTCTTCTCAGCACCTCATGGAACTTTCTCCCAAACTGACCACATACTTGAAAACAAAACAAGTCTCAAAAAAATGCAAGAAAATTGAAATAATCACCTGCATCCTATCAGACAACCATGAATTAAAGCTATATATCAACAACAAAAACAACAGAAAACTTAAAAAGTCATGGGAACTAAACAACTCTACTGAATGAAAAATGCATCAAGACAGAAAGAAAGAAATTAAAGGATTTGTAGAATTGAATGAAAATGAATACACAAAATACCCAAACTTATTGAACACGATGAAGATGGTTCTAAGAGGCAAGTTAATAGCACTAAATGCCTACATTTAAAAAAGAAGATATCTTAGACTAACAACTTACTAGAACACCTGAAAGCTCGAGTATAGAGAGAAGTCACACCCAAAAGATTAGACAGCAAGAAATAATAAAAGATAAAGCTGAAATCAACAAAATAGAAACAAAAAAAATTACAAAGAATCATGAAACAAAGGGTTGGGTTTTTTTTTTTTTTTTTTTTTTGAGAACATCAATAAGATTGACGAATTCTTATCCAAATTAACTAAAAATCAGAGATAGAACAGTATTAGAAATGAAAAGGGGGTGCCGGGCGGTGGTGGCGCACGCCTTTAATCCCAGCACTCGGGAGGCAGAGCCAGGCGGATCTCTGTGAGTTCGAGGCCAGCCTGGGCTACCAAGTGAGTTCCAGGAAAGGCGCAAAGCTACACAGAGAAACCCTGTCTCGAAAAAAAAAAAAAAAAAAAAAAAAAAAAAAGAAATGAAAAGGGGCATATAACAACAGACACTAAAGAAAGCTAAAGAATCATAAGGGCATACTTTAAAAAATAAGTACTCCACCAAAGCAGAAAAATCTAAAAGAAATTATTTTTCTCAATAGATATCATCTGTCAAAATTAAATCAAGATCAGATAAGCAATTTAAATAGACCTATAACCCCAGAGAGATAGAAGCAGCCTTTAAAAGTCCCCCAACCAAAAAAAGTTCAGGGCCATACTGTTTTAGTGCACAATTCTACCAGACTTTGAAAGAAGAGCTAATGCCAACACTCCTCAAATTATTCTTAAGAATAGAAACAGAAGATACATTTTGCCCAATTCATTCTATGAGGCCATAGGTACCCTGATACCCAAACCACACAAAGACTCAACAAAGAAAGGGAATTACAGACAAATTTGCCTTATGAACACAGATGCAAAAATATTCAATAAAACACTGGCAAATCAAATCCAAGAACACACCAAAAAGATCGTCTACCTTGATCAAGTGGGCTTCATCCTGGAGATGCAGGAATGGTTCAACATACATAAATCAATAAATGTAATCCATATGAGCAAACTGAAAGATAAAAACTACATGATCATCTCCTTAGATGAAGAAAAGGTCTTTGACAAAACCCAACACCCCTTCATGATAAAAGTTGTGGAAAGATTAGGGATTCAAGAGACATAGCTCAATGTAATAAAGGACATTTATAGCAAACCCATAAAGGATCAGGATGGGAGGGGAGGTGGGGAGGAACTGGTAGGAGCGGAGGGAGGGGAAACCATAATCAGGATATATTATGTGAGAAAAAAAATCTACTTTCAATAAAAAAAGGGAAAAAAAGAGAAAAATCTATTTTCAGTAAAAGGAATACAATCATCTTAATTGAAGGATGAAATAAGAGTAGTGGTCAGAATAAAAATTCCTTGAGTAATGTTTAAAAATAAAGCTTAATATTTTATAGAATTTTGATGGAGTTACTGTTTGAAAAGGGATCGTTATGCTCTATACATTTACTTCAGCTTCTTACAGCAGGTTAAGGCATGTTTAGGAGGGAAGGAATCTAATTTTTTGGAGCTACCCTAAAAGAAAGCACAAGTGCTTTTTAATGTGGTGAAATCTAATTTTACATCTCTCTTTTTTTTTTTTTTGGTTTTTTTTTTTTTTTTTTTTTTTTTTTTTTTTTTTGAGACAGGGTTTCTCTGTGTAGCTTTGCACCATTCCTGGAACTCACTTGGTAGCCCAGGCTGGCCTCAAACTCAGAGATCCGCCTGGCTCTGCCTCCCAAGTGCTGGGATTAAAGGCGTGTGCCACCACCACCAAGCTTACATCTCTCTTTTTACTAAATAAGCTATTTGTCTTCCCCCAAAAAAAATAATGGGGAGAAGGAAAGAAAATAAAAAATAGAATGGATTTATTGTGAATGGATTTCCTTCCTTGTCTATACTATTATCTTTTTCTAATCAACCAACCTAGCTATTTTGTTAACTGTGATACCACCATTGTCTATTGCAAAATAAAGGCTCAGACTTTAAAATATAAATATATGTAGACATTATAGACATAGAGACTAAAATTTAGAGGGAGAATAAAACATGTTTTCTAAGTCACACTACCAAAAGCAGGAAAAAAACGAATCATTTCATCCACGAATTTAGAACTCTGAAGTTGCTCATTCATTCTACTGACCATTCTCTTCTCCCATTCTCTTCTCCCAGCTTTCTTATCTTGTCAGATACACAGGGAAATTCAGGATAGTTTTTGCTCATCCCTTTGGTTTCAGCAGCTTTGAGTAATAAATTCAAATAGCAGCTATTATCTCAATGCCATGACAATTGGCTAAGCTAACTTCCCACTCCACTTATAGAGGGAACAAAATGCTAGATGGCCAATAAGAATGACAGACAGAATGTATGATTGATGTGAAAGCACACAGCGAATCAAGTGCTTTCAAAGAGTTAAATGTGTTCTCCATTTTGGGTGACAGCTGGCGAAACTGCCATTGGAAACTGTGATGAATTGTTTGCTGTGTGCAGGTGGGAGAAGAGAATTAAATGACAGACACATGCAACTGTGCTTTGCAGCTTCTCTTCAGCACTACTCTGTTGGCCAAGAGTGAAACGGAATTTCAGTTGGCTTGAACTCCATAGGGTTTTACATTTGAATCAACTGAGTTCTAATTAGGGGCAGATTTCTCTGCTAACACCATCACTATAACAACAACCAAAAACATGCCCCATGCCTAGCTTTTCCTTTTGTGTCTTCAGTATTTCCTTGGGTTTGTTGAGTTATAATGTTTCTATGGCTTGGCAAAGGTTAACTGCTAAGAATTATCATTTATTTTAGTCCACTAAATGCTTCCTAATGCAGCTAAGGTTCTTTGTAAATCCTCCTCATAAGTTTTGATGTAAGTGTTGACAGATGGTCAGGGAGGGGTTGGGAGGAGAATGCTTAACTAAATGAGACATGGTGGTGTCTGCCTGATATCCCAGCACTAGGAAAGCTGAAAGCAGGAGACTAGTGTGAGGATAACCTGGGCTACACACTGAGTTCCAAACCAACCCAGGTTGCATAAGGAAACTGTCTCGGAGAAACAAGAAGTAAACAAGGAAAGTTCTGAACTGAGCTGACCATAATGGCGCATGCTTGTAATCCCAAGAAGACAGTCAGAGGCTAAAGCAGGAGAGTAACAAGTTAGAGACCAGCCTGGACTACATAAGGTGTTAGCAGCCAACATGAAGTACATGGGGAGCCACGTCATCAAGGCTGTCAGGGAAACATAAGATTACCCCAAATTTGAGAGTTATGTCTGTAAATATTATTAACAGATGCTCTACCCAATTCTGTCCACTGAAACTCTTCCCCAAGCCAAAGCCATCCCTGACCCTGCTACCATGGGCCCCCAACTCCAATCCCAGTGGACTTCTGCCACTGAGGCACATAATACACCAGCTAGAATGGATGAGTGACCCGCCTACCAGTGAAACTGCACACCTCCCTGGATTCTGCCGCTGTGACACTTCCCCAAGAATACACCATCCTAGATAATCCTCAGCCCTGCAGCTGGGACCTTCCCAAACCCCAGCCACAACTGAGGCACAAACCACACTAGCCACAGCTACCCTCAACAGTTGATAAGTGGCCCTTCCCCAAAACTCCATCAGACTCCATAAGCTCAGACACAGTCCACACTAGTTGGAAGAACAGACTCCATAGTCTCACAAACAGTCACATCATTTGTAAGAACAGTCCCAGCAGCTCTACTGTAGGCCAGGCCAGATCTAGAGACCCAAAAAGCCTTAGGCTTTACTGGAGGCCAGACCAGATCAAGGAACCCAAGGACCCCAAAACCTCAGAGAGAGGAAGCAGAAACCAAGACACAAAATATCAATCCAAAGAAGACAAACACAAGCGTCAACACCTAGACCTATAATCACCCCAAATCCAGATGCCTAAATGCCAGTGTAAGAACACAATCAAAAAACAGAAAGGGCAATATGGCACCATCAGAATTCAGTTATCCTACGACAGCAAGACTTCAACATTCCAGTGTAGCCAAGCACAAGAAAACAACCTTAAAAAGAACTTTATGAAGATGATAGAAGTTTTAAAGAGGAAATGGAAAAATCCCTTAAAGAAATGGAGGAAAAGACAACCCAACAAATGGAGGTGTAGTGGGCCCAAAACAGCTTGACCACACAACTGCCATGACAGGCTTAGAGGCCCAGACACAGCTTCCATAACAGGCTTACTGGCAGGTAACACGCAGAGAAAGCAATGAACTGACCCCACCCAGGAAGGGACTGCATCTAAGGGGAAATATCTGACATTTCAAACATCCCCTATACCCGTAGACAAATGTCAGCCAGTCAGTGTGCTGAACCCTGGAAATCCCCTCACCCCAACCCCTGCTGATTAAAAACCACACCCTGCCTGGGCTCTGGGCTCTCTGCTCTCACTGCTCTGTCAAAGAGTCCAAGCTCTGAGCTTGAAAATAAAGGTTCTTTGCTTTTACATACAGGATTCAGTCTCCATAGTAGTCTTTTGGGGGTCAGAATGATCTGGGTGTAACATGTTCAAGACCTCAATATGGAAATAGGAGCAATAAAGAAAACACAAGTGGAGGGAATTCTGGAAATGGAAAATCTAGGTAAGCAAGCAGAAACTACAGATGCAAGCATCACCAACAGAACATAAGAGATGGAAGAGAGAATTGCAGGCTTTGAAGGTACAATAGAGGAAATAGATTCATAGGTCAATGAAATTGTTAAATTTAAAAATTCCTAACACAAAAGATCCCAGGAAATCTAGGACACTATAGAATGCCAAAACCTGAAAATAGGAATAGAAAAATAAGAACTATCTCTAATAAAAGGCCCTGAAAATATATTCAACAGAATCAAAGAAGAAAAATTTCCCAAAGTAAGGAAGGACATACCTATAAAGGTATAAGAACTTACAGAACACCAATTATACTGGACCAGGAAAAAGTTCCCTCACCAAAGAATAATCAAAACAGTAAACATACAAAATGAAGAAAAAAATAATGAAAACTGCAAAGGAAAAAGGCCAAATAACATATAAAGGCAGACCTATTAGTATTACACCCAACTTCTCAAAGAAGACTCTAAAACCAGAAGAGTCTTACATATTCTAAAAGACCATGGATGCCAACCCAGACTATTACACCCAGCAAAACTTTCAATCACTATAGATTGATAAAACAAGATATCTCATGATGTCAAATTTAGTCAATATCTATTCACAAATCCAGCTCTACAGAAGGTACTAGAAAGAAATCTGAAGGAAGTTAGCTACACCCATGAAAACATAGGCAATAGATAATCACACCAGAGGGAAACACACACACACACACACACCACCACCACCACCACCACCACCACCACCACCACCACTACCATCACCATCAGCACCATCAGTATCAAAAAATAACAGGAATTAACAATCATTGGTCATTAATATCTATCAATATTAATGGACTCAATTCACCAATAAAAAGACACAGGCTAACAGAATGGATATGGAAACAGGATCCACCCTTCTGCTGCATACAAGAAACACACCTCAACTTCAAAGACAGACACTACCTCAGAGTAAAGGGTTGGGAAAAGACTTTCCAATCAAATGGACTTAAGAAGCAAGTTCACATAGCTATCCTAATATCTAACAAAATAGACTTCAAACTAAAATCAATCAAAAGAGATCAAAAAGACATTATATATTCACCATAGGAAAAATCCATCAAGATGAAGTCTTAATTCTGAACATTTATGCCCCAAATTCAAGGTCACACACATTTGTAAAAGAAACATTACTATATCTTAAATCACATATCAAACCTCACACATTAATGAGTAAGACTTCAACACCCTACTCTCACCAATAGACAGGTCATCCAGACAGAAACTAAACAGAAATGATAGAACTAACAGATGTTATGACTCTATTGGACCTAGCAGATATCTACAGAACATTTCACCCAAACACCAAAAAATATACCTTCCTCTCAGCACTTTGTGGAACCTCTTCCAAAATTCACCACATATTTGGTCACAATATAAGCCTTAACAGATACAAAGAAATTGGAATAACCCCCTGTATCTTACCAGATCACCATGGGTTACAGTTGGAGTTCAACAATAACACAAACTACAGAAAGCCTACAAACTCATGGAAACTGATTGACTCTCTACTGAATGACAACTGGGTCAAGGAAGAAATTAAAGACTTCCTAGAATTCAATGAAAATGAATGCACAGCATACCCAGACTTATGGGGAGCAATGACAGCGGTGCTAAGAGCAGAGTTCATAACACTAGGGGCCTACATAAAGAACTTGGGGAAATTTCACACTAGTGACTTAATAGCACACCTGAGACCTCTAGAACAAAAAGAAGCAAACACATCCAAGAGGAGTAGACCACAGGAAATAATCAAACTGAGGGCTGAAATCAATAAAATAGAAACAAAGAGAACAATACAAAGAATCGAAGAAACAAAAAGTTGGTTCTTTGAGAAAATCACCAAGATAGATATAACTTTATCCAAACAAAATCAGAAACAAAAAGGGGAACATAGCACCAGACACTGAGAAAATCTAGAGAATCATTAGGTCATACTTCGAAAATCTGTACTCCACAAAGTTGAAAAATATAAAAGAAATGGACAAATTTCTTGATAGATACCACATACCAAAATTAAACCAAGATCAGATGAATGATTTAAACAGACCTATAATCCCTAAGGAAATAGAAATCATTAAGTCTACTAACGAAGAAAAACCCAGAGCCAGATGTTTTCAGTACAGAATTCTACCAGACTTTCCAAAGAAGAGCTAATACCAGAACTCCTCAAATTATTCCACAAGATAGAAACAGAAGGAAAATTGCCCAATTCTTTTTATGAGGCCATAGTTACCCTGATACTCAAACTACACATTGAAAATATCATCCATGATGATCAAATATAATGAGAAATGCAGGGATGGTTCAACATATTTAAATATGTCCAATGTAATCTACCATATAAACAAACTGAAAGAAAAAAAAGGCATGATCATCTCATTAGATGTTAGAAAAGCCTTTCAAAAAATCCAACACACCTTCACACTAAAAGTCTTGGAGAGATCAAGGATGCAAGGAACATATCTAAACATAATAAGAGCAATATACAGCAAGCTGACAACCAGCATCAAGTTAAGTGAAGAGAAACTCAAAGTGATTCCACTAAAATCAGGAACAAGACAAGGCTGTTCACTTTCTCCATACCTATTCAATACAGTACCTAAAGTTCTAGCTAGAACAATAAGACAATAAAAGGAGACCAAGGGGATAAAAATTAGAAAGGAAGAAGATAAAGTAACCCTACTTGCAGATGACATAATACTATCCATAAGCAACCTCAAAAATTCAACCAGGGAACTCCTACAGCTGATAAATACATTTAACAAAGTAGTTGGATATAAGATTTAACAAAATGATAAAAGGGCTGAGAAAGAAATCAGAGAAGCCATAACCTTCACAATAGCCACAAATAGTACAAAATATCTTGGGGTAACTCTAACCAAGCTAGTAAAAGAACTGTATGACAAGAACTTCAAGTCTTTGAAGAAAGAAATTTGAGAAGAAATCAAAAAATGGAAAGATTTCCTATGCTCATAGATCAATAGGATTAACATAGTAACAATGGCCATTTTACCAAAAGCAATCTACAGGTTTAATGCAATCCCCATCAAAATTCAAACACAATTCTTTACAGACCTTGAAAGAGCAATACTCAACTTCATATGGAAAAAGACAAAACCCAGGATAGCTAAAACAACTTCTGAAGGTATCATCATCCCTGATCTCAAGCTCCACTACAGAGCTATAGTAATAAAAACAACATGATGTTGGCATAAAAACAGACAGGCAGATCAATGGACTTGAATCAAAGACCCAAATATAAATCTGCACACCTATGAACACTTGATTTTGGACAAAGAAGCCAAAATTATACAATGGAAAAAAGAAAGCATCTTCAACAAATGGTGCTGGCATGACTGGATATCAGCATGTAGAAGAATGCAAGTAGATTCTTATCTATCACCCTGCACAAAACTCAAGTCCAAATGGATAAAAGACTTCAACATAAATCTAGTTATAATGAACCTAATAGAAGAGAAAGTGGGAAATAGCCTTGAAAGCATTGGCCCAGGAGACAGTTTCATGAATAGAACACTGATAGCACAGATACTAAGACTGGCAATAAATGGGACCTCATGAAACTGAAAAGCTTCTTAAGACTAAGGACACTGTCAATAGGAAAAAAAACAGCAACCTACAGAATGGGAAAAGATTTTCACCAACCTAAACAAAGAATTCTCAACAGAAGAATCTCAAATGGCAGAAAACACTTAAAATGTGCATCATCCTTATCCATTAGGGAAATGCAAATCAAAATAACTCTGAGAGTCCATCTTACAACTGTTAGAATGGCTAGGATCAAAAACACAAATGATAGCTTATGCTGGAGAGGATGTGAAGCCAGGGGAACACTCCTCCACTGCTGGTGGGAATACAAACTTGTCACTTTGGAAATCAATATGACAGTTTCTCAGAAAATTGGAAATCAATCTACCTCAAGATCCAGCTATACCACTCTTGGGCATATACCCAAAGGATGTTCAATTATACCATAACGACACTTGCTCAACTATGTTCATAGAAGCTTTATTTGTAATATTCATAACCTGGAAACAACCATGATAGATGCCCCTCAACAAAAGATGTGATTATTGTGGTCCTGATATTGAGATTTCTTTTATTGTTTTATTGAAAAATAAAAGTCAAGAGTAAATATTAGGGAATAAACCTGAGAGATCCATGGAGCAATGCAGAGACAATCACCCTCCTCTCTCCACTTCCTGGAATGAAAGGGCCAGGCTACCCCTTGGCTTCTCCTTTCCCTCCTCCATGTGCCCTTCTATCTCCCTCTGAGTCAACCAGGAAATTCTATGGTCCACTTTGGCCAGCTGAATGTGGATTTCACCCTCTGAACCTAGGTCAGACTCTATTGGTGTTCTCAGAGCAATCAACACAAGCAAATCTCCCCAAAAAACAAGTAAAGAAAATGTGATACATACACACAATGGAGTACTACTCAGCTGTTAAAAATAATGATGTTAGGAAATTTGAAGGCAAATAGATGGTACTACAAAACAATCATCCTGAATGAGGCAACTCAGACCAGAAAGACAAACATGGTATATACTCACTCATAGGATGTAAAGTAAAGGATAACCATGCTGCAATCCACAGACCCAGAGAGGCTATGTAACAAGGAGAGCCCAAGCGGGGGGTGGGGGGGGCGTGTATCTCCCTGGGAAAAGGAAATAGAGGAGATCTCCTGGGTGAGCTGGTAAGGGATCAGATTGGGGGTGAACAGGGGAAAGATGACTGGAGAGGGAGGCTTTATAGAGTCAGATAGTAGCCTGATGCAAGGGAAACTCCCACAAGTCTACAAGGATGGCCCCAGCTAAGACTCCTGGCTGTGCTGAATGCTATACCCTGAATTGGCCATCCCCTGTGATTGGATTGGTGACTATGCTGGTTGTCATGAGAGGCTTCACCCAATGACTGATGGAGGAGGATTCAAAGACCCAAGGCCAAACTTTGGGTAAGCTCAGGGAGTACTGCTGAGAGGAAAGAGGAGGGATAGTAGAAGCCAGGGTTATAGCATCAAGGACATTGCAGAAAACCCACAGAAAAGGTTAACTTGGCTCATGGGAACTCACAGTCTGAACTAACAACCAGGGAGCCTGCATGGAATTGACCTAGATCCTCTGCATATGTGTGACAGTTGTATAGCTTGGTCTATTTGTGGGACCCCCTGGCAATGGGAGCAGGCCTTTCCCTGGTGCTTTGGCTGGCTCTTGGGAACCTATTCCTCATGCTGTGTTGCCTTGTCCAGCCTGAATACAGGGGGAGCTGCTTGGTCTTCAGGCAGCTTGATCTGCCATGCTTTGCTGAAGCCCATGGGAGGCCTGCCCACTTTCTGAGCAATTAGGGAGAAAGAATATATTGGGAGGCAAAATGAAGTAAAGGGGAGGAGAGGACAAAGGGGAGGCTGAGGTCAGGATATACAATTAATTAATTAATTAAATTTTATAAATGATGTTAACATGATAAAGCTCTAAGTTAAGAATGTTAATAGGTTTCTGAGTCCTTTTGTTTGCCTCTTTTACTTTTTATTCCTACATTCATTATCAGGCTATATGTGGGATGGTCATTATCTTTTTTAAAAAGTCTGCTGCTGCCATACCAGTAGCTTCTAGCTTATTTTGCTGACAAGAGAACAACCTGTTTAAATAAAGATGTAATTAGCAAAAAAAAAGAAGGTGGATTAAAATTCAAGTTTACATATAATAAGTCAATATATAAAATAATATTTCAAATAATTGATAAAATATCAAAGAACAATATAATACAAATGATATATGTAAAAACCATAGATCTATAATTTTCTATAGGTAATGAGTAGTCATGAATTTGTTTTCACTATCTGAAAAAAATTATTTAAAAACTTGTCTGTATCTATCCTAAGACATTGAGATTTAATGAATTTTTCAGGACTTAAATGATATATTTAAAAGCTACTCTGATTTCTCCTTCCATTTATACTTCATAACTTTCATTCAAACACAAATTGTCCACCAGGGATTTTCTGTCTTAAAATTGATGCTGCATTAAAATGGTGACATGGTATTGACTCCTGGGTCATGGTGGCCAATTTTGACTCTCAGCAACTCTTGTGCATTAGTCAGACGGAACCCCAAGACTCAGTTTGGTCATCACCTTGAGTCTCCAAACAATATATGCAAACATGGGCAAGACTCAGCCCACCCCAGGTTGAAGTCCTCTGCGTTAGCTGTTCTGGCCTCTGTCTCTTAGATGAACTTAACCCTCTATTTGTGGACAGCCATTCACACACACACACACACACACACACACACACACACACACACACACACACACACTGTGACTGGGTCTGTGTTGATTATAGAGATGTTCTGCTGAACTCAAACTTGACATTATTGCCTTTCTATTCATTGACACAGAATATTCCTCCATTTCCTTCACAACTTTTTGAAAGTCCAAAATCCAGGCAAAATCAACAGAGTTTTATCATTTTCCTCATGTGTATATTTAGTTAAGTTTGTATCTAATATTTCATCATTGTGGGTTAATATAAATGGTATCTGTGAAAAATGGTCTTTGTGGGATTTTTAATTTTAATTCTGACTGACTCATTTCTGGAGTGCAACTGACTCTTGCACATTGACCTCATGTCCTGAAAACTCTCTGTAATTGTTAGCTGGTTGCAGGAGTCTTTCTGTGAATTCAAGCTTTCCACATGGATTAACATCATCTGTGAGTAGAGGCAGTCTTACTGCTCCTTATCCAAACAGTTTATATTTTGTTTCTTGTGATTAATTTACTTCACCCTCATCTAGGATTTTCTCCATATTGTTGCACAGTAGTTGTGATAGTCCTTTGCTCTGCTTCTTTGGGTTGCTCTTGTCCAATCCATGTGTGCTGTCCCTTTCCTTTTAGGCATTGTTGATACCAAATTCTTCCTTTTTGTGTGTGTGTGTGTTTTGAGAAAGGGTTTCTCTGTGTAGCTTTGGTGCCTGTCCTGGATCTCGCTTTGTAGACCAAGCTGGCCTTGAACTCACAGAGATCCACCTGGCTCTGCCTCCCAAGTGCTGGGATTAAAGGCATGCACCACCACGGCCCAGCAATACCGATTTCTCAATTTCTAACAGGTTGTACTACTTATTTATTTTCATGTACTTTAAAAGTCTTATAAAACATCTTTTCTGACTGATGTATTGAAGCATGTTACTCAATTTGCAAGTAATAAGGTAGTTTTCCACCTATCTTCCTGTTACTGATTTCTAGTTCAATTGTGATCTGAAAGTATTTTATGATTTATATTTTTGCATATTTGTTATGGTGTGCTTTGTGACCAAGAACTCAGTTTGTCATGGTGGATGTTTCATGTGCACATGAAATACCATGTTCCACAGGCTGTGAATGAGGTACCCCTCAGACACTCACTACAAGGGTTTGAAAACTGAATTTCTGAGTTCACATAGTTTCTTCCTAGTTTCTGACTTCCAGGTCTGCACATTTCTGATAGAGAGGTACTGACATCCTGAACAGCAATAGAGAATTCAACTATGTCTCCATACAGTCCACACAGGTTAGTGCTGCTGTTTGGCACATATACAATAAGAATCATCATGTCTTCTTAGTAGACCTGCCCCTTTATCATAATGGCTGTATTGTCACTGATCACTCTCCTTGTTCTAATGTCAGTTCAGCCTGAAATTAACACAGCTACTCTAGTTTTGTTTTGATAAATCAATCACAGTATATTGTTCTTCATGCACTTACTTTTATATCCATCATCTTACTTGCAATAGGTTTCTTATAGAGGATTCTATTTTTCAACCCATACTGACAATCTGTCTCTCAGTTGGTTCATTTGGATCACTGACATTGAATGCATTCTTTGATATCATTGAGTTAATAAGGTATCGTATTTGTTACTCTTTTCTGTTTGTCACCCTTGTTGTTTAGTTCTGCTTTTGTCTGCTTCAATAGTTCTTGCATAAAGGTAAGATGTGCTTCATCTCTTTACTACTCTTTGGATACTGTGTTTTGTTCATCTGGCATCTTTCAAGGTTTCCTCTTTAACATTGGTTTTCTATGGTTTGAAATGATACACCAAAGATGTGGGGTTGGTTTTGTGTTTTGCAACGATCCTCCTGGGTTTTCACTCTGATTCTTGCATCTGTGGTTTATACTGCATGACAGCCACTTAGGGAAATCCTTTGTCATTATTATTTAAAATGTTTCTTTTACTAGTCTTTATTCATCTGATAATTATTTATCTTTTCTAGCTGTCCCGTGGGCTGTGGATACTCTATGCCTTTTGTTCATAGGGGTTTTCCCCCCTGGTTTCTTTTCAGTTTCGGAGATTCTATTGTGATCGCCTCAAGCTTTGGCAATCCCTCAGCCATATTCATTCTGCATACAAGCCTTTGAAACACATTCTTCATTTTTAATTTGTTGCAGCATTTTTAGCCCCTAGCATTGCTCTCGGTCCTTTGTAATAATCTCCATTTCCTTCTTAATGGTGCCCATTTATTCTTTCATGCTGTCTGCATTATCCATTAGAGGCTTTGGTATGTTCGCCAGTTGTTTTAAATTCCCCACCCATCTAACCATTTCCAGCATCGTGCCGTATCTAAATGTGTTTCCCATATTTGTTCTTCCTCTTGGAACTGTGTGGTTGGAACTTTCAGTATGTTTTCTAATGTTTTAAGTTTTTCTCAGTAGTCAGACACAACATACCAGGTTTAAAAACTGCTGTAATTAGATCTTTGTTAATGTGTTGATGGGGCACTGAGGAAAAGAAGAAATCTTTATTCCCACAATTAGGCCCCAGTCTTTCAGCAGACTCATGTTTCTGGATGATGAACATCACACACACTCCTCCATTATTTGTTGGTCGGCTGACATGGAAGCCAGAACAGGCTCCAGTTGGATGTTTCTAGTCTAGTCTATGCAAAGCTAGGAGGTGATTCAAATTAAGAATCTCCCTTCCATCAACTCAATAAGTCATGATAAAATTGCAGAAAGTTGTCTGGTTGAATTGCTGCTCCTGGAAGACAGACTTTGTTAAGAACAGAATAGTCTAACACATTTCAAAATATTCCCCATCCCCTACCTGTAGCATCAGGTTTCATTTGATACTTAATGCTAACACTTAGAATTCCAAGGGATGACATTCACACCTGTGTAGGAACCCCCCTGATTGAATCCAGCTAGAATCCTTTCTCTCTCGAGCAGCAAGCCTCCATCAGTTCTCCTGTTACACTTCAGGTTTCCTACCCGTCTCTAGCTTCCACAGAAGAGTTACAAAGTACCTATTATTAGCAACATAATCTGTTCTTTTGCAAAATACTGTCACTTTTTCCTGGTTTTGTCTACATCATTTTGTACTTTTGTGTCATAAATTATTTAATTTCTACCTCAACTTACAACATGTTTTACTATGACTCTAGCTCAACTGGGAAAATATTTCCTTAGTTCAGAGCATGTGATATTTCAGGAACATATTTGAGGTTATCTTCGGCTGGAGCCCTGTTTGCAGCTCTCTACAGTCACTCATAATTTATTCTGAACCTATTTGTTTTCTAAAGATTATAGAAGATATTCATAAGTGTATGTTCTGTATCCCATAAATGGAAAATAAAGTTTATAGGTAGTGTACTAAAGGATTTTATTCCTAGATAGAGCTGTAAATACCTCACAAGTCCCTCTACTGGTATCGCAAGGAGATAGGCAGAGAAAAGACAGCCAAAATTTTATGTAGTTCCTGACGAAGGCAACTGTTTCTGATTCCCCTGTAAGGGAAATAAGAATATTAATGTGTAAACAGTAAAGAATACTTCAGAATAGCCTGTTTCACAAACACTGTCATACTGCCACCAGCAAATTTACAACCCCAAAGCTGTGCACCTCAACCTAGATTTTTCTATGGTCCATCACTGTCTATAAACAGGATATGTGTCCTTGAGTAATGTTTATAGATGCCCCCATGACCTGGACTCTGATCTGGACCCTTGCCTTGTCTTCAGTTTTGACTCCTTTAGCTTTGTATTCCAGTTCTACATGCAAGCCTTACTGAGACACCTCAATCCCCCAAACTTCGATTGTTTCTCACATTTTTAGGAACTCAAGACTAATATTGCTATTTACTCACCTATATGAGACTGCATACCAGGGCATCATTTCATACCGAAAACAGTTCAGAGTGACCCGCCTGAAAGTTATAGTTATAGACATAGGGGAAAAATGACATACAGGAACAAGACTGGCTCTGGTTGGCATTCACTTTATAAGGCCAGATTTTGACAACTTTCAGCCTCAGGCTCGAAGTTCAGATGTTATGACTGACAGATCCAGTTGCTCAGTTACAAGGAAAACATTGAAATCGTTTACTATGTATAGGCCGCAGAAGACAAACATCCCCTTTTCTGTTTGTGTCCAGGGTCTCAATGTTTAGATCTGCCTGATCTTAAACTCAGAAATCAGCCTGCCTCTGCCTCGCAGGTGCTGGGATTAGAGGCACGCACCACTAATCCAGGATAAACATCACTTTTTAAAGGAAATCTGCGTGATTGTCCCTATATGTGCCTTATTGTTTATTCTTTATTAACGAATATATTTGTTAGGAGGTCCTGCTCATCAGAGGTTGCCTTCTATCATAGCTTAGCGTCTCTCCCCAGGCTCGGAACAATATGGAGGACTCCCTCCCCAGCCCCAGCAGAGGCTTCCTGCTCTCTCTACCTAGCCTTATCTAAAGGATATCTCAAGCCCGGATGCCTGATTTGTCTCAAGGATGATCCTTGACCCAGTTCTCTTCCCCTGCTGCCCACATGGTAATTAAGTAGCATGCTCTAGCTGTTTTCATAGGGCCATGCTGCCCCTAATGCAGCTGTATGATAGGAGTGTGCCACCTAATGCAAATTAGGGTTTGCCCCAGCTACCAACCCAATCCTATATATCTTCTATACTCTGGAATAAAGTTGCATTGTCTTAATGAAGTCATATCCCAGAAAGTTGTTTCCACTGTGTTCACAAGCTGTCTAAGGCCTCTGCCCCTTCATCCTCATGGACTGGTGGCCAGTGAACCTCCAGGAAAAAAGGGAACCCACATCTATTTACAAGATTTAAAGAAAATATCTTTATAAAATTGCATGAGAAAACTAAACTGCAGAACACTAGAGGAAGAAGATGGGAAGAAGAAAATAACTATATTAACTGATTTAATTAGGTTAACAACAATGCTAGGTCTAAGTACTTGGTACTTATGTAAATATGAGAATTATTTTATTTTAAAATACAGAAAGAACACATGGGCATTTATACTTATACTTCTGAATTCTTTGATGAGTCTGGATAAGCAAGGTTGTGAGATTGGGGATTGAAAAACATGAATTCATTTCCCTTTAAAACTTGAGAATAATTTGGAGTTATGTAGGACAATGTAGGAAAAGAAGCAAGGAAGAGAAACAAGCATAATGAAAAGGAAGAAAGCTAGCAATGTGCTTGAGATTTCAGTAAAGCATGAAGTGAGATGGTCTATGAAAAATTATTATTTGTAAGATGGATGAAGAATGCTCACCACAAAAATGATAATGTTGCATTACCAATCCCTCCTACAGACAAATATCCTCACTCTTAAAATTAGGCAGTGAAAGGCTTAAGGGAGGTTTGTATTTTTTGTTTATTCTTTCTATGTAAGCCTAGAAAGAAGGATGAATTTCAGGTCTGAATAAAGTCACCAGAGCAACCTTGCAATGGTTAGTTTTAATTGCCAGCTTGACACGGATCTGTCTGGCCTGTGCACATGTCCATGGGAGATTGCCTTGATTCTATTTACTGAAGTGGGAAGACCTGCCCTTGTAGGAGGTACCATTCTCTAAGTTTGGGTCCTGGAATGTCTAGGAACAGAGAGAGCTGAATACAAGTAAGCATACATGCCCGCGATTCTCTCTCTGTCCTTGGCCGTGGGTGTGACTAGTTGCTTCAAGTATCTGCTTTGACCTCCCTGAAATGATGGACTGTAACACAGAACTGTGAGGTTAAATAAACTCTTCCCCAAAAGTGTTTTGTTTTGTTTTGTTTTTGTCGTGGTATTTCATCACAACAACAAAAAGGACTAAGGCACCCTTAGTAGTGGAGGAGTACAGTGTATAGCCTGAAACAAAACACTCAAGTCACAGGCTTGAAGAGAGAATCCACTAAAGAATTAGCACACTGGGGTATTCACACAGTGTACCCAGAGGACTGGATTTCCAAGGCTCAGGTTACCCATCTCTGAAGTGTCAGTGAGACCCAAACCAATAGTCAGTCTGTACCAACTTTTCAATACATTTCTATCATCACCAGATGCTAATAGATTTACGTGTGAATTTATAGGATATCAATAAAGGAAACCTCATTTGATGTTTAACTAAAAGTAGCAGCAGTAGAAGTACAACTCTGAGATTTATCAGTGCATTATTTGATCATCATGGCAAAACACCTGTAAAATCAATGGACAGAAAGGAAGACTTGTTTGCCTTGTGGTTTCACTTGATCTTAGCCAAAAGGCTGAGAAGTGATGCCTTGTGGTTTCAGTCTATGGTTCTGAGACCTGTCGATGCGGGTGTAATGTAAGGAGGTGTTGCACAATGGTGGTGGGAGCGTGTAGAAAGACAAAGATGATCACTTCCTGCCAGCTGAGAGGTTGAGGAAGGAGTGGGGAGGGGAAAAGGAGGGAGAGCAAGAGGGACAGGGAGAAGGGAATGAGGAAAGGACTCCAAACAAAAGAGAAGCCCAGCATCATACTTTGTGCAACCAGGATGTGCCTCTGAAAGTTTCTACGAATTCCCAATAATTTCATGACATTTCGAAGCTATCAATGGGTTCATCCATCAGTGAGATCAGTGTTGGCATGATCTGATCACCTCTCAAAAATCCCCACCTGTAACTATGGCATTGGAATAAAATCTTCAACACATAAGCATTTGCGAGGACAGACTTCATATTAAAGTTATAACAGTGGACAAAATTCCATCTATTTGGTTATGACTATCAACTACCCAAAGAAAAAATATAAAAAAGTTCTGTCAGGGGATTAGGAGATGGTTCAGTGGGTGAGAGCACTTCACTGAGCATGCATAAGGACCTAAATTCAGATCCCCTGTGTAACACAAATTGCTAAATGGTCTTATTAATAGAAAACCTGGAGCCAGACATTGAGGTAAAAGCTGAAATATCAGAGAACAAGCCATAGCCAACCTCACCTTATCAACTCCTTAGCCTCCAGAGTGAGACTTCCTGTTTACTCATGCTTTATATACCTTTGTGTGCCCTGCCATCTTACTTCCTTCCTAGTGCTGGGATTAAAGGCATGTGCCACCATGCCGGGCTCTGTTTCCAGTGTGGCTTGAACTCACAGAGATTCTCCCGAGTAATAGGATTAAGGGTGTTGCCAACACTGTCTTGCCTCTATGTCTAATATAGTGGCTGGCTCTGCCCTCTGATCCCTAGAAAAGTTTATTAGGGTACACAATATATTGGGATACACAACATATCACCACACACCTGAACCAATGTAAAAGAGCAAGCCATCACCAAGGCATGCTTGTAACCCTGGAACAAAGAAGAGGGGGAAACAGGATGACAGGGGAACCTGCTGGCCACCAGTCTTGCTGGAAAACATAAGTCTAGGTTCAGTGAGAGGTCTTGCCTCGAGGAAATATGGCAGAGAGCAACAGAAAATACCCAACATCATCCTCTGGCCTCTGCTCATGTGCACATGGACATGTGAACCCACACGCACATGCATACACACATGTATGTACCACACATACACAAAGAGACAAGATTTAAATAAAAAAACAGTGTCAAGAAATGTGAAAATAATCAAGCTATTCAACATTATAATTCTGTAAACTGGTGTCTATTTATAATGGAGTCAAAATATGTCAATGCTAAAATTGATCATCATTCATAAAAATGTTGCCAGAACACATAGGATATCAATAAAAATTTCCCTGGATAACAGGACTACGAAAAATATCATTTTGCCTCCCTTCTGTTCATCCTTATGAAAGTTTTCACATAATATATATTTTTGTTTTTACTAGGAAACAAATCATTTTCATTGTTCATGAACATCTTAATTGCAGAGATACAGCTAGAGGAAAAATCCATTCCTTACAATGGTTTCAGGAATATTCCAATTTCTAAAGCTAAAGTATTGCTCGGGTTTCAAAACCAGGACTACTGTACCAGTGCTCTTATTAGCTTCACATTTTCTAATGACTCAAAAGACTGGGGAAATAATTTGTCGATGATACAGTTTCGATTTCTCCCAGGGCACAGTTTCTTTAGGCATCCCCTGAAAATGTTATCGCTCATTACTTGTCTCAATTGGAGCTGGTATTCCTCACCCTGGGTGACTTGCAGTTGCAAATGCTCAGGTCTGCCAGGTTGCTGCTTATTTCTCCTCGCATCACTGTCAGAGTCAGCCTGTGCAGTCACCATGTATTTGTAATTGTGTTGTTAAGGACAGAAATAAGAGAAAACTGCAGCCACTCTGCTGGACAGAGCCTGGCCTCTAAACCTTTAAGAGTGTCCAATAAAGACCAAATTATTTCACTGAAAAGAAATGGGGGAAAAGTGACAGGCTGTCAACAGGGGAAAAAATAGAGGTGTCATTTCTAGGCAATTTAGGAGACTGAACATGTCTCTCTCAGACAATTTGTGTGGGGGGAGGAGGGTGGGGACAGGGTGTGTGTGATTTCAGAGACAGAAAGAAACAGAGAGAGACTGAGAGAGAGAATGCTAAAACTTACAGGACTCATTTTTTTAAGAAGCCATTCTCCTTCTAAACTTTAACATCTATTATTTTTCTTTCTCCGATGTACAATGCTCACATAAGCTTTTAGAATGTCACAAGATTTTGTTCAAGTGTACCACCGACCGCTGCTCTAGCAATAGAAAACTCTTACTCATGCAGGAAGACTCAGCTCAAGTTCTGTCTTTTCTGTGAAATCTTCCCAGACTGCTCTAGGCATAATTTCATGTTCATATTTCTCTTTACTGAATTTATTTCTTTATAAAAAAAAATGTCATTTATTGAAATAGAATGCATATACTGAGGATAGAGACAATCTGGTTTGATCTTGATTTCCAAAGGCCAAGCAAAATAAATATTTTTGAAGCAAAGATCTTAGCAGGGAGGCTGCCTGTTTCTAATTCTCCAGCAGTGATTAAATAGATTCAGGAACATGAACAAAAGAGCAAAGCCTCCCCTTCTTAAATATTAAAAGCAAAACAATGATGAATCTCACCTCACGTAATATTTATACTATATTTTGGACATGGCCCAGTGCATAATAAATGTTTAATGACAACATCCCTTCTTTTAATGATAAATGGTAGCTTTGGTTTGTATTATGTAGCTAGAGTTTTCCTTCCTTGCCCACAGTCAGGACAAATCTCTGTCTACCGCCAGTCCCACAGCCACTCAGACCCAACCAAGTAAACACATAGACTTATATTGCTTACAAACTGTATGGCCATGGCAGGCTTCTTGCTAACTGTTCTTATAGCTTAAATTAATCCATTTCCATAAATCTATACCTTGCCACATAGCTCGTGGCTTACCGGCATCTTCACATGCTGCTTGTCATGGCGGTGGCTGGCAGTGACTTCCTCCGCCTTCCTGTTCTTTCTCTTCTCCTCTCTGTCAGTCCCACCTATACTTCCTGCCTAGCCACTGGCCAATCCATGTTTTATTTATTGACCAATCAGACATTGACATACAGACCATCCCACAGCAGTATTATGAAGTAGATTCAATAGAAACAATAGATAAGAAAATGCATGAATAGATTTAAATTTTTTAAGTTAACAAGTATTTTACTTCAGTAATATTTTCAGCTCTTTGTTTATTTTAAATTGAGTACAATATCAAAATTGCTATCCTATGAATATACTAAGCATAATTAATTTACTTTTTTTCAGTGCTGTCAAAACCCAAAGTCTTACAACAAAAGCCAAGCAACTAAGCTGTATGTCCAGTCTTACTTTTGGTTTTGTGGTTGTTGTTGTTGTTGTTGTTGTTTTTAAATAGGTCTTGCTGTGTAGCCCAGGCTAGCTTCAAACTCATGATCCTTTGGCCAGATCTTGAGTGCTGTGATTATAGGTGTGCACCACCACACATGACTCATTTAATTTTTTGAGATTTTATGAAATGCTCTTTAAAACAAGTGGAAAATGTAATAACACCCACAGCCAAGTTCCCAGATCTTTATATTCCTAAAGTATCCCCCTTTATTAGAAATTGGTTCCTTGAGATTATTTGCAATAAATTTTTCTAATCTAAGATACAAAATTTGAAATTCTAGAAGATTTCTCCAAGAGGTGATGGTGTGGCAAATGTCTAGATATATAGTTCTTTGCTTTTTGAGTTTCATCATTAATGTTACCCATGCATTCTTTTAAGGGTAGTCAATCTAGTTCAAGTATATGATATTCACTAAATAATAAGCCAAAATAAGACAAGTTTAGGCTCTTTTTGTACCAAGAAAATTATTTTTGAAACATTTTGATATAATTATGTCTTCAAGCTAGAAAAAGTACAATATTATCACAGAAAATTTTATATATATGTGTGTGTATATACATATATATATATATATATATATATAATCATGTATAGGAAATCTGGAAGAAGTGGGTCACAGAAGTAGTATGTATTTAAATCAAACATCTATGGGAATGAGTCACCAGTCATGTATTCTTTTCCCAATCTTTTAGACACTATTCTCCAGAATTCAATTTTCAATTTTAAGGAAGTGCTTGAATTGAGCCATTCAGGATCACTTCCTCCACTTCTAAACTACCTCAGAATTAGAGAGTGAAATCCAATGATGACTTTGTCAGTATCTGTAAAATACACAGACACACACACATACAAAACACACACACACACACACACACACACACACACACACACACACACACCGAAGTATGTACTTCAATTAACTCCAATGTTGTTTTAAGAATTTGGGGGCATTACATACTAAGTAGAATTATAGTGAAAGACATGATGATGTAATAAATATTCCTAAAATTCAACACAAAGAGGATGCCACCCAGAAATCAAAGGATGGATTTCTTCAATATATTGCTTTTGAAGATAGGACAAGAGAAAAAGAAGCATGAAGAAAATGTGGATAATAATTAAAGAATATTACTTATAACCCCTTCAGTACTTGTGATTTGAAGCACTTTCGTTCATCATGTCATGTGAGGTTACCAGTTAAATAACCAGCTAGTTGCACGGGAAATGATTGGTTTGGGCATAAGTTTATATTAACAGAAGCCCCAAGCTCTTACTACTGTTATAAACAAGCATTAGTGTACAACGTGTGTAAAATGACAGCCGAAGTAGGTTTATGTTATGCTTATGCCCTCCAGAATTTCATTGGAATGATAAAAGAAATATTTAAAAATTCATTATGTAAATCAAATCCTAGTGTCCTTACAAACCACAGAAATACTAAAGTACTGTGGAACAGTGAACATATTCAGAAAGAACACTGCAGTTCAGTGGCTGCCAGAGCTGAGGAGCACTGCATTTTGTAGGCAAAGAGGCTTCCCTTCCAAGCCCAGCTTCCCACAGGAGACGTCTGGGAATACTCTCACCATTTTAATGCAGGGAAGAAAGCTACTAGGGTAATGAACCAGGTAATTAACCAGAAGATTATAAAAATCAACCATGTACATTAAGAGGCTGACCTGAGCATTAAACCTTAAGATAGTACTTTCTGATGCCTCTCTCCCATGTGTACTTTAACTTACAACCACTAAAAATGGGTACTGAGGCTGAAAATAGAGGAAAGCAAGTTTTCAAAGCAAATTAAACCCAAAATAAAATATCTGGTGCAGCACTCAGAAACAGTGATGGATTTCAAAGCTTGGCACTTAGGACCTTGTCCAATGCAGTCAGACATATGAAAAGTGCATCTTTCTGACCACTGCAATGTTCTAGCCACTGGGTCTTCTTTGCATTGAAGGAAACAAAATGTGACAAGTTGTGTTTTACGTTGCGGGGCAGATGTTGGCATGCTCCATTAATAAGCAAACACAGGTTGAGATGAGTTTTGTATGGGATTTGTTAGAGGCAAGTCCTATAAGAAACAATAAGGAGGGAAGCAGGAGAGTCTAGGAGAGACACCCGAACATAGTGCAGGATTAAATGAAGGATTAAAGGAAGAAAATTAGCAGGAAAGTTCTTATGCAATGGTACGGGTTCTAAGTCTGTGGCAGAATTTTGAGACCAAAATCATCAGCAAAAGAGTTTCATAACTCCTGAGCATGTGCTTTCCTTAATACCCCTGTTGGACACAGCCACCTGCCATAGAAACTTGGTCTTTAGGCATGCTTTTTTTAAAAAAATATTTTTATGTTATAATTAATTTAATTTTACATATCAGCCACCGATTCCCCTGTCCTCCCTCCTCCCACCTCCCAGCTTTCCCCCCAATCCATCCCCCATTCCCACCTCCTCCAGGGCAAGGTCTCCCCTGGGAATCAGCCCAGCCTGGTAGATTCAGTTGAGGCCGGTCCAGTCCCCTCTTCCCTGCACCAAGGCTGAACAAAGTGTTTCAGCATAGGCCCTAGGTTCCAAAAAGCCAGCTCAGGCACCAAGGACAGGTCCTGGTCCCACTGCCTGGGGGCCTGCCAAACAGTTCAAGCTAATCAAGTGTCTCACTTATCCAGAGGACCTGGCCCAGTTCCATGGGGGCTCCTCAGCTATTGGTTCATAGTTCATGTGTTTCCACTAGTTTGGCTGTTTGTCCCTATGCTTTTTCCAAACATGGTCTCAATATCTCTTGCTCATATAATCCCTCCTTTCTCTCGCCAATTGGACTCCTGGAGCTCCACCTGGGGCTTGGCCGTGGATCTCTGCATCTGCTTCCATCAGTCACTGGGTAAGAGTTCTATCATGACAGTTAGGGTGTGCGGCCATCCAATCACCAGAGTAGGTTGGCTCAGGCACTTGTAGCACGAATCTTAAAAGTTCTTATTAATAAAAATAAACCTGGGAGTCAGGTACTGGGGTCAACGCTGGAAGATCGGAGAAGCAGAACAAGCCACAGGTTCTTCACCTCACCTATTCCTCAGCTGATCTTGTTTCCTCAGACTGGAAGCCTCTCAGTCCTCATCCAGAATGAATCTCAGTTGAACTGTTGCTCAAAAGCCTAAAAGCTTAGCCAGGCTAGTTCCTGGTTTTCATGCCTTATATACCTTTCTGCTTTCTGCCATCACTTCCTGGGATTAAAGGCTCTTGCTACCACACCTGGCTGTTTCCAGTGTGGCCTTGAACTCACAGAGATCCAGGCAGATCTCTACCTCTAGATGGCTAGGATTAATAGCATGTGTGCCACCATTTTCTGGCCTCTATATCTAGTGGCTGTTCTGTTCTCTGACCCCAGATAAGTTTATTAAGGCGCACAATATTTTGGGAAACATAATATCGCCACAGGCACTCTCTCGGCCATTGCCAGTAGTCTACAGTGGAGTCATCTTTGTGGATTTCTGGGCACCTCTCTAGCACTCTGCTTCTCCCTATTCTCATGGGGTCTTCATTTATCATGGTATCTCTTTCCTTGTTCTCCCTCTCTGTTCCTGATCCAGCTGGGACCTCCTGCTCCCCTAAGCTCTCTTTTCCTCGACCCTTGCCCTCCATTACCCTCCCTCCTCCCCGACTCCCAGTTTGCTCATGTAGATCTCATCAATTTCTCTGTCATTGGACGATCCCTGTGTCTTTCATAGGGTCCCCTTTACTAGGTAGCCTCCCTGGAGTTTTGAGTTGCAGTCTACTCATCCTTTGCTTTACATCTAGTATACTCCTATGTGTGAGTACATACCATGTTTGTCTTTCTGAGTCTGGGTTACCTCACTCAGGATGATATTTTCTAGTTCTATCCATTTGCCTGCAAACCTCATGATGTCATTGTTTTTCTCTGCTGAGTAATACTCCATTGTGTATATGTACCACATTATATTTATCCATTCTTCAGTTGAAGGGTATCTAGGTTGTTTCCAGGTTCTGGCTATTACAAATAATGCTGTTGTGAACATAGTTATGACAGGTTTCTGAGCTCCTACACAATGTTGGCCCCGCTTACGGAAGATCTGAAAAACACCTTTCTGCCTTTAACACTTATAGCTGCAATAATGAATAGCCAAAGAACATCATGCAAACATGTTCCTTTAAAGGAAGGATAATTCGTGACTGTTTGTGAGTACAACATATGTGTGTATATAAATGTATGTATATACCTTCTTCCATCCCACTATGCCTTATATATTATAATTTTACACCAAAAAGCTAACAGATATGTTAAGTAAAATAACGAGAAAAGACTTTCTAGAACATTGTACAAAATGAGCATCAAAACATCTTTATATCCTCCTTTGATTATGAAGGTTGTTCTCTTGTCTGAGTTCAATGGCGAAGAGTGAAAGATCTAAATAACAGGAGGTATTTAAATCCCACACAGCTGAAACTTTCCAAGTTTGTGCAGTGAAGTTCCTTCCAGGTTCCTTGTAAATTATGTAATATGCTTCTATTTAGACTGAGGGAGGAATACTGTGGCCAGAAGCCTGAAGAATGACAAGAAAACAAAATATTCTTTGGAATCAAGTTGGAAAGGGAAGTCAGGAACTTTGGTTCCAATCTATGGTTGGTGTTTAAATGTTAATACACTGTGAATAGAGATTTTGTGTTTCTTACTCCTTTACTAAGCACTGTTCCCAATGAATTCTTCATTGTCAGCAAGTGAGCAAAGTCCTCTTCAGCTGATTTGAAAAGCCATACCCAAGGCCCTATTTGAAGATAACAGTGAAGGCATTTGTCCTTGGACCTTTCATACTGGCTGACAGCAAAAGCAGGTGGAAGGAAGACATAAAGTGAAATTGAAAAGCAGCAAGATTGCTAATATCGAATGGATGGACACTGGCATTTTCATTTATTTCAATGGCAGCAGTCCAATGTTCTTACAATTTCTTGTCTTGCAAAGAAAAGGTTTGGAGAGCTTGTTCTAAATGGAGATAGTCAGGTTGTCCATTAAAAGTGCATTTCTTTAAACTAATGTTCCTAAGCCCAGTACTAAATTTAGATCTTTTGCAGCAATATTTCACTGTTGTACAAGCCCACTAACAGGACTCAGAAACTTGGAGTGTTTTCTTCTTCTGGAGAATATTTAAAGCATCATTCCTAATAAACTCATCCTGACCTTCAAGGATTCTAAATATTGATTGGTCCTTTAAAATGGCAGTCAGATATATGGAAATGTCAAGCTTGGGCTAATACGAGATAGAGAAATCAGAAAAAAAATTATGGCAAGACAGTTAAGATTATATTCAAATCATTCAGCAGGAGTCTTGCTACAAGGCCATTTAGATGTAACACATTTAGATGGCACATTGGTGAGTGATCCAGGAGATGGAGAAAATGTGATCCTTGCCATCTGAGTTTTAAATGCTTTCAAATGTTCTCTACATCTCACACAGGAGCTTTTTTTTTTTGCATTCATAGTTCTCATCTGTGTATCAAACTATGTCATGATAGAGAATCAAATTTATGGGGGTTATGGTGAGATATTTCACATTTTTGAAGAAAACATTTATTAGACACTGAGTAAGTGCATAACCCAAGCAAGCACAGTTTCAATATTGTCTCTGGTAGATTGAAATGACTTATCCTAGAAAACTCTCTCTTCAGTGCATTGTTTTTCAACCACTGACCCATCTTTCCAGCCCTGTTGTATTTTGTTTGTGTTTTGTTTTGTTTTGTTGTTTTGTTTTGTTTTGTTTTAAAGCACTACATTGTTGGGCAGAAATGAGAGCAAGCAGTGTCTGTCCATCAGACAATCTGATTTCAAGACTGAAACAGTTGTGGGTTGCAGAGGTGACTCAACAGTTAAGAGCACTTGCTGTGTAGATGTGACGATCAGCATTCGAATCCCACACTTAAATAATAGCTGGGTGCCATCTGGCACCCATCTATGACCCTAGCACTGAGAAGTTGGAGACAGAAGGGTAGCTGGATTTTGTTGGCTACTAGTCTAGCTGGAAAATGAAAGCTCTAAGTTCAGCATGAGACCCTGCCTAAAAGGAACAAAGCAGTGAGTGGTTGCTTACACCATACACATATGTACTTCATGAACATGCATACATACAAAAAATAAATGTTTTTAAAAATGTGTACCATGTTTAAGACATAAGCCTCCTATTAATAAGTAATTTTTCTTGGTCAAAAAATTAAACTGAACAGTTTTTTTTTTCCTTTTGTTGAAAAGGTCTTTTCTCATGTAATATACCCTGATTACAGTGTCCACTCCCTCTGCTCCTCCAAGTTACGCCTCATCGGCCCTCCCATCAGATTCCACTCCCATTCTGTGTCTCTTTAGAAAACAACAGGCTCTCCAGGAAGGGGTGGTGCAAGCCTTTAATCCCAGCACTAGGGAGGCAGAGGCAGAGGCAGTGGCAGATGGCTCTAATGAGTTCAAGGCCAGCCTGATCTACAGAGGGAGTTCCCTGGCAGGCTCCAAAGGCTACACAGAGAAACCCTGTCATGAAAACAAAATAAAACACAACAACACACACACACACACACACACACACACACACACACACACACACACACACAGAAACAGGCTATTATTAAGAGATAATAATAAAGCATAACAAAATAAAATCCATAGCAGCTTTTAGGGCCACCAACCAGTCCCAAATCATGACACAAAGACTTAATATCAGTTATGAATGCTCAGCCTTATCTGCTTCATTTCTTGCTAGCTCTTATAACTTGGTCTGCTTCTCTTCATCTACATTTTGTCTTGGGGCTTTTTAACTGTTTTTCTTTCTGTACATCGTACTTTCCTACTGTCTCCACGGCTGGCTGGCTGGCAGCTGCCTGGCTTCTGGCCCCTGGTGCATTCCTCTCTTTGTCCCTCACTCTCTTCTTCTTCTCCTCTCTTGTCTAGATTTCTCCTCCTCCTTATTCTCTTTGCCTGCCAGCCCCGTCTGTCCTTTTTCTGACTAGCTACTGGCTGTTCAGCTCTTTATTAGACCAACCAGGTGCCTTCAGCAGGCAAGGTGAAACAGTAACACATCGTTACATAATTAAACAAATTCAGTATAAACAAATGTTAATACATCTTTACACCATTAATAAAGGCAGCAGAAGCAAATGTAACACACCTTTACACAGTTAAAGTAATATTCCACAGCATAAACAAATATAACACATTGTTATAGAGTATGGAATTAAATATTCCACAACAAAAATACAAAAAGATAAAGAAATACTTTCACATTGAAGTTGGACAAGACAAACCAACAGAAGGAAAAGAGCTCCAGGGAAGCCCAAGAATCACACCCACTCATTTGCACACTCAGGAATCCCATAAAAACACTAAACAGGAAGCTATTATATATATATACATATGTATATATGTATGTATATATATAATAGCTTCCTGTTTAGGAAGCTGTATATATGTATGTATATATGTATTATATACATATATACATACATATATACATACACACATATAATACATATATAATCTATATGTGTTATCTATATATAATACATATATGCAGAGAACCTGGTGCAGACCTGTGCAGGCTCTGTACATGCTTCCTCAGTCTCTAAACAGGTTTTTTTTTAAAGTCAATCCTAATTAGCTCTTAAAATAGCCACCACTTTTTTAGAAAGTAGATACTTTGCTTGAATAGAACTGCTTAAAACTGTTAATTTCTTTTGGTTGATGTGATCCATGAAAAAAAAATTACTGAGGCAGTAAGAGTTAAGTGACCAAGAAAGTTTGATAAATCTCCTAAGACCCACAGGCATTTCTTACTGCCAGAGAATATGGGAGACAGGTAGTCCTTTCAGTAGACACAAAATCACAGTTCTACTAACACAGCAGCTTTAATGGAAAAACTAGTTCCTTCTGGTCCTTCAAGCAGATGAAAATCTCTGGCCTGGGTGGAAACCTAAAATTTCAAGCTACTCAAAACACAAAGGACTTAATTCAGTTGCCTGGCCAGTGAACCACCCCTCAAGAAGGTGGGACCACCCTAGAGAGGTAGGCTGGCCTAAAACCCTGCTAAGGATATAGCAGAGTAATTACTTCTTAAGTGAGATTATGTACTTTCTTCCGCAAATTCCTGTCTGCTGGTACAGTCCCTAACAACCTCATGAAGTTCAACCAGGTGTGCCTACCTGAGTCCTGATTCACAAAGGTGCAACTTTTTTTAACAGATGCTGGCTGCCAGAACCTAACTATGTTCTCTTTGGTACTTTTGAGCTTCCTTAGTCTTTGAGAAGTGTGGCTGACCTCCATTCCAGTGTTCCTCAAATGGCATGCCTTTGTTTTTCTTATCCTTTCTTCTCCAGGGGGCCGCTAAGATTCAGTTAGCCTGCCCCGTGGTTTTTCTTTTCAATTGTTTTTTAATAAACTTTGGCTTGGTTTGACTTTTCAACTTTCCCTGCCTTTTTCATTTTTTATTCTACAGAGAACACTAACATGTCCCTGCACTCCTGACCTGAAGAGTTAATGACCTAGAAGCCTCAAGTGGGCTGAGAAATTCTGAACAGGAAAGTCGACTGGACCTGTGTGTGTTTAGGATCCTACAAGTCTCTACTAAGATTGTCACACCAATCTCCATATTTACCACCTTGAGACTGCAGGGAACTGACCTGCAGATGAAACCTTCCATCCCAAAAGTTCCCAAGTCTCCTGTGCCACATGCCAACAGCCTCTGCTCCCATGGAGAGACTTGAATGGTTTTGAAGAGGTAGGTCTCCTCTTTCTTTTATTTTCACATCCCCTCAATCAATCCTGATCTAACATAGGCAGTATCACTATTGATAGCACAAAGGCGAGAATAAATATTGATGATAAACACATTCTGCCACATAAGCAGATCAAAATGTCTCATGCTATTGCTACCTCTTTATGGGAATAAAGACAGGCATTTTAATTATTTTATTTTGTTTTTGAATGTGTTTGGATGTTTTGCCTACCTGTATGTCTGTGCATCACATGCATGCCTGATGCTCACAGATCAGAAAAGGGAGTCAGATCCCCTGGAACTGGAGTTGCTGATGACTGTGAGCCACCATGTGCATGCTGGGAAAAGAACCTGAATCTTCTGGAAGAACAGCCAGTACTCTTAACTGCTGAGCCATCTCTCAGAAAGGAAGAATTTGAACTGAGTAGAAGCTCAGTGGTAGAGTGTTTGCCTAGCTTGCCCAAGGCCCCAGGCTTGATCCTTGGTGCTGTCAAATAAAAAAATAAAAATAAAAATAAAAAAAACAGTTCATAACTACAGAATCTGGAATACTCAGCCACTGCTCTGCTTACTGGTCACACATGGGCTAACATTACCATGGATTTTGTAGAACTTGCACAGCTGAATTTATTCATTATTTTATGGATTAGATAACATACTACAAAATTTAAATTTTGTTAAAGTTGTTGTCATTTTTAAAAAGGAATTTAATAAATAGGAGTTAAGCAAAACATGAAGTTTTGCTAACATTTGGCAAAATTGTAGTGTTATATGAATAATATGCCTTCCCAGTGAGAAACCACTCCTCAAACTTAGAAATCAATAAAGGAAAATCTCCTTAATAATAGTAGCACTTGTCCAGCTCTGGCTAATGCTCAAAGAAGAGCTGGCCACAAACAGAAGATTGTACTAATTTAGATACACCTTAGGCTTATGCATTCTGTATATACTGTCATCCTTAAATCTCTTTTAGGTCTCAGCCCCAGGTTACACTTAGAACAACTGAAACAGATATAGGAGGTTACAAGTCTGGGAACTTGAGCAGATGGAATATTTATACAGCAAAGATATTGCCAGAACTGTTAAGTACACCAGTCCTGTTCTTTTTTAATAACTGGCACCAGCTTCATCTTGACCTCCTACCAGAATTAAATTTTTTTCTGATGAGAGTACAGAGGACTTAATGGCAGATCAGGACTTATTGATAATTATGACCCTGTGCTGCCCCCTTAGAGACATGTTCTTTGATAAGGGAGTTGGCCTAATAGTCAGTTGTAGGTCAGGCTTATCTCCTTTTGTTGTGGGAATGGAGCCTAATTGGAGATCAATCTTTGCATACAAACATTAGCAAAAACATTCTCAGTCATAAACTTCCATTATAGTACAGAATTTTCATCCCTATAGTTTCTAACCAGTCTGGTTAGTGCACTGCTTGTCTTCCAGTAGCATTGGAAGCAGCACTCCTTTGCTAAATTCCACTTTGCATAACTTAATATTTCTGACATATGTGTATTAGTAAGTCCTTTATAGCCTTTATTTTTCTGCTTCATGTTGCTCCTACATCAGTATGATAAGAGAATCCATTGAGTTTTCTGAATCCCTCAAAGGAAGTAGAGTCAGAATTAGAAATTCAAGATTCAATGTGTAATAATGAAAAAACTTTTAAGCATTTTTGGAAAGAACTTAAAATTGGCATTCATATGTGCTAAACTCAGTCTTAGTCAATACCCTGGGGCTATTGAATTAAGAGAGGCAATAATTATCTAAGAATAGAGTTCTTTAATACTCTATTTTACTGCCACATATATTGTATGACAATTGTAATTCAAGCACATAAAGAGAAAGAAGTAGTACTTAAGAAATTGAAATGCCTATCCTAAATTTAACTTGGATGCATTGACAACCATCTAGGTTATAGGACATGGTTATAATGTCTTTCCTTGCGATCACACCCAGAATCATCTAAACCGAAAAATACACAGAGACTACATCAGCCTGAAATTTTCAAGTAGTAAATATAGAGTCATTGGCATGTGTTTAAAAAGACACAGCACCCTTGGTAAATGTAACAAAAATGTTATCCAAAGCCAAAGTTGTCACTTAGAAACTGATTAAATTATAATACATGTAATGATAAATATTGAAGGCTTGCCCCTCTAAAAGAAAACATTAAAAGATATAAACTCAAAGTAGGAGACACAGTACATCCAGAAATGTCTCATAATTCATATCATTTAATGTTCACTATACTGTGGATTTCTTGGTAACCTACATCCTTTAAATATGCACCTGTGGCATTCAACCAATGCTACTGCAATATACAACCTGAAAAATACATTCCACCTCTTCTTTACATCTAAGCCTGAACCAGCCTTAAGTGGCTTCTATATTATCCTATCATAGATAGAGTCTTCTATCCAAAACCCTGATGAGTGGAGCCATCATCCTTGAACAGTATTTAATTACCTGCCAGCCAGCAGAGATATCTAGGCAAATCAAACAGAACATGCTCATATTGTTCTTGCTAGGAAGGCTGTGTCTTGTAAACCTGTTTGTTCAGTCTTTCCTAAAAACTTTTGTCCGACCCTATACGGTCAGGTTGTTCTCTCCACAAGTCTGGAGAGATACAACAAATAAACCTCTAGATCTCAGCTTTCCAGTGTCAAGGCATGTATGTGGCATCTCCATAGTCACAGAATGGAAAGTCTCCCTTCAGCAAAAGAGTGAAGACATGATACTCAAGATGAACATTAAGATTCAGCAATTGATGATCTAGAGATACAGCTCAGTTGGCAGAGCACTTACTAGTACAAGGCTATATTCAGTCCTCAGTACTGGTTTTTTGTTTGTTTTTTTCAAGACAGGGTTTCTCTGTATAACCTGGAACTCTCTTTGTAGACAAGGTTGGTCTCAAACTCACAAAGATCCACCTGCTTCTGCCTCCCAAGTGCTGGGATTAAAGGTGTGCACCACCATCACCCAGGAGTCCCCAGTATTTTATAAACCAAGCATGAGTGTTGTGATATACACCTGTAATCAGCACTTGTAAGGAGAAAGAAAGACCATCAGAAGTTCAAGGTCATCCTCAGCTATATCAGGAATTAAAGCCATCTTAAGCTAAATGAGAGCCTGCCTCAACACTCTCCTTTCCAAGGACACAGAGCTCAAAATATATCATAACTCTGAGATTAAAAATTAGAGCTATTTGTAGTAATAAAAACCTCATGGAATTGGATTAAAAACAGACAGATGAGTCAATGGAATCTAATCAAAGACTCATATGTAAATCCACACACCTATGGACACCTGATTTTCAACAAAGAAACCAAAATTATACAATGGGAAAAAGGAAGGCATCTTCAGCAAATGGAGCAGGTCTAACTGGATATCAGCATGTACAAGAATGCAAATAGATCCATATCTATCACCCTGTACAAAACTCAAGTTCAAATGGATCAAAGACCTCAACATAAATCCACTTATACTGAACCTGAAAGAAGTGAACCTGTGGAATAATGCATTGGCACAGGAGACAACTTCTTGAATGGAACACCAATGGTGCAGATGCTAAAGTCAACAAATAACAAGAGAGACCTCATGAAACTGAAAAGCTTCTGTAAGGCAAAAGACACCATCAATAGGGCAAAACAGTAGCCTGCAGAATGGGAAAACATCTTTACCAACCCCACATCTGACAGAGGTCTGATCTCCAAAATATACAAAGAATTCAAGAAACTAGACATCAAAAAAAAAAAATCAAATTAAAAACAGGGTACAGATCTAAACAGAGAATTCTCAACAGGAGAATCCCAAATGGCAGAGAAACAAAGAAATATTCAATATCCTTAGCCATCAGGGAAATGAAAATCAAAACAACTCTGAGATACAACCTTACACCTGTCAGAATGGCTAAGATCAAAAACACAAATAACAGCTTATGCTGGAGATGATATGGTGCGAGGGGAACACTCCTCTATTACTGGTGGGATTGCAAATTTTTACAGCCACTTTGGAAATCAATAGGGTAGTTTCTCAGAAAACAAGGAATAGAACTACTTCAAGACCCAGCTATACCACTCTTAGGCATATACCCAAAGGATATTCAATCATACTACAAGGACTGGCTCAATTATGTTTATAGCAGCTTTATTCATAATAGCCAGAACCTGGAAATAACAAATAACATAGATGTCCCTCAACTGAAGAATGGATAAATAAAATGTGGTACATTTGCACAAGGGAGTATTTATTACTCAACTGTTTTTTAAAAATGACATCATGAAATTCAAAGGCAAATAGATGGAACTATAAAAAAAAAATCATCCTGAGTGAGCTAACCCAGACCCAGAAAGACAAACATGGTGTGTACTCACTTATAAGTGGATATTAGCTCTTAAGTAAAGTATAACCATGCTACAATCCACAGACCTAGAGAGGCTAGGTAACAAGGAGGGCTCAAGAGGGATGCATGAATCTCCCTGGGAAGGGAGACAGAAGAGATCTCATGAATAGACTAGGGATGGGTGGGAAGGGAACATGAGGGATCAGGTATAAATGAGGTAGGGAGAGAATACTGAAAGAGATGACCAGAAAAGTGGTCATTAGAGGTCAGGTAGAAACCTGGTGCAAGGGAAACTACCAGGAATGTACAAGGATGACCTCAGCTAAGACTCCTAGCAATAGCCTGAATTGGCTGTCTCCTGTGACCAGGAAAGACTATCAGTGGAGAAATTGGGACACCAACCCAGCCACACAGCCTTCAACAGTCCATCCTGCCTGTGTGACATGCTGGATGAGGGTGGTAAAGAGATTGTGGGAGTGGCCAATCAATAACTGGTCTGGCCTGAGACCCATGCTATGAGAGGGAGCCCACCCCGACACTGCGTGGAGGGCCAGACCCAGAGGCTGCATGGCTCAGAGATAGGAGAGAACCCAAAGATAAGATAGAACCTAGGATAGAGCCAAATACTACTAGAGAAAAAAATGCCAGTGTAATGATGCCTAACAATATTCTGCTATACTTCTAGATCGGTGACTACCCCAATAGTCATCTGAGAGACTTTATTCAGCAATTGAAGGAATCAATACAGAGATCCACAGTCAAACATTAGGCTGAGCTTGGGGAATCCTGGTGAAGAGAGAGAGGAAGGATTGTAGGAGGCAGATGGGTCAATGACATCACATGAAAACCCATAGAATCAACCTACCTGGGTTCATAGGAGTTCATAGAGACTAAACTGATAACCAGGGAGCTTACATGGGACTGACCTAGGCACTCTGCATGTATGTTACAATTGTGTAGCTTGGTCCTATTGTGGAACTCCTAAAAGAGGGAACAGGGCCTATTTCTGATGTTTTTGCTGGCTTTTGGGAACCTATTCCTCATACTGGGTCGCCTTGCCTAGACTTAATACAAGGAGAGGTGCTTAGTCTCACTGAAACTTGATGTGCCATGTTTTGTCGATATCCATGGGAGGCTGCCCTCTTCTGAATAGAAACAGAGGAAGAGTGGATGGTGTGGGCAGAGGGTGGGTGCAGGGTTGGGGAGGGGAGGACAGACTGAGGTGAGAGGAGAGAGGGGAAACTGCGGTCAGGATGTAAAATAAATAAATAAGTGTTTAAAAAATTAAAGCTATTATTATTAACAAAATGGTGAGAATCATTACTAATGCCGCTTTTTAAAAAAACACTTGTCGGGTGCTATGGAAACATAAGTGTTCCATACATATGTTTCATTCAATTCTTTAAATACCTGTATGAGATAAGTACTTTTTATAAGTTAAGAAATAGAGACTGAATTAGTACTCAAGTTCGACTCTGCAACCGGTTAGGTAATTAACTAATCATCAAATTTATGTATATATACTGATATCTTTACCGTAAGAGTCTAAGTCACATCACTCTAATAAACACATAGCAATCCCATCACGATACCACCTTCTCCCTCAGGGCAAAGATTATCAAATATCTATAATGTAATTAACTTTTAAAAACAAAAATGGCATTTCTTTTTTGCCATAATTTTTTTTTATTCTTTGTGAATTTCACATCATGCACCCCAATCCCACGAATTTTCCAGTCCTTCCATAGCCACCCCCCAGCCTTGTAACCTCCCTCCAAAAGAAAATAGGGCAGGGTGGTGGCACACTCCTTTAATCCCAGCACTCAGGAGGCAGAGACAGGCAGATCTCTGAGTTCGAGGCCAACCTGGTCTACAGAGCAAGTTCCAGGACAGGCACCAAAGCTACACAGACGAGAAACCCTGTCTCGAAAATAGAAAATGCATTTTTTTAAAGTCTCCCTGTGGAAGCTCTAGTGTTTCGTGTTGTGTCACACAGTATACCCTTTTTTCGAACCAGCTTTATTCGCAAACGTTCATTGTAATCAGTCATTGGTCTGGTTCGAGGCCTCTGGCTTCTGCTACACCATCGATACCGGGCCCTTACCAAGACTCCCCTTGGATATTCTGCTGTTACCGGATATCCTGCGGGAGTCACGGAGATCCTGTAGCTATGGTTCCACAGGATTGGCCCCTTCACATTCTCCAGCAGCTCATAGATGGCGTGGGCCAACTCAAGGCACTGGATCTGGGCCTGAGTAGTCGTTGTGTTAGTCAGTCCTCCAGCTCTCCCACGCCCACACCACAGGGGCCAGCTTTCCCCTCCCCAACCCCCTCCCCCACTCCACCCCGGCTAGGAAAGGGGCGAGTGCTGCATCCATGGAAGGGCTGGGCCATCTCACCCTTGGCACCACCACGTGGTGGCCGGAGAGCAGCTGGGCCAGCGCAGTACTCCGACATCAACATGGCCTCAGAGGGCAGCCCAGACCAAGAAGGTCCACAAGGTCTTTGTTGGTAACATGAGCCACAGACACGGACATTGACACAGACCCCAGACATGGCCCTCCGTGGCAGCACAGGTCCAGAAATCACAATAGCCTCAGGTGGCAGTGTCAGTGCAGGCTTCTCATATCAGGCTGTTCCTGTCCTCGTGTTTGCGGTTCCGCCTCTCTTCATAGTGCACAAACCACTCTACTTCTCTTTCTCTCCCATCTCTTCTCCACATACTTGTTTATCATAGTGGTACCCACCCAGGGAGATGGGCCTGGCCTCAGCGGCCTCTGCCTGCTTTCTGCCCCAGCCCATGCCTACGTAGCCAAAAATGGCATTTCTTTAATCCTGCTGTTGGACAAGTAATTTATCACCGTGTGACCTAGACATTAAAATACAAACTCATAATCACAAATGATTTTTAAATTTTATTTTAATATAATATATATCAATTGATTAATTATTATTGTTATAATGATAAACTATCATTGGTGAATTAGTTATTAAAATACTTTAATAAATAGCTTCTCTGATTTTGATGGAAACTGCATTTGACATTACCATGGCATTTTTGAAACAATGAACTTGAACTACTTGGAATACCAAAATCTTTAACAATGAAAATCATTGTTAAAAATAATTTCTATAGTTGGGCATGGTGGCACAGCACTCAGTAGACAGAGAAGGAGAACAGATCTCTGAGTTTAAGGCCAGCCTAGCCTACAAAGTGAGTTCCAGGACAGTCAGGACTACACACAGAAGAAACTTATCTCAAAAAAAAAAACAAATTAACAACAACAATAATAATAACTTCTTATAAATTTATTCAAATATTTACTAATATTGAGATAACATATGCCTTTTTCTTTTGTTGTTTTTATTTTTGTTTTTTTTTTATGACAGAATTTCTCTGTATAACAGTTCTGAATGTCCTGGAACTCACTCTAGACCTATCTGGTCTTGAACTCACAGAGATCCACTTGCCTCTGCCTCCTGAGTGCTAGGATGGACTTTTCTTTTTTAACACATCATCTATACATTAATTCCTGCCATCATTCTTTCTCAAGACTTCACAATAATCAGGGTAACACATTTCCCTCCTACACCATGTCATTTCTGAGTCATCGTAAACCCAAAGCCACAGTTTACAATTAAGCTAAAGTTTTCTTATATCAAAATGTTATTTGACTTGATTTGTTGCTGTAAAAATGTAATGTTTTTCTTAATAATTACTCTAAGAATTCAATCTAAATACAAGTACAGATAGTGTTGGATACTTTGGTACTAAGTCATCCCAGATTCAGAAGAGGCAGATTTTCTTTGGCATCATTCTAAAAGTCAAATGATTTTATACACCACTTGGTACAAGAAATTTGAGATACAAATAAAAGCTAGGCAGTAAAATGCATAGTGGAATGCATGGGTGTGATCCAGCTAATACAGAATCCAGACCTATCGAAAACTCTCATTATCATAAATGATTTAAAACTGATAAGAGATGCACAGTCACTGGGCAAAGGCCTCATAGTACTCATAGGTAACAAGGACTCTCTCCACTTTCAGTACATGCTAGTAGACCAAAGGATAAACTCATCACACACACACACACACACACACACACACACACACACACACACACAAAAAATTACTGAACTGAAAACAACAAATTCTATTTCAATTTAACAGACAAAAGGTATTCTAAAGCTGAGTTACCATGGATGAAAGTAATTTCCTGATCTGAACAAAGGAGTAAAAATAGCTTAGTAACCAACTCCAAAAATAACCTTCAGTAAGATGCAATTCTAATCTAAAGCAGTTCACTTACCAAGGCTGAGTTAGTCCATGAAGACTATTCTGGTGAGCATCCTGCTGATTCACATCTGCTTCTGGTCCCTCTCACCAAGTAACTGAGCAATGGATTGGCAGGTTATAAACTACCTTGTTCTACCCAGCTCTCTACTTGCCAAAACCTCACCTTAACATCAGGCATGATTAGCCCTAAAGTTCTGAAAGCTCGCCTCCTACTCACCACACCCACCCCCTGCTCCCGCCGCCTTTTTCTATCAGGTCAGAAGATCCTGCCATAGACAGCTATCCTATGCTGCAGAAATTACAAAAAACTATCAACAAGTTTTTTTTTCCTGAAGATATTTATGGACACTTTGTATATCATTCTATAGGAAACTGAGCTAAAAAAGAAGCCACACATAATAAAATGCAGAATAAGACAATCATCAATAATATTGGGCTGTTAAGTGATTCTACTTTCTCTTGGCTAAATGGGACAGTGAAGCCACTAAAAAGGATCTGATGAGCAAACATGAGGAATTTATCATCTAAGCTGAGTTTTTCTTTTTCTTTTTTTAGTAATACTCATATTGAGACACAGCACAGGCTAGGATTAAAGCTAATAAACTGAAGTTCATAGTGTTTATCGCTTTGTGTCAGATTTTCAAGCTCAGAGAAAATGGATCCCCAAATCTCTAACCGTAAGACAAAAATTCAGGAAGACAAATTTAAAACAGGTTAAAGGGTATGGTGAATATTCTTTTTCAGTTTTGAGATTATAATGTAAGTACAACATTGCCCCTTCCCTTTGCTCCCTCTCCTCTGATGAACCTTTTCTCACTCTTTAAATTCATGGCCTTTTTATCACTAATTGTTACTGCATGTATATATGTGTATACATATATATTCCTAAGTCAGACTGTTCAGTCCATATAATGTTACTTGTGTGTATGTTTTCAGGGATGACCATTTGGTATTGGATAGAAGTTGGTATGCTCCTTCCTGGAGAACACTGTTCCTCCCAGTCTCAGTATCCCTTAGTTGCCTGAGGTTCTTGATGTAGGACTGAGGCTCACGGGCATTTCCCTATCATCTTCTGATATGAGGTGTGTGTGTGTGTGTGTGTGTGTGTGTGTGTGTGTGTGTGTGTGTGCCTGTCTGTATGTATTTGCTCTTCTCAGGAACTGCTGACAGAGTATAAATTTAAAGTTTCATTACACTGTTATGTCCTGTGAACATAAAAACAATCATGTGATTAAGGGAAATAATCAACTGTGAGAACAGATTCAATCTCTACACTGCACAGCCCAAACCACCTGAATGTGAAGGAGAAAACCATCAACAGAATCAAGTGAGAATTCCAGAAAACACAGAATGCTTGGCCATATGTTTGAATGACCGAGGCTTGAATGATGATTAGGCTATGCAGATGTTTGTGTTGATGGCATGCTAAAACCCTGTTATGCCAGCACATCATATGGTTTTGTTCTTCGTAAAATTATTTTTTTTATTTTTTGAGATCATAATATAATAACACCTTTTCCTCCCTCCAAACTTTCCCACATGCTCCTCCTTGCTTCTCTTTTTCAAAGTCATGGTCTCTCTTTTCATTTATTATTATTACCTATATATGTGTGTATGTATATTGCTAAATACATAAATATGACCCACTCAGTCTGGATAATGTTACATGCATGTGTGTTTTCAGGGCTGACCATTGGATAGTGATGACCAGTTGGTGTGCTCTTCCTCGGGAAGACGACTCCTCCCCCTCTGCATTCCTTAGCTACCTGTAGTTCTTTGTGCAGGGTTGAAACTTCTTAGGCTTTGCCTCATCCACTTAGATTGTCTACTGCTGCTACCACTAATTGCCATTTCTGGTGACATTGAGTTTCTGTTTCTCTGGATTACTGAAGGGTACCACCTTTAGGTGCCAAAGCTCCTTATGTTTAACAGTCAGCATTAGGTCCCGAGGAAAGCAAACGCTTCCAGAGCTGACCACAGAAACTACCTTGATGTGAAATAGGGTTCCTCCTTGAACACTGATAAAAATGCTGAGATTCAGATTTGTCTCACTCTAAAGTAAAGTATACTTGAAACCACCCATGCTTGCTATCATATTTAAATTGAAACAGATTATCCAAATTTCTCCCAAAAAAATCTTTTTTATAACCTTTTTCCTACCTGTCTGGCAGCTTCTGGATCCAAGTACTGGAAAAAAAAAAAGAACCATTTTGTCATAGTTTGTTTTTGAGATCTAGATTTGAGTTCTAAATCCATAATATTATCACACTTTGAAAATGTTTTGTGGTGTTAGTCTCTCACACTTTTAAAGCATCCCAACATGTATCAGGGCAACCACACAATTTAATTATTTAGAATGTACAGGTGAATTGTGGCAAATACTGAGTTGTCAGTTATAAAAATTAGTCCCACCATATATATTTTTAATTATGCAACTGTGAAATAATAACAGAACTGATTTGTATGACAAAAAGTAAGATTAGATCTTAAATTTTATTAGCTTTCCATTTCTTATATTTATTCTGCTTACATATAAAAACTTCTCTTTCATTCCAAGAACAATATTCTTACAGAGCTACAGTGTTTTTGTAGGAGCTGGAAGATGACTGGATGGACAGGAGAATTTGCACTCTGAGCATGAGGAGCTGCTTTTGAATGCCCAGCACCTCAATGAAAAGCCAGGCATGGCTTTCCAGCTTTGGAACCCAGATGGAGGTGGATGCCAGGGCCTCATCGAGCTGGCACTCTAGCTCAAACATTAAGGTTCCAGCTCCGTGAAAGGTTCGCTCATTTTTAAAGTGAATAAGGTAGTGAAAAAGAGAGGAAGGCCTCTCTCTCTCTCTCTCTCTCTCTCTCTCTCTCTCTCTCTCTCTCTCTCTCTCTCTCTCTCACACACACACACACACACACACACACACACACACACACACACACACATCAAATTAATGGACTCTTATCTTCAGGAATAATCCATAAATGTATTCCTATTTCTATTCATCTCTCCCTTCATTCCAAAAGACACTATTCAAACTGCATTCTTGATACAGTGGAATATGCACTAGCATTATCAATTTCTAAACTATGATAATGCACATAAGATTCATTCCAGAGCAACTTTTCTATCAATCTTGATCTCAGAAATATCAGAGCCATGCGCTTTTGGACACACATAATTAAATTACTAACTTAATTTAATTGATAGGAAATACACATTATTCTCCTATGGGAGAATGAAATTAAAAGGGAATTGGTTTTCTCCAGTAATATCAAATTGGAATAAATATGAAATTCATCAAGCAAAAGCTCTTAATCGTAAATATTCTTCATAGTCTAAGAAATCCATTAAGGGAAGCTGGCTTGTGTTTGGGTCTACCACAGCTACCTGCCAGGACTCTTCCATTAACAAGATTTAGCTATCACTGTTCTCTCTGCTCCACTCTTCTTAACCATTTTCCTCTCTCTAGAAGGCACATGTGTACTATTTTTCCCCTGTTCAAAACACAACAAACTTTCACAGCCCAGCCAAAGCCCACATAACACATGAGCTGTACCTCAGGTTATTTATTCTAAGCTTTCTTCTCCCAGAATGAATATAGATTTGATTGTATCATTATATAGCTTTATCTGCTTTTCTTTGGTTCATTAGTTATATTCTCATAGATCCAAGGAGAAATGGATCATAGGATATGGCTTGCATCCCCAACTAGACCAAAATCTCTCTAGGGAGCTAGACTTCATTTTAGCCAAGATTACTCATTGTAAGAGCAGAAGAAGAAAAAAGCACAATTATATACTCTATAAACATTTAAGGAAAAACTAAAACTCAACACATTAGACCATGATTTTTCTGGTTCTACATCCCCCTTTAAGTTATTTTAACCTCATAGTAAGGTGACCAGTAAATACTTATTCATTGATATATTTATTCAAATGTATTAGTTCACCAACATATAAATTTTATAAGAACTAAGATATCCTGATTGGGTATTTCCCTGGCATACACACTAAAAAAAAACTGTGATATTAACAAAACACTGGCCTAACTATATCTAGTGGTCCTGTCATCTGGAAATCTCTATTTTATTTGCCAGAACAAAATCTTCTGTGTCCTTTTGACCTTGAGTAAATAAATAATTCATCGCCTCTAATCTCTAGAAATCTCAAAAGATTCTGAAGTTGTGTTGGAATCAATAACCCATAAAAAATGGCATAGATATTTACCTTAGCATGTTTCTCATCTCTTCCACACTGAAAAATCCTGTCTAGAAACGTATGTGAGAGTTCATTGTTTTGAAGTCTGCTTTAAACTGTTACGACATCTACTGTTGTGTTAGGTCCCAAGTTAGACACTGCATTCACACACAGGGCAATAAAGTTTGTAATTTTCCATGGCCAAATACCCACCATAATCCCAGCCTGTCAAACGGACTCTATCAGTCACAAAACTAGAACAGAAAATGAGACAAATCCTTTTCTGTCTCAAAACCAAGATCATTTTAAGGGAAATAAGCCAGACTCAAACAGGCATTGCATGTTTCCCTCATATGTGGATTTTTTTAGAAAGGCATGAAAATCAAAGGAGAACTTGTAGGGAATAAAGAAAGCAGCAGTGAAAGTGAGGCAAGTGTGGGTCATGGGGGGTGGGGCTGATAACCAAAGTGCATTACGTACATGTAGAAAAATCCATAGTGAAACCATCACGTGAAATACACCACTTTTGTACAATTAATATACGTTAACATGCATACGTAGTTTTTAAAAGTAGGATCACAATTTGAAGGCATTTAGAATCTGGTGACCCCTTAACTACTAATTGTCATCCTTTCTCAACTAAAAGGAACTATATGGATGCTCACTACTGTCTGTTAACTCCAGTTCCAGAGAATCTGATGCCATCATCTGGCCTCCTCAGGCACAAGGATCCATGTGGAGCACAAATATTCATGCAGTCAAACATCCATATGCATAAAAAACAAACTGTTTTTATTTGAGGGGAGCTGGTTTTCAAGACAGGGTTTCTCTGTGTAATAGCCTCAAACTCACAGAGATCCGTCTGCCTCTGCCTCCCAAGTGCTGGGATTAAAGGCATAAGCCACCACCACCTGGCTATTTAAAAAAAAATTTAAAGCAGATCTGTAATACCTGACTTAATAAATACCAAACTGGCCTCTCTTTAGCATAGTAACTCACCAACCTTGTGTTCCAATATTTGCACATGAAAATAGGAATAATAATAAAAGCCATTTCACGGATTTGCTAGAAGGGAATAATCCATGTTAAAAAAAATAAAAACTCTAAAAGAGACTTGGCACATAGTAAACTTGAGCTAAATAAAAATTGCCTATATAATTCTGTTTTTATTTTCAACAAGAACTAGTGATTGATTCACTGAGTCAGAAAAAGGAATGCATTTTTTTTAAGTTAGGATTATCTGTAAGACATGCTAGACCAATACAAGTTGCTCTTTTTCAACATATAGATACATTTACTAAAGTAGACTTCAATGTAGGGCTATATGAGCAGGAAGCCAAAAATAGAAAAATTTTATATTAAAAATAAGTTACCCAGTTGAAAATATTTCTGATCTTGCCTTTGATAACCAGCCTGTCAAACCAGCCAGTGACCTGAGTCAAGTCCAGCTGTTCAAACCACAAGTACCTCCTATTCCACTTTCTCTGTCGCCTGGGATCTAAATCTGTATCTACTTCCTGCCCTCAGTGTTTGTTCCTCAAATAAACATGCCAAGAAAAATTCTTCAGCCATAAACAAGTTTTGATACTGATCTTGGTTGCTTGCCTGCACATAGACAGACAGACAGACAGACAGACACACACACACACACACACACACACACACACACAGAGAGAGAGAGAGGCTTTGCAAGACTGAAACAAACTTCAATGACAACATCTCTCAGAACACAAACAGCAGCATCTTCACAATCAAATGAGATATATATACTATTTGTGACATTCATTCATCTTAAATTAAAATGTGTATGTTGGCAGCCTATTCCCTATGTTTTAAATGAGCTGTTACTTAAATCATAGGCATTGGCAAAACAGTCTGGGTTTTCTTAATTGATAGCTAGTAAAGTTACATATGATAGACATACTCTTTTATAGAAGCAAAACAGATACATTGTGTGATTATTAGTTTCCGATTGAAGCCATACATAATTACTAATCTTAGCGGAATTTTTCTACTAATGTGGGATTTTTTTATTTTTTGAACAAAAACTGTGGGTGTGTGACTGGCATGTCCGTCACATGAATGTAGTAATTTCTCAGAGCCTGTCAACTTGGAGACAAGGCCTCACCCCTGTGTTTTCTTTCACTAAACTCCAGAGGAAATTTAGCAAGATTAGGAGAGACACAAAGGAGCACTAAGGAGTTACTGGCCACCTGTCTTGGTACATTCTGTACACGACAGTGCCATCTTCTGGTGGCATGGAATATTGAACTTTGGCCCTGACACTCCAAACGGCTCTTCCTGTTTACCCAGAGATGCTCCAAGAAATAGTCCTGAATTCATGATATATCATATTTGAATATAGGATATGAGGGTCCCTCATTGAAAACCTTTTAGTATGAAACACAATAGAAAAGTAGACTTTTCAAAACAGAAAAAGTTAGCTGACTTTAAACTTGACCCCCCTCAGCAAGTCTGTTTTTAACTACCTGCCATGAATACCACTTTCTAAAAAGTTTAGTGACTATGGAAGATCATAATAAAATAGAAATCCAACAGGAAGACACTTTGGGGTTATGTCAAATAGGAGGTGAGAGAGACCTGTAGAGTCTGAGTGAGGGAAGGGCCTAACAACAGCCCCCTCTAACTTTCTGTATTGGGTCCATCTCTCCCATGTAGGTTGCCATAGCACCCTGAGGATGCCCTATAGGTTAATCCTAGATACTAAGTTCATGTTTCACCTCTGCATCCTTCTCCTATACCTGAAGGCAATCCTTAGGAGCACAAGGCAGGGAGTGAGTGCTTCTAGTGGTTGGAACCTCAGAGAAGGAGAATTTCAATCTTTTCTAAGAAGACTGAGCTAGGCATTTCAGCAGCTAAATATAAAATGTTTGTGCATGGGGTCACATCAGTGATTCCAAGATACATTGCTTATATTTCTTTCACTAGAAAAGATAATATATTTCACATACACTCATTATCAGTTAACTTTAATCAATACCAAAATTCTAATCAAAGCTGACTCATAGATCATTTCATATCAGCAATAGCTTGTAGCAATAGGGGAGGGAAGAATCGGAATAATCGTCTCATCAGTCATGTAGGCAATGAAACAATGAACAGTATAAGCTCTGATCATACACCACAGAGAGAATCAGTCTTATGAAGAAAAAAAAAAGAAGCTCATGATGATTTGAAGTGGTGCTAATAACAATAACCCACATAAGCTTATTGTTAGGGTTATACTAATTATACTTACATCATCTGTACCAGCTAGCACCACCCTTGGCAAAGCCAGCTCCTCACAGCCTTCTTGTCATAAGTCTGAATGGAAGTGTGTAGTGAACATTTTTAATACCAGAAATTGCATATGCTGCAGTCTTTGTATTTATAAATTAAAGCATTTATGTTTCAGAAATCGCAAATGAGAATGGGCCAAAGAACTATGAATTATAAATGATTATCTTTTAAAATTCTATTTATTTGCATGTATATGCATGTGTTTTCTCCTTCCACTATGTGGGTCCCCGGGGTTCAAGCACCATTTCCTGCTGAGTCATCTTCCCAAACCAATGATTATTCTTTTTAAAATATATGGTAAATTATTAATAAGAATTTCTGCTAAAATCAGAATTGCATATGAATATATTTCTTAATTCATGAGAATAACACTTTGAAATGTGATACAGATAAGTTGTTCACTGATTTCCTTATCAAATCTATAAAAGCTGCACCAGTCATACATCTGGTATTATTTTTGCTTTCTTAATTAGATTATTCTAATACTTTAAAAAACATTATGTGAATAGCAGATCTTTATTTCATTTTAATACACTCTTTTGTAGACAAGCTTCATAAAATAAGTGTATCAATAGCAAGGCATGTTTCAAAAAGAAAAAATTTAATGTCCTTTAGGTATATAATAATAAAATAAGCAAATTATAAGAGCATGAATTATTTTCTTAGTTAACAATAAAATCTCATTATGTTCCATATAAGAAATACAAAGCTGTCAAACAAACACCTTCAGGTACAATGTACATGGTTTATTAGGAATTTTGTTTTTAAAATTAGTAAATGAAATGCTAATATTGATCTATCCTTTATATAATTTATAAGAGTTGGGATGGATCAATGAAAGCTACAGCATGCATTCAATACCATAATCTTTCTAAACAATTCTATTAACTATGGCAAGTTTTAAATAATCTAATGCCAAGAAAACTAAAAGGAATCAGTTTACATGATGGCCAAGAATGCCATTCTGAGACAGTGTCGATAATTATTTTATTTTCAGATTGCACTCATAACTATTTTTGCAACTCGGATTTTTGTCTTATGGTGAAGCCTGGATCCGAGCAAGGAGAGGAATGTATGGAGCAGGGGCATTCCACTGTGCACTCCCTAACAGTTTTATTTTCTGTGTGCTTTCTTGTGGATTGGTCACATCTAGTACAGAAATTTAATTTTCCTCCTACACTGTGATACCCTTACTACAAACCTCCTTGACAACTGTGGGAAATACAGCTACAGCAGAGTAAAAGATATACGATGGCAAGCTGCTTAAGTATCTATGCTTGTAAGTGTACTTTTAAGTAACCAGTACTGAATAAAAAGTTTTATAAAGGGAAAATGGCTGCTGTAAGAAAAACGGAAAAGTACACAAGACAAAAGTACAACAAAACAAATGTTTGAAAACACCACAATTTGGCATACAGCAGTCGGCTAGAGTTCCTGAAAGAGGAAAATCTTGACTCTTGGTTTACGGTATAAATGTAAGTCAAGTTGTGTTTTCCAAATACATAAAACACAACATAATGTCAGTACACCATGTAGGATACAAGGCAAAGTCTTTTTATGTGTTTATCACATAAGCCCTGTTTGTGTTTTTCCCCCTACTAGCTTCATTAGAGAATGCAGATACAGTTTTTGCAGCTGGAGAGTTTTCTCTCCTGGATCCGCCAAGCCCCGGCAGTCCCAAAACCCACTTATAAAATAGACATACAGATGCTTATATTATTTAAACTGCTTGGCCATTAGCTCAGGCCTATCATTGTCTAGCACTTATTCTTATATTCAGCCCATTTCTATTAATCTATACTTTGCCACATGGCTCATGGCTTACTGGTACCTTACATCTTCCTTGTCCTGGCCGCGGCTGTAGGCAGTCTCTCCCTCTCTGCCTTCCTGTTCCCTCAGTTCTCCTCTCTATTAGTCCCGCCTATACTTCCTCTCTGGCTACTGGCCAATCAGTGTTTTATTTATACAGAGCGATATCCACAGCAAGTTTTTATTACTTCTTTTTGATAATAATTTATGGCTTATACTTTTAATTACCCAACAGCACGTCATCTAAGACTCCACTGACCACAACTCCATTCATATCATAACATCTAGTTCTCGACTTCTATCTTGGATCCTCCACCTGATGCCTAAAGTCATTCTTTATTCTTCAGCTAAAGCCACGGACTTGGTCACAGGAACCTCTCAGCCACTCTGAACTCTTTCTGTTGTGGTTCAGAGGACAGAGCTTTTTATCATGTTTCTCAAGCTGCCTTCCTCAGTTTTGAAGGGCAGGAGACCAGCTTTTTCTTTCTCTTCTGCAGCAAACACACTCTCACCTGTGAACCTGGCAACTTCACGGTATCTGCCTTAGCTTCCCAGTCCAAGCTGAAAACAGAAAATTAGTTCTTTTTATGCCACATCTCTAACCTGGCAATTACCAATATACCAATCATTAGAACCATAGAATCCAATTTCCAATTGTTTTTCCCATCTCCAATTCCAAAATACATAAGAAAACATTTGGATATTACACCAGCATTTCTAAGTGATATGATCACAACCAAATAGTCCAAGCATGTAGAGAAATAAATGAGTAAAAATGTTTCTTAATCTCAGTCATCTGTCAGGTTAAGTTTTTTAGTTTACTTCTTAAAAAATTACTAAGCTTCAAATAAAATTTTTAATCCCATGAATATTTCATGTTTAGAAAAGAAAATACATGGATCATTTAATATTTTACAGAATTGTGCTTAAATGATTAATTGGCTATATTTATAAATGTGACACATTTTCTGTCATCATTCACAAGTAAATGAATAATTTGTGGTGAAAGGCAAATATTCCTTTTTTAAACTTCTTTGTTGACTCTGGGAGTTTCACATCATGCATCCCAATTCTGTTCACCTCCCAGTCCCCCCCCCCCATATCCTCCCTTCATCCCTGCCATGCCCCCGCCCCACATAAGCAAACAAATGAGAGAAAGAAAGCAAGTGAACAAAACCAAAACCAAAACCAAAACACAAAACACAACAACAGAAAAATATCTATTTCTCCTTCTTTCCTGCATCCCCAACACCTCTTCATTCGTCCTGGTGGCACTGGAGGCTTCAGTGTGCCATATAGGATACCTCTTTGTCCCATCAGTTTTACTGGCAGATGTTTGGTCTGCTTCAAGGCCTCTGGTTTCTGGTTCGCCATCGTCACTGGATCCTCACCAGAGCTCCTCTGGGACATACTGTGGTTGCCACAAGTCTTGGATATCTTGTGGGTATCACTCCACAGGACCCATTTCTCCACTGGCTCCAGCAGGTCCTAGATGAGTTAGATTCTAGGGTGGGTCAACCAAAGGCCCAGCTTTGGCCCTGATGGTAGCCAAGCTGGTTGTTCCTGGCCCCTGGGGCCACCGAGAAAGGCGCATATTTCTTAACCCTGTCAACTTATTTTAAATGATTAAGAAATGAACCGATGGCATTAGAAAGAATGAAGGTTCCGTGTTCTCGTTCAATGGAAGGACCAGGGCAGCTCCTAGTCCATCCCCTGAGCAGTGCTTTCTCTAGTTTCATCTAGATTCCTATATTTGTTTTTTATTTATCACATTAAAGATTTACATGACTATAGGATGTGACTCACAAACCTATGAGGAGCAATAAGAGTGTGAACATATCTTGCACACCCACCTGGATAAATGTTTGTAAAAAGAAACAACCAGTAGCCGGGCCTAGGCCTACATCTTGCAACCCTCAGACCCACTTCCTGCTCCCAGTGTTTTCTACCTAAGTGAACTTACCCTCATGTCTGTTTGTGTTTGAATTGCTGTAACTTTCCACAACTTTGTCCAAATAGGAATCTGAAATTTGGCTCCCTTAAAATTCTGCTCTTAACTTTGTCTAGTGTTATCTATCCATTTTTTTTCTTTTTTTTTTTTTTTTCTGCCTTCACACTCAAAATGAAACATGGCCTTTTCCTGGGCCTCAAGCCAGTTGGCATGAGAGCTGGAACACCTAGTCAGCCTTTCCAATCCAGTCTGAAGGGATTAGCATTGAATTGTAAGAATAAAGTCTAGTGAAATCTCTGAGGCAGTGCTATGGGAGATAATGCTGAGCGTCCTCAGGACTGACACACACACACACACACACACACACACACACACACACACACACACACACACACCGAGTCTGTCCCTACAGGTCTATGACTAAACTCAAGTCCCAGTATGCACCCTAGTGATGTGAGACAGAAAATATACCCCAAAAGACCCACATCAATTTCCTAATAGAAATTTAAAAGATGTGAAAGACTGGATGCTAAGGTGTGAGACGACCATAAGAAAGGTTTTGTGCTGTGAGATGTTTTGTATGCTGTGAATATGTGTTGCTCTGATTGGTTGATAAATAGAGTGCTGATTGTCCAGTAGCCAGGCAGGAAGTATAGGCAGGACAAGGAGACAAGGAGAATTCTGGGAAGAGGAAGGCTGAGTCAGAAAACACCAGCCCAACATCCAGGGAACAGCATGTAATGGCATACAGGTAAAGCCATGGAACACGTGGCAACACATAGATTAATAGAAATGGGCTGAGTTTAAGTGTAAGAGCTAGTCAATAGTTAGCCTGAGCTAATGGCTGAGCAGTTTTAATTAATATAAGCCTCTGTGTGTTTGCTTGGGTCTGAGCAGCTGCAGACCAGGTGGGACACAAGAAAACTTTCAGCTACAGTTTTGACTTTAATGTTGACACTCATGGGATCCAAGAGGGACCTTGTTTGGTTACCTTCTAGTTTCGGTCTACATTGCTGTGGTAAAACACTGACCAAAACCAACTTGGTGGGAAAGGTTTCACTTTGGCTCACATATTAAAATCCATTATTGAGGGAAGCCAAGGCAGGAACCTTGAAGCTGGAAGTGAAGCAGAGGCCATGGAGGAGCACTGCTTACTGGCTGCTTCCCACGGCTAGCTCAGCTTGTTTTTTTTTTTACACAACCCAGGACCACCTGCCTAGGGGGTAGAACTTTCCACAGTGGAATGAGCCCTCCCACATCAACCATCAATCAAGAAAATGTCCCACAGACATGTCCACAGGATGTAATTCTTCAGTATTAGTTTCCCAGGTGACTCTAGCTTGTGTCAAGTTGAAAAAATAATAATAATAAATAACATAACCAGCACAAGTTGGTTGGCTAAAATGTAGACATACCAAAGCTGGGGACTAGAGAGATGGCTATCGGTAAGATACTGACCTGAGTTTGGGTGACCAACACACATATTCTGGTGTTTGGAAGCCCAGCTATGATCCCATCACTGAGGAAACAGAGACAGGAGAATCTCTGGAGCTCTCTGTTTAGCTGAATCAGCAAGTCTCAGGTTCAGTGAGATCAGGGCTCTATAAATAAGGTGAAGAGAGATGGACAAACATACCCAGTGTCAACCTCTAGCTCTCACACATAGACAGGCAGATGTATACATATCTCCACACACATATGCACACACAGAAAGGAATGAAGAAAGATGAAAGGAAGGAAAGAAGAGAGAGAGAGGAAGGGAGGGAGGGAGGCTGGAAGGCAGACAGGCTGAACTCCTTTTGGATTCAGAGACTCTGGGAAGTTGAAATATTAGAATGAATTTGTTCCTTATGACATGCTCACTTGCACTGAACGTCTCACACATTTTACCAATTAATTTCTGAAGAAAGTTCTACCATCCTTGGAGAGCTCTGAGATAGCTCTTGTTACCCAGATCTTACACTGGAAACTATAGTCACTGGATTGGGAAACCCAAGTGCCATGGAAGTGATGGCAGTTCCAGGCATTGAGGCCAGGCAGGCACACTGAACCACCACAGTCAAGGTGAGTGTAATACCTTGCTTGGGAAATAAATAAAAGCATCCATTGAAATAGTTCGGTTTACACATATCTGTGATGCTAGCAAGCTGATCACGGTGTTCCCAGAAAACAGAAAGTTACCAGAACCACATCTGTACAAGCAGAAAAGCACCACATGACCTGAACAAACATCTAACCTCTCTCAGAAAGACAGGCTGGCACCCTCAATCAACCAGCACACCTGAGCCAGTTTCCAAACTCAGGACCTCTTGAAAAGGCCAGGTGATCCAGGGGAGGCCTTCTTAAACATTTTCTAGTAGCAATTCCTTTTCACCAGAGAAATTTGTACATAGCCTCAGGTATATAAATATATAAAACAGGTGTACAAATCAAATGTTTACTAAAAATAAATCCCAAAGAAATTTATTTTAGAACAATTATTTAATGTATAGACACTTTTACTATTTATTGAGCAATAAACACATTCATGTACTAATAAGATAAATGTGCTTATTTATTTTTACATAAAGAATTAATCTTGGCAACTATTCTTACTGAATATTTGTTATTCTAGGATCATTAAGCATCTCCAATGCTTTTCAGAGTTGATTCTCACTTTAATTTTATAATTGTCCATGCTGGGAATGCACAATACAAAATGGCAGAAGTATGTTCAAAGTCATTTCAAAACTGGAAAAGTTTGTCCTAATCCTTAGCTGAAATTTATTGGATGATTTTTTTTTTTATAAAACTCGAGTCAGCAACTCAAATAGCAATTTTAAAGTCAAACACAGTAAAAACCAAAAGACATTCATTTGATACTCACATGATGGGAAATGACAGTGGGAAAATATCAAAACATATCTTCCAGGATTAAACCATTGTATTTCTGTAAGAGTATAAAACTGTGTGCAGTAAGAAAACTGTAAGAGTATAAAACTGCGTGCAGTAAGAACACTTCCATTCCTAACAGGCAACAGTTTCCAGTCCATGCTAAGGTATTTCAGGCAGTACGTGGTGTCAATGGTAAAAACCAGCACAAGTGGAGTTCAGAGCAGGGAGTGCAGTGAAGTGGTGGGGGCAGCATGGGAAAGCACTGCCAGAGGCACCAGGGATTCAGAAACCTTTTACTGTTGCCATGGTTTTTCCCAACCCCACATTCATTAATGCAATACCATACAGGCTCATGAGTGATGGCTTTCCTTTGCAATTCTTTTTCCCCCTCTTTTTGGTGGGGTATAGGTTGAGGCAGGATCTTGCTTTGTAGCCACAGCTGACCTTAAACTCACAGCAATTCTCATGTCTCAGCTTCCCAAGTGCTGAGATTAGAGGCATGCACAAGTGTGCCCAGCTAATGACTATTTACATTTATAAATGTGTTTTGGAGAAGAAATTAAAAGAACTCTCAGGTACAAACAGACACAGGACCTGAACGAACACTAATTCCCAAAGTGCTAAAACATTGCTATGGCCCATACATCAGGGTGTGTGCTTATAGAGGTGACATGATTAATGCAGTTCTACAAAAGAGCTGCTTTACAGTAGACTACTGGGTCCTTGAGATTATCCTATGATTATTCCCTCCAGTTCTGAAATACACAATCAGGACAGACAGACCCAGAATTAGGTAAAGTCTCCAAATGCTACTTTGGCAGCCATTTCCAAAGTATATCATACTTATTTAAAGTTTGCTATTTTCCAAGGTATTATTCACTCTTTATTTTCTTTATATTTATTTCAATTAAATTATTACTAGAGGGTGTATCATGTTTAACATTGCACCTGTTTCTAAATACATGATTTATATTGCAATTGCTTTACCAAAATTCTATGATGATTTTTTTTCATCTGTTTGGCCAAGAGACTGATTATCAAATTGCACCAAAGTAAATCATTGAGCCTCAACCATGAATCTTATATTTGCTGCTGTTGCTTCATCTTCTTGTGTCTGACCTATACAAAAAACCAAGATCTTTTAAAATCATAAGTATCTCATAAACAAACACTTATTGACAGCCTGCTCTGAGTCAGACTTGATAATGATGCTATAAAGATGACCAGAACACTGCCTTTGACCTCCAGTTGCTCTGTTTAGTGAGAAACACAAAAAAGTAAATAATATAAATAAGAAATGTGATGTGTACTGTAAGAGTGCCATGCAAGAAAAAAAAAAACTGTAAGTGGAGCTTGTGGGAGATGGATGGGAAAGACAATCAGCGTTGAGCACAGCCCGGGGCTGCTGCTGTGATGAAGGAGGGCAAGCTGAGAGCTGAGTGATGAGAAAAATAAGCAGAAGAGATAGGAAATGAAGAGAGAGGGAGCCGAGGAAATCACAAAGAGGTGAGGTTGAGTGCCAAGAGAACAACAGCCTGAGGGGTCAGAAATAACATGGCTCATTAATGAATGCTGCATGCCTTTAACAACTATTATTTTACATAAACTGACGATGGTGGCAAAGTAAAGGACCAGTCAGATGGTGAGTTTATTCAACAAGTAAGCTCTTACTCGGTCAACCTGGTACCTACTCAGGAATGACATGGGAAGACAAAAGAAAAGATGTGATGGTTTTAAGATTGTATTTTCCAAGGAGAGTTGCAAAACGATATCTCATGTCTCTCTGCCTCTCTACAATTTGACCTTGTCCTCACTGAGGAGCAGTTTATTTTTAACTTTTCTTTGTCTTATTACTGCTGTGGCCAGTAGAGTGGGAGCAATGAGGCTCTGTCGCTTGTGGGGATAGCCCTTCCATTCGCTCTTGCTTTTTCTGTCCATCTCTTGAATCTCTAGCTTTTAGAACACTCCTGCTCAAGAGCAAATCACTGGACTATGAGAAGGGCCAGCTCTCTGGTAGAGCCACATGCAGGTGTTGCTTAGCAGTCACAGTGAAGTTTCAACTTTCAGGCACTGACTAAGGCAATTCAGTATCTCGTTCTGTTCCTCTTTGAAATGATTTCAACCGAAAACAAAATCTGACAATAAAAGACAGTGTCCATGTAAAAACTGTCTTCCTGAAGCCATCAACACCCAAGAAGCAAGCAATAATAATATAGCAATTTAAACCATTAAGTGATGGGTTGGTGTATCACACATGGCCTTAGACTATTGGTACTGCTGTGTGGATTAAACAATAGAAATTAAACAACTCTGGAGCATGGTAATCTGAGCTCAAGGATCTAGCATGGTTGGTTGTATTAGAGCCTTCCTCCTGGTTTTCAGATAGTGGTTTTCTTATTGGATTTTTATGTGGTACAGAATAAAGAGAAAGAGTCTGTCTCCTCTCATTTATCCTAAGAGTTTTCATCCCATTCATAAGAACTCCCACTTCACGACATAATTACCTCCCAATGGCTCCATCTCCTATTCCCATCTCACTGAAGAGTAATGCTTCAAAACAGGAAGCTGAGAGTGATACCAATATTCAAGCCACAGTAATAGCAATGGTTAACAGTAGGACTAGGGAAGGTGAGAGATAAACATGTCAATAGTAGAAAGAGTAGTTTCTCTATACTCAAATGTGATGTGGCTATTTCTTTATAGACCATCTGGTTTTCCTGCTTATGGGGAACTATGTGACTAGCAAAGTCATTAACCAAATATAATTGAAAGAGGATCTTGTCATTAACCAAAATGAGTTAAAAGAGCTTGCTCAAGAAATATAGTAAAGAAGAAATTTAATACGTGGAGTTTGAGTTGTTTGTGATATAGTTCTCTGACAATGATCAATAACCGCTTGTAAATAGAGACAGTGAGTTTGTGAAAGACTTATGGGCTGTCTGCACTTGCATCTCAGCATACTGAGATTTATCGAAGTCCTGTGAGGGGCTGAATGCCCTGAGAAGGCAAGCAGAGAAACTGCAAAAGAGAACCCCAAAGCACAGCAACAGTTAGAGTGGGACATAAGAGCTGTGGCTAAATATCAGGGTCCGCGTGTTCGCTTAGCATGCACAGGGCATCATACAATAAAATTACATTAAATACGAGTTCTTTCTGACAAAATTTCATAAAATGCCTTCATTTTCTTCTTTCAGCTAATAATTGATTTATCCTATCACTAGGAATGCAGAAATTACATTCCTATATATCAGTATTGTATATTTTTGGGAGGTTTGGAAGGAAGATAGAATAGGTTATATGACTGAATTCAGGCTAAAATTACAAAGTAATAAAACATTTTTGTCAACACTAAGATATTCAGGACTTGCATTAAGTAATATATACATGTTTGAGTTCATAATTCTCCCCACAATTATTATGAGATCCCAGGCCAACACAGCACCTGTGTGACCTACAAAGCATTAGAAATCGCCCAATGATGGAGAAATGGCTGAGATCTACATGAACAACCTGGACATGAGTGGGAGCAATGAAGGGCGAGGGTCGAGGGAAAGGGAGCGGGAGATCCCAGCTGGATCAAGAACAGAGAGGGAGGACAAGTAGTACGAGACCATGGTAAATGAAGACTACATGAGAAAAGGAAGAAACAAAGTGCTAAAGAGGCCCACAGAAATCCACAAAGATACCCCCACAAAAGACTGCTGGCAATGGTCGAGAGACAGCCGGGACTGACCTACTCTGGTGATGGGATGGCCAAACACCCTAATAGTTGTGCCAGAAACCCCATCCAAGGACTGAGGAATCTGGATGCAGACATCCACGGCTAGGCCCCGGGTGGAGCGCTAGGAGTCTAATTAGTGAGAAAGAGGAGGGTTTACATGAGCGAGAATTGTTGAAACCAAGGTTGATAAAGCACAGGGACAAATAGCCAAACGAATGGAAACACATAAACTATGAACCAAAGACTGAGGGGTCCCCAACTGAATCAGGCCCTCTGAATAGGTGAGACAGTTGATTGGCTTGATCTGTTTGGGAGGCATCTAGGCAGTGGTACCAGGTCCTGGGCTCGTTGCATGAGTTAGCTGTTTGAAACCTGGGACTTATGCAGGGGCACTTGGCTCAATCTGGGAGGAGGGGACTGGACCCGCCTAGACTGAGTCTATCAGGTGGATCTCAGTCCTCGGGGGTGGCCATGCTCTGGAGGAGGTGGGAATGGGGGTGGGCTGGGAGGAAGGGGAGGGGGCAGAAAGGGTGAGAACAAGGGAATCTGTGGCTGTTATGTAGAACTGAATAGTATTGTAAAATAAAATAAAATAATAATGAAAAAAGAAATCAATCTCTTTCCCACATAATTTACAAATCATTGAGTTTTATCTTATTTTCATGACAACTTTAACCTCTCCACAAAGCTAAATAATCAAGTAATAAATTCAGACTAGTTAAGATTTTTTTAAAAAGGTATTTTCTGTCAATATATAATTGCATTTTCATTGATCATAGACACTTGCAAGCTGTATTTGGTATGCACAATGTGGCTACTAATTGTGAGCACAGGGGCAGTATGAAAGATTACTCCTTCCTTGCCCACAGGAGAGAACCCATTTCCTGAGTGGTAAACTGTCTCTTCTCTCCGTACTTCTACGTGTGCCCATTTGTCTGTGCTTACTCTGCTCCACACTGTCCTGATTAGTGCAGCTTCACAGCACATTGCAAAGTTCAGCTCTGACAGTTATTCATGGACTCTTTTTCTTTAATTGTGTTACACACACACACACACACACACACACACACACACACACACACACACACACACACACACACATATATATGTTTATTCCTAAATAAATGCATATAATGTGTTCAGTCTGCATAATTTTACTTACATACACGTTTTCAGGGCTGATCATTTGGTATTGGGTAACCATGTTATCTAAATGAAGTAGGGGGGACTAATAATAATACTGAGTCTTTGGTCTAATTTGAGGCCACCACCACGAGAGGGAGCCCATGTCCGACACTGACTAGATAGCCAGAAACAAGATTTAGCTGATTTTCCTGCTTGCCACAGTTAGACAAATCTCTCTCAGCCAGTACAGCAGACAACCAAGAAACACAGAATTATATGCTTACAAATGTATGACCGTGCAGCTTCTTTTAACTGTTCTTATATCTTAAATACCATTTCTACATCTATACTTGCACGTGCTCGTGCTTACAGCATCTTCACATCTGCTTGTCTGCAGTGCTGCTGTACTCTGCTTCCTGTTTTTTATTTCTCCTCTCTGTTAGTCGCTATACTTCTGCTAGACAACCAATCAGTTTTATTTATTGACCAATCAGAGCAACTTGACATACAGACCATCCCCAGTACAGCAAGTGCAGACCATCTCAGACACCTGCACTCAGCCATGGTCTAATCATCTATGCAGACCTGCTGTAAGCACAAAAAAGAAGCTCCAAAATAATTAAATCCACAGCACAAGATAGGAAAAACAATCGATAAAATGATTCCTGATGGTACTCTACAATACTCATAGAGCAGTACCTAGCCCAATCGTCATCAGAGAGGCTTCCTCTAGCAGCTGATGGGAGCAGATGCAGAAACCCGCAGCCAATCACTAGGTGGAGGAAACGTTCAAAGAGGAGACCTCCATCAATCCTTCGCCCTTGGAGCTCAAGAAGATGGGGAGGAAGAATTATAGGAACCAAAGGGGTTGAGGAAACCAGGAGAACACAGCCCACAGCATCAACTAAGCAGGGCTCATAGCAGCCCACAGAGACTGAAGCAACCATCAGGGAATGGCTCTGCCCTACGTCCTTTGCATATATGTATGGTTGTGCAGCTTGGTGTTCTTATGGGACTCCTAACAGTGGGAGCATGCCTTGCGGTGTCTCTGACTCTTTTGCCAGATTTTGGGGCCCTCTTTCTCCTATAGGGTTGCTTCATCCAGCCTTGATATGAGGGTTTGTGCCAAGTCTTATTGTATCCTGTTATGCCTGTGTTCGGTGATATCCCTAGGAAGCCCGCCATTTTCACAAGGGAAGCAGATAAACAGTGGGCCTTTCTATCCACAAACAAACTGTCTCTCCATTTATTCAAATCTTTTTCTTTTATTCAAGTTTTGGTGATTTTTCCTAGTACAGGTAGGTATGTGCAAGCTTTGTTAGAAACATTTACGTGCTTTACTTATTGGTATAAATAGGAATGATAGTTGTTTTAAATTTCTGGTTTAAATTGCTTATGGCTAGTATGAAAGAAGCAATATTTGACATCTGCTTTGGTTTGGGTTTGATTTGGGGTTTTGAAACAGCATCTTTCTGTGTAATCGAGGTTGTGATGAAACTTGGCTCCTCCTTCCTCAGCTTCCTGAGTTACAGGTGTGCAGAACCAGCTAAGCAGCTCTGACTTTTATGTGATATAAAGCATATCTTGCAATCATGCTGTCTTCTTTTACTGCCTTCAGAATACAATTTTATTTGTTTCGTTCTTTGAGATTTTCTACTTAGTTATCCAAGTTATTTTCTAAACAAAAGTTTAGTTTCTTGCTTCGGAGTTGGTGTATCATATAGACACTGTCCTTATCATCTCATGGAATTTATGAAGCACAGCACAATGCTGAACAGAGTAGGGAGAAAGAATATCCATGTCTCCTTCCTTACAGTAGGAAGGAAACATCTACTCTCTCCTCACTAAGCACCTTACCAGCTAAAGATTTTCTATCTGCTTGAGGAAGTTACCTTCAATATGAATTTGCTAAGTTAATTTCCTTTTAATTGTGAACAAATGTTGGATGTCATCAAATGTTCTTTTTCAGAGATTTTTCTCAAAGATGTACACACAGGCTTATCTCTTTGGCATTTCTAGATCTTGTCAAATTGATAATCAATATTAGCTATCACAGGCTGTTAATGTGACAAACTACATTAAACACATTAGATTTTCAAATGTTGAGCCAGTCAATATTTACCTGGTAAACTTACTTGGTGTCAGGGTCTGATTCTCTCCTTGCCTCATTGGATTGGGTTCTGGTACTTTACTGGAAATTTGTGTGTCTGGGTTTCGGGATGGATGTTGCTTTCTAGTTATGCTTTCTTTAAAATCCTCTATGTGGGTAGGGTATTGGACTAATGCTAACTTCATAGAATCAGTTAGAAAGTCTCTATTCTGCTTCTGTTTCCTGGTAGACATTGCACCTTCATCATTTCCTTCTTAAGTATTGGGCAGAATTCAATAGTGAAACACCTTAGCTGATCCCTTTTCCCCCTCACATTTTCCTTACATCGTCACCAGCACTATGTTTAGACAGGCATCCTGCTGTGAGGAGTCAGTTTCCTGTGTTTTGACTTGTATTCCCCTGATGACTAATGACCTTGAGCCTTTTTGTGTACCTGTTCATTTGGGACTCCTTTTTACAAGATGTTAACTGTGTTTTGTCTGATTTTTTTAATTAGGATTTTTGGTTTGTGTTTTGCTGACTTGGATACATCCTTTGAATATTTTTGGACATTAACCTCTTATCAGATAGAGTGTGCAAATATTTTTCTCCCATCTGTAAGCTGTCTTTTCATTTTTTTTCCTTCATTGTGCAGAAGATTTTTAGCTTTAAAGAGTTCTAGTTGCTTTTGCTTTTAAGACAGATAGTCCCAATATTTTCTCTTGGGAATTTTACAGTTTCAGGTCTTATATTTCTTCCATTTAAATTTTAATGCATTTTTGAGTTTGTATTTGGGAATTGTCTAAGACAAAAATCCAATTTCATTCTTTGGCATGTGGATATCCAATGCTTCTGACATCATTTATTAGGAGAATCCTTTTCTCATTGTGCATTGCTATCACCCCTGCCAACAATTAATTTACTGTATATTAAAACTAGAACTCTTATGTTGTTCAACAAGATTTTTTAAAGTAGTACTCTCAGGTAATATAAACTATTAATTTTTAAACAAATAGACACGATCAATGAAGAGAACAATATACACAGAGATGTATAATCCACAGATAAATGTGGAAAGATAGATAGATTGTTGATGTAGACAGATATATATATAAATAGATGGTAGATAAATAGATGAAAGATAGTTGATGGATAGCTGGTATGTAGATGAGAGACAAATAGATAATTGAACAGAAGTACAGAAAGACTCAGAAATAGGTGCAGATGCAGAAGCAGTGAGAGAATAAACTCTACATTCTATTAATTTAAAAACTACCTTTGAGGAAGGTAATGTGAACGAAAGACCTCTTGGTCAAGTTGTGTTGACTCATTTTAGAACTCAACAGTCATTAGAGAGATTTGAGAATAAGCTTTTACAAAAATTGGCAAGATTAAAATAAAAAGTAATAATATCATGTTTTACTGTTACTATAAGCCTCAAAGAATTAGCTTCTACTGTAAATGCAAATGCACTTAAAGTTTACTTTAATCTACAAGTAAAAAATATTCCTACCAAAGAAATTTAGAAAAAATAAAACATAATCTGTGTTTCTTCCTAATATTGACTTGAAATATTACCAAACATTAGACACTTCAGCTAAATCAAGTCTGGGTAGGTTTCAGACATTTTCAGGGAACTCCACAAAAGAACTATTTCTTTGCTCATATGGTTATTAAAGTCCACTTCCTTCTAATTTTAGAGCCAACATCCTTATTTTTCTGCTGTCACATGACAGCCATTCTCAGCTTCTGGAGACAGCCAGAGTTCCTGTGTTCATGGTCCCTTTCATCTTTCAACCCAGAACCTGGGTCTGCCCTGACTGATGTCTCAATGATACTTCTTTCTCTTCCACATCTTGATCTTGTGTATCTCAACTGAACTCTCCTCACTAATCTTAGATAGATACTCTCCAGTCGAGTTTTGAATCTAAAATGTCCCCCACTAGCCTAAGAGCTTAAATCTTGGTTCAGGATGATGGCTTTACCTAGAGGTGGTGAAAACAGTGGGAGATGGTACCCAGCCAGTAGAATAAGTCAATGGGGTATGCCTTTGAAGACTGTAGCAAATCCTTGACCCCTTTCTCTTTCCTGTTTTCTGAATGCTGTGAAGTAAAGAGCCTCTTCCTCTGGGTGCTGCCTCTTCCTTGATGATCTACCTCACTTCAGTTAGGCTCAAAGGACTATGGACTGAAATCTCAGATACCATGAGCTAGAACAATTTACTCAGTTAAGTTGTATTTTTCAGGTATTTTGTCAGCACAAAGAGAAAAGTAACATATTACCCTACCTCAGGATATCCTTGTTACATGAAGTGGAAATCACACGTTGTCACAGTAAAAAACAAAAACAAAAACCCTTGTCACAGTAAAAAAAAAAAAAAACTAGACCCAAAGGGAAACAATCCATCAGGAATGGGGAGCTGGTTTTATTTTTGTGTGGTTTAATTGGCTAAAGCTGTATAGTACAGAATGAAACTTAGGGCTCAAGACTGGGAAGATGTCTCAGCGGTGAAGAGTCCTCACTACTTTTGCAGATGACCCAAGTTTGGTTCCCAGCACTCATATTGGGTGGCCTACAACTATTCCAGGCCCCTCAAATCTGGCACACTGTTATGGCCAGTGCCAGAACCTGCTTTCATGTGTACATACAAACAGAGAGGCACTCATTAATACACATTATTAAAAGCAAAATAAATCTTCCCAAACAAGACAAAAGTTACAGTTATTTATATATACAATCATATCACCTAAAACCAAAGGTACTTTGACTTCTTCCCTTCCCATTTTTTCCCTTGATCTCCTTCAGTTGTCTTATTACTTTACCTATGACTCCGAGTACTATATTGAGTAGGTATGAAGATAGTGGAATATCTTGTCTTGTTCCTGACTTTAGTTGCAATAATTTGAGTTTCTCTCTATTTAGGTTGATGTTGGCAGTGGTATTACTATAAGTCATTTTTATTATGTTAAGATATGTTCCTTATATCCCTAGACTTTCCAGTACTTTTATCATGAAGGGTGCTGGATTTCATCACAACCCTTTTCTTCATCTAACAAGATAATCATGTGGTTTTTGTCTTTCAGTCTTTTTATATAGTGAATTACATTTATCAGTTCATGTATATCAAAACATCCCTACATCTCTGAGATAAAGCCTACTTGATCATGATGAATGATCTCTTGATGTGTTCTTGGATTTGGTTTGCAAGTATTTTATTGAGTATTTTTACATCTATGTTCACAAGAGAAATTGATCTGTAATCCTCTTTTTTTGGGGGGAGGTCCTTATTTTATTAGTATATCAGGGTAACTGTGGTCTCATAAAACTAATTAGGCAATATTCTTTCTGTTTCTATTTTGTGGAATAATTTAAGGAATATTGGAATTAATTCTTTTTTGAAAGTCTGGTGGAAGTCTGTATTAAAGACAACTGGCCCTGGGCTACTTTTGGTTGAGACTTTTAATTACATCCTCTATTTCACTAGGGGTTATAGGTTTGTTTAAACTGCTTGTCTGATCTTTATTTAACCTTGGTGGTGGTGTATATCAAGAGAATTATTCACTTCTTTTAGATTTTCTGGTTTAGTGCAGTATAGACTGATAAAATATGTTCTTATGATTCTCTAGATTTCCTCTGCATCTGCTGTTATGCCCTCCCCCTCCCTGTCTCTAGTATTGTTAATTTGGATATTCCCCCTCGTTAATTTGACTAAAGTTTTGTCAATCTTACTGATTTTATCAAAGAACCAACTCTTTATTTTATCAATTCTTTGTATTTTTTATTTGTTTGTTTCTACTTTGTTGCTAGTATGAGATCTCTCCAATTTTTTTTTCTATAGGCACTTAGTGCTATGAACTTGCCTCTTAGACCTGCCTTCATTGTGTCCCATAAGTTTGGATATGTTTTGCTTTCATTTTTATTCAATTCTAAAAAGTCTTTCTTTCTTAATTTATGTCTTGATCCATTTTTCATTCAGTAGGGATTTGTTCAGTTTCTATGAGTTTGTAAGCTTTCTGTTGTTTCTGTTGTTTTTGATATCCAGCTTTAATCCATGGTGGTCAGATAGGAATCAGGGTGTTGTTTCAATTTTCTTGTATCAGGTGAGACATGCCTTGTGTCCAAATATGTAGTCAGTGCTAGAGAAAGTTCCATGAGATGCTGGGAAGAAGGTATGTTCTTTTGTATTTGGGTGAAATGTTATGTAAATACCTGTTAGATCCATTTTTTATGTCAATTAGTTCCAACATTTCCTTGTTTAGTTTTTGCCTGGATGACTGCCTAGTAGCAAGAGTGGAATATAGAAGTCACCCACTATCACTAAGCTGCAAACTCTTTGATCTACAGTGATGACATGCCTACAAGATGTGCTTGCTACTTCAGTAGTGGCACAAAACTTGTGGAAATAACCAACCAATATCTGATTGGATTTAAGGCCCACTCTATGAAATGGAACCCATCCCTAACACTGCTCAGGTGGCCAAGAACCTGAGACTACATAGGCCATGGACCTAGGGGAAAACCAAATACTACTGTTATAGTAAAGGAAAGGAGAAATAAAATGGACTCCTAAACACATTCTTTTATACTCATAGTTTAGTGTCTTGCTTAGCCATCATCAGAGAAGTTTCCTCCTATACTCAATGAGAACAAATACAGAGACTCATGTTATGGAATAATCTTTTTGAACACTGTGAAGGTGTGTCTTTGCCAAGGTGCCTCCTGATTGGTTTAATAAAAGAGCTGACTGGCTAGTAGCTAGACAGGAGGTACAGGCTGGACAGACAGACAGAGGATTTTGGGAGAAAGAAGGGTGGAGTCTTGGAAGTCTGGAGAGACACAGAAAGAAGATGAACACGCTATGTTGAAAGAAGGTACCACAGAGGGTAGATTAAAAAAAAATATGGGTTAATTTAAAATGTAAGAGTTAGCTAGTAACAAGCCTGAGCTATCAGCCAATCATTTATAATTAACAATAAATCTCTGAATGGTTATTTGGGAGCAGCTGCTGGGACACACAGAAACTCTGCCTACAGACTCACAGCTGGACAATGTGCAGAGAACGAGAGACCTCATAACACTGTCCTAAATGGGATGTCTCCCCTCAGAAAGAGAAACCCTATAGAAGAGGAGGCAGAAAGATTGTAAGAGCCAATGAAGATGGAGGACACCAAGGAAATAAGACCCTCTAAACATGTTGGGACCAACACATATATGAACTCACAAAGACTGTGGCAGCATGCACAGGGCCTGCACAGTTATAAACCAGATGGGGGCCCACCACTGAGTGAGGAAGTAGACACAAGTCCCAATCTCTAACCCAGAGTTATCTCCAAATGATAACCATTCACAAATGGAAAAACTAGTTTCTCCAATGGAGTCTCGCTGAATATACAAACTACTCTAAGGCCAGGCTACACTCCCAGCAGTAAATGCCCAACACAAATCAAACTTAATGGCATTTTTGGAGGTTCTTTGTTTCATAATACTTTGTCAGGACTTTAATTAATTGTTTAATCTCACAGGTCCTTTGAATATATATTATGGCTTCCAGTTTTGTGGTTTTTAAGGGATTTCTGTGTGTACAAAATGTGTGTCCCTGCATCTATGAGTGTTTCTTGAGCTTCTGTTTGTTTTGTCATATTCTGATTTGTTTTTGTTTAATGTAATTTTATTTCATTATTATTATTTTTAGATGACTGTATTCTAATGAGAGAAAGAAAGAAAAACTGTGAATTTGGGTGGGTGGTAAAGAGGGAAGGATCTGGGAAAAGTTGGGGGAGGGGAAAGAATACACTGTATGAAAAATCTATTTATGTGAAAAAAACAAGTACAACATGTTACAATTACTGTATATGGTAGAATATGAGAAAATGTATAATATATATGCTTAATATATAATATTTAATTAATTTATTATAATTTAATTAATTAATTGATATTAATTCTTAATATTTAACAAAAATAAAAGTTTAACAAGAAAATAAAAGAAGGATTATTGATATATAAAAGGGACACTAGAATTTATAAATGAAAAATATATGATAAATATTAGAAATTCAGTGCTTAAACTAATCAGATTGTTTTATTTGAAAAGGAAACTAGAATAGAAATTTCACCAAGATATAAAGAGATGAAAAATCTTGAAGAAAGTTTAGAGGATATTAAATAATAAAGTAAGACTGTGAACAGAAGTCTCACAGGAGATATAAAACATGTCACACAGAATAAAAGAAAAGCAACAAGTGAAGAGGAAATGACCAAGATTTGTTCAGAATATGTCAAACCATTTTTGTTTTAGTTACTTTTCTATTGCTATGATAAAACACCATGACCAAGGCAACTTGTAAAAGGAAGTTTTTAATTGGATTTCCAGTTACAGAGGGTTAGAGATCTTGAAGGTGGAGCAAGGGCATGGAGATAGGCGGCTGGAGCAGTTCCTGAGAGCTCACAGCTTGATCCACAATCAGGAGCACAGAGCACACTGGTAATGGTGAGAGCCCATACCTCCTTTATCAAGGCCACACCTCTTAATCTTCCAACTGGGGACCTAGTATTCAAATACCCAAGACTTATCTCATTCAATGCACCATACCATCCCAAGATTTCCTCCCAAAGAAGAAAAAATAGGAAATATCTACCTAGTATTTCAAAGTAAAAATTTAGCAAGTAAGAGCTCAAAAGTAATCAAAGAAAAAGGAAATCAGGGGCTGGGGAGACACAGTGCTTACCATATAAACATGAGAGCTTGAGTTTGATCCCCAGAACTCATGTAGGAAATCTGAGCTCAGTGGTACACATTTGTAACCCTGGTGCTGGGGAAAATGAAATAGGTAGGCTACTAGGGCTTATTGATCAGCCAGACTACCCTATCTGGCAAGTTCTAGGCAGGAGGGGGATATTGCTTCTAAAATCTATGTGGACAATGCCTAAGAAACAACACCCAAGGTTCACTTCTGGCCTTCTTAAGAACACACATATGTATAACACACACACACACACACACACACACACACACACACACACACATACACACTAACATGCACATATACATACAAACTTGCACACACATACACACAAACACATTAAAAAGAAAAAAGAGTAGAAAAAAGAACAGTTACAAAAGAATATAGTGTGTTTGTGAACTTCTCTATTTAATTTTTTCCTCACAATTGCATGTGTAGACATACACTTCATATATATAACTTATACATATGCATATACATATATATATAATATCCTGTGATCAATGTCTTCCTTATTACCCTCTCTTATCTCCTTCCGCTATCCCATAAAGTTCCTTTTCCCCTAGTCCCTCCCCTCCTGCGAATTCAAGTGATAGCCATTGTGGTTAGTTAGGGTTGCCTGAATAAGCAAGTGTGGGAGGTTAATTGCTTGAGCGAGGAAAACGTAGCAGTGACTACACGACTGAGGAATAACACTCTGTCCTACTTCTGCAACCTTTAGCTGCTCCTCTGGGAGGGCGAGGCCTTAGAGCTCCTCTAGCCTTTCTGGTGGAATGTTGATGAGCACAGTCTTGAGCAGGTGGACACTGCTGCTGTCCTAGATGCAGCAGTCATATCATAGCCAGAAGGCAGCATTTGACAGCAGCCTTTTCCATCCTCCAGCTCTTACATATTTGGGGGTACCTTTTCCATATGTTTCCTAGGGTTTGAACAGATGATATAGACATCCTAATTAGGTCTGGACATAGCTTTACAGTAAACATAGCAGCAAAAAAAAAAAAAACAGTAAATTGACGTCTTAAGTTCATATAAAAGAATATCATGGGGCAGAAGAGATGACTTGGCAGGTAAAGGCATTTGTTTGTAAGTCTGATGACCTGAGTTTATTGCCTGAGGCCCACATAGTGGAAGAAAGAACCGACTCCTGCTAGTGGTTCTCAGACCTCCACACTCAGTAGTACATGCATAGATGAACAGATAGAAGTGGGCAGAAAATTGTTTGTGCATGCATACACACATACACATTTTAAAATGTTCAAAGTATTTGTTTATTTGTTTGTTTAAACATTATTACAGACCTGGTGTTCTGTAGTTTAGCATCAAGGTACTGGAGGATACAGTGTGTTTTCTTCACATTCATAGAGTACTCCTCTCTGGTTCTCGGGATCTCTATACAAGTATACAGGTCCCATTTATAAAGGAACCATGTTCACAACCTAATTACCTGAAGACCTCACCTCTCAATATTATTATCCTGGTGTGAATATTGGAAGAGGGGGGTAGGATTTCACCATAAGAAACTCAGGCAACAAAAACATTTAGCAGCTTGTAAGCAGAGTTTTATTTTCCAAATGTACACCTCACTAAACACACAGAGACACAATCAATTACAAATAAGTGTAGATGTCACTTATAATTGTACATTAATAGGAGAGGAAAAGGACAGTTGAACTCAACAGAAACAGTAAAACTGGATTTTTCGTATGTATATAAGAGGAAAAATAATAAAGCTTTTGGAAAGTAATGTAGGATAATAAATATTATAAATTGAAATTATGAAAATCTTTTAAAATAAGATTATAAAACCATTAAATAGAAAAATGGTTCATAATTAAACTATATTAAATTTAAGAATTTATGTTTATCAAAAGCTATTACTGAGAGAATTAAAGAAAAACCAGAAAGAAAGGTATTTGCAACAAATATAACTAAAATAACTCATATTTAGAAATTAGAATCTCAGCTCTCCAAATCATCTCCAGTACTTGGAATTATTCATTTAACATTTATAAAACAATACAGTGAGGTAAAACACCAATTCCCTGTGGCTTTATGTTAGATTTCCCTGACTGTTAGCAAGGTCAAGTGCCCCTTTTTTCACCCATTTTATGTTTTCTGTATTTTCTTTTGAGTTTGTAAATGTGTGTGGTTTTAAGATACATTCTAAGTATGAGTGTGCCCACAGGCCAGCCTTATCTTAACAGTTCCTCAGTGAGATGTTCTCCCAAATACGTTACAATCCAACAACCAAAAACTGTTACAACAACTATGGCTATTCACTCTCTTTCATGCTCCCACGAGAATTTTAGGCTTTTCTAGTTTTGTGAGGAATGTCACTGAAATGTGGATGGTAATTATATTGAATCTGTACGTGGCCATTTTTACAACATTAATTCTGCTGACCCAAGTCCTGCTCAGCTGCTGTATCTTCAACAGTGGCTAAAACTTCCTGGCTCTTAGGGAGAATTAGACTTATGACACATGGCGGCAAATAGTTCACAAGTGTTCTGTCATCATCTGAGCCCGAAGATTCTTTATTCAGATGTACTGGAAAGGGGTGGATCTGAAGGAAGTTCGGCTTTTTCTGAAGTGCTTTGGATTTCAAGTGCTATTACACCTACAGTGAAGCCTCCCTTAAACCACTTCCTGAAGACATAATCATTCTATCTATGCACCTTTTGAAATGAAATAAGTGACAGGGGAGTTGAATGGTCAGTCCCTTCGAATGCATGAGTTGTGTTTCTTTTTCTATAGCACAGAGATTAAGTTTGTATTCATTTGGACATTTGTCCCATATTTAATAAGGAATCTCTCTCCGCTTGAACTATACTTAAAAATACTCTAGTTAGTGTCAAAAACGAATGCATACTCATTTTGAGAAGAAACTCATTTGGTCAGCATTATAAATTTTCACTTGTCCCCCAGTATGATGGTCTCATCTCATCTTAGTTTTGTTCCTTTACCAGAAGCATTTGAAATACCATGGCATTGCTTACATCAAATTATCCAGACAGATGAGGCATTAAAGTCATCTTCCATCCCTAAAGCATCAAAAATAATTTGATTTGTTTTGTCATAAATAATTCTAGATCTAGAATCCCATGCTCTCTCTTGGTTAAACCACTCTGTCACATATAGCGGTTTTTCATATATTGAGGATTTCAAAGATTTATGGTTAGATGCCCCACTTATAGGATCCAAACTGCTGGTATGGTTTAGGACTTTCTCTTTATACTTTTTAAATATTTTTTGTACTTTTAAATATCATATGAGCTATGAATTCGCCCATTTTGTACACCACAAACGGTGCTTCAAAAGGGGTGTTTCCCTCACATTTGTCAACACCACCTGTTTATGTTTCCCCAACATTTCAGTCTAATATTTTAGACCATTGCTAACAGAAGAAAAATAGCAACCTACATTTGACAACAAAAGAGACTTAGAAAATAGTCTTAGGATCTTTCCTCTGCTCCCTGAGACCTACATGGATGGTATGGTAGATAATTTTCACACAAAGTCTAAATGAGTCTCTTCACTTGCATTTTAAATCCTACAAAGTCCTTACCAGGAAAAAGTCCAGTTATGTCTGCTTTCTACCTTTCTTCCTCCTTATTGAAAGTCCTTTCCATAAACTGTCCTCACATTAGAAATTGAATCAATATTGCACTACCAATGTCGTGTCTTTAAAACAGTTTTACTCTGCTCTGTTTTTGCTGTGATTGCGAGGTTTTTGTTGTTGTTTTATTTTGGTAAAGCCACTGATACTCAGGTTAAGTATTTGAGGAAATGTGCAAGAGAGTTGAGGATGGGCAAATTAACATACAGGAAACAATAGTAGGAAAATTCACTGCCTGGCTGTTGTCTTTGTCAGCAGGGAACTGTATGGTGCTCTCTCATATGCCTGCTAGAGGTGACACTGGTGACTATTTATGAAGACAAGCAAGATAAAGCAAGCTGGTCAGGAATGAGCTGTGTACGATGAAAGTGAACAGACCAAAGACCCGGTGCTTTAACGCAACAGGACAACAATGGGGAAGGATAAAAATGGATGCAGTGACAGCGCATAATTCAAGGAAGCGTTTCTAAAATCCTTCACTGATGGAAATCAAGGTCCCAAGGCTGAAACTAAGGTGGTGGAAGTGTCAGTGAGGATAATCTATGGGCCAACAGAAGTACTTGCTATAGGGCTCTACTTGAGCCTCCGAAACCTTCTGAGATTAGGAGACAGTAGGAAACCATGTTAGCTGGGACATCTCCTCACTGGGTGAGTCGCAGAGGGCAATGGGGTCTTTCCTTTCAGAAGGGGCAACTGGATTTCACCTGGAAGCTGGTGATGTCATGGTCTCAGCGAGCCAGCAAGTGGCTAATTGGTACAAATGGACTGGTAGCAAGCATTGTTTCCTGTTTGCCTGCATAATGGATAGACTGCACGGTGAGCAAATAGAATCTGCTGCAGGAGGATGGCACCTGTGGCTCAGTGGCTGCAGCAGAAGCAGGCATGCCTGTTGAGATCTTTGCATCGCTGTTCACTGGGCGTATTGATGTACAGTTTTCTCTTCTTATTGTTGAGTCCCTTACCTGGCTTTGGCATCAGGATACTACTGGCTTTGTAAACCAGTTTCACATCACTCCTTTTGTTTCTATTTCATGGAATTGACTGAGGAGTTCTGGTGTTAGCACTAGTTTAAAATTGGTAGACTTCAGCAGTAAATCCACCCAATCATGAGCTTTGGTTAGAAAACTTTTTATTACTATTTCAATCTCATTGTTTATTACGGATCCATTAAAGTTATTGTGTCTTCTTGACATAACTTTAGTAGGGCATAGGTGTCTGGCAATGTATCCATTTCTCCAAAATGTTCTAGTTTTCTAACAAAAATTTTCAAAATATTCCCTAGTGACTCACTGGATTGTATTGGAATTTTTTTAATTTTTAGTTTTATTAATTTAGGTTCTCTCTTTTAGTTACTTTGTCTAAGTGTTTTTCAATCTTAGCTCTTCAAAGAACAATTATTTAACCGATTCAATGAATTCTTCATTTAGTCTTTGTTTCTTTAAATTTTGGGGGGGTATTGTTACTTTTTGTCTTGGATTTTATTTTGACGTGTTTTTCTTAGACATTGAGGTACACTAGTGAGTTATTTATTTGAAATCTTTCAAGTAAATTGTACATGTGTATGAGTGTGTGTGTGTGTGTGTGTATGTGGTGTGTGTGCGTGCATTCGTGTGTATGAGTGTGTGTGTGTGTGTGTGTGTGTGTGTGTATGTGGGGTGTGTGTGTGTGTGTGTGTGTGTGTGTGTGTGTGTGTGATAATAATGTGCTCAGGTGAGCACATCCATGTACATGGAGAACAGAAATTGACATCAGGTATCTTTTTCAATCTCTTTCCACCTTACCTTTTAAGACAGTCTTTCCCTGAACTTGGTACTCAAGGACTGGCTACATTGAAGGAACAGCAAGCTCTTCCCTGCCCCTACACTTGATAGGTATGAGCCACTTTGCCCAGCTTTGTCCATGGGTACTAGAGTGCCAAGCTCAAGTTCACATGCTTAGGTGGCAAGCACTTTACCCTCAGAGTCATCTCCACACCCCAGCTTTGACTCTTTAGATGTAAAGATTCATCACTCTAATTGTCCTCTTAGCTATAATCGCCTTAGTTATGTCTCAAAGTTTCTGGTAATTTGTGCCTTAATTTTCATTTGATTCTAGGAATTTCTTGTGTTTACTCCCTGATTTCTTCAGTGGTCCACTGCTCATTCAAAAGTGATTGCTTAGTCTCTAAATATTTGTGTAGTGTCTATGGTTTGTCTTGCTATTGGTTTTTAATTTTATTCTACTATTATCTAAGATATAAGAGATTATTTTTATTTATTTGGTTTTGTTTTTACTCCCTTTGTAGAAACTGTTCCATGGGCTATGGATAATAATAAATAATCATTGAATGGAATGTTCTGTAGATATCTCTTAAGTCCATTTCACCCATAGTATAGTTTAACACTCATGCTCCTTTCTTGATTTTTGTAGTTTGGATGATGTGTGAGGCTGAGATACTAAAGTCACCAACTATTATTGTGTCAGGACCTTTCTGATAAACGCCCATTAGCATTTGTTTCATGAGCTTGAGAGCACATTCAGTGTACATATATTTACAATTGCTGCTTCCTCAATGAATTTTTCTCTTTATTTTTGTATAATGCCCTACTTATCTCTTCTGAATAATTCTGGTTTGAAGGCTACTTTATTATCTATAAGAAAATCTGTGCCAGCTTGTTTTTAAAATCTTCTTTCTTGATGAGTGTGCTTCCATCCTTTGACCTTTAGTCTGCCTTTAACCACTGAAGTATGTTTCTCAAAAAAACAAAAAAAAACAAGTAGTTGGATCTTGTTTTAACTCAATATGTAACCCAAGTTGACATCATACTCATAAGGATCATCCTGCATCAGTCTGTTGAGTACTGAGATTAAAGGCATAAGCAACCATGCCTTGTTTTCAAGAATAAAATTTTGACAAAAAATTATAATAATGTATTTTTGTTAGAGCCTGCCTATCATTATGTACAGGAAAATATGAAAATAAAAGATGAAATTATTTTTGATATGTTAAGTAATACCATTTTTAACAGAGCTGGCCGTGGATGATAATGAAGTTACTTGAAATAACCTGAATCACCATCAGAGAAGTTGACTACAGTGAATTTTATACACCTTAACTATACAGATACTATTCATGGGTTCATGCTTCTGAATGACCATCTCTTTTTAATGTAAACATTAAATTTATAGTGTTGGACTTAGAAGACTGCGGTTAATTTTCTGAAGTCTTACTCCAATCAAAGTCAACTGCACTGCTGTTAATAGTCCTCCAGGCTCTCTATTTCAGTTACAGAATTAAAAACAAATGATTCCAACCACTTGGATCTAACAGTTAAATATCCTAAGAAGAGAGAAATCCTGATTAATTTTAAATCCAGATTAACTCAGAAGACATCAATAGCTTCCATATTTCCTTTAGTAAATGGAGAAGGATGAGAAGGATACCTCTGTCCAAGGAACATGAGCAATTATCCACACCTCTGTAATCTGTCTTTAAACTACTTATTAGCTCATTACTTACTCAGAGAAGTTCGTTTTGGAAGCTGAAGTTACTATTCAATATATAGACAAGTAATTGCTTTGTTGAAAAATTATTATTTTTCCCTCTAATTTTAGTAAAATTCAGCTTGGCTCACTTTAATATGAAATATTTAAAGTAGTAATTCCTTTGACTCTTTATTAATGTGCTATATCTCAAAATATTTTAATCTAACTTAAAATATTATTTCTAATTTTAGAAACATATGATATACTTTTCAAATGTCAATCCCTTATAATCAACTAACATTTATAAGAATACATTTCTAGAAAATAACTTAAATGCTGTTTTGATATCATACAATGGATGTTATGACTTTAATAATTTTTATTAAGCTTTATTTTCACCAAGATTATTTTGAATTTTTACATTTTGTTCTCCTGTCAAGTAAAATATTTAGGTCACTGTAACTTCAATAATATACCAAAATATATTTGATTCATGTTCTTTGTAATAAAGAATGAAAATATATAGAGCCAAAGTGTGTAATCCATCATCTATAATCTATAAATGAAAAGAAAACTGAACTATGGTCTAACTATATAAAATCCATTATAAACAATTTTATAAGAATCTTAGAATGTTCTATTGATATTAGGACAAAAGTGTTTAGATAAAAGTTAACCTAAAGAACCTTTCAAGTGGTATATACATATCATCCCAGCACACGGGAACTTGAAGAAAAATCAAGAGTTCAAAGCCAAGTTATCCTACATAATGGTTTCTAACGCCATCTCTGATACAAAGCAAAATCATGACACAAAAAGAAATGAAAATTAATTTAAACAGGATTAATTGTTCCTTCATGTATCCTTTTCTAGTGTCATAAATAATAAAAGAGATCTCTTCTCCTGTTTGTAAAAATTAAATTACAAAAAAGTAACTCTGAAATCCTTATAAACTCATGCAAATTTGTGTATGGACATTAATTAAAATTAAGAATTCAAATCCAAATTGTAATCTGTATTACAGTGTAACCCACTAAACAAAGGGATCTGTATTATGGAAATCAATTATGAATATGTTAAATTACAACTAACTTAAATTACAAAATTCCTCATTTTTGTGTGCTTTCATTTACTCTGATAGAAACATAACTTGGAAATTTCAGGAATAACAGTTCTACAAGTATTACTTAAAGCTTTTGTGTTATTTTTAACAGCACTGGGAATTGTTATTCATTGATCTCACACATCAAGAAACCTGCCAAGACTAACCACAAAATCTGTCAGCTGAAGCTGATATTAAAAGAGAGTACCCTGAAGTTATCTGAACTTCCCCTTTAATCTCTTCTGGGAAAGAGCAGAGTCGAGCACAGAGGGCAGAGGTCAAACACTTCCCACACTCTGATGGTACCGGGCCAATAATCTGACACAAGTTAATAAACGTAATAGCATAGCCAGACTGACAAGAATAGGCACCTGGACTACCTGCCCACAACCCGGGGTTTAAAGCTATGTCGTTTTTCTTTCTGTCTTTTTCTAATCCATCCTCTAACGGTGCTTCTAGCTCATTACAGGGCTGGATCTGAAAGGTTCACTTGTGCTTCGCACAAACTTAAATTTTTATATTGCATTTCCTTTGAAGTCTCTCCTCCTCTATTGACTCACCGGACTCTGCAACCAACCAATAATACAAAATATAGGGTTTTGATTAAGCCAATTGATTTTAAGGTCACAAACAACTCTGTCATTGATCAAAATAACTTCACTTCAGAGAATGAAACTTGCAATCCTCTCTCTTTAAAAAAGAAAGAAAAACATGATTATAAGTGTTATGTTTCCATGGCTAATCTGCCTTAGAGAGTTATTGTTGAACTTAAAAGAATTTTGACATATATTCTAACATTAAATTCCTTCAGGGGCTGGAGAAATGGCTAAGTTGTTTAGAGCATATACTGCTCTTCCAGAAAACCCAAGCTCAATTTCCAGAACCCACATCAGAAGGATCACAAGTGCCTGTAACTCCAGTTGAGAGGTATCCAACTCCCCAGCCTCTGCAGGTGCCTGCACTCACATGCACGTACCCAAACACACACATCCACATAATTAAAAATAATAAAAATAAGTCTTTTTTAAAAAATTCCCTTTTTCTCACTATTACTTTCCACCAAATTTTAGAGCTCATTTATCATGTATCTCTAATAAAATATCTTGTTTTATCAACTTGCTTTTAGATGATAATCCTTACTAACAATACTCTTTAAGATTCAAAATTTAATAATTTGAATACAATTTATCATTATAGATTATTTTAATATTGAAAAATTATTTTCAAATGATTTTAATGTTAACATTATCTACATTTAAGTGTTTCTCTCTAAGTACTGAAAACATTTCACCATTTGTAGTGGGTAGCTGTTCCAGCTTTGACCTGGAAGTACTACCCCCAGTGAGGCTTCTGGTAACTGTCACATCTACCTATGACCTGACCCTGAGGCGGGGCTGAGAGGGGAGCCCTGAAGACCCGAGATCTGGATTTGCCAGCGCTCTTGGTTCCTGGTGATCCTGGATGCTGCATGGTAGACTGAGTGGAGTTCTCCAGAGAGCCCAGCTGGACTGCACCTCACCTCTCCTGAGTCCTGTAACCAACCCCTTTATTAGCTGTAGGTTACCCCCCACAATAAACCTCCTTTTTTACTAAGTGGAGTTGCCTTAATAAAGTCCCATTAACCATTCTTTTTTTTTTTAAATTTTATTTTACAATACTATTCAGTTCTACATAACAGCCACAGATTCCCTTGTTCTCTCCCTTCCTGCCCCCCTCCCCTTCCCCCAGCCCACCTCCCATTCCCACCTCCTCCAGATCAAGGTCTTCCCTGAGGACTGGGATCAACCTGACAGACCCAGTCCAGGCATGTCCAGTCCCCTCCTCCCAGTATAAAGAGGCCCACAGAAATCCACAAAGATACCCCCACAATAGACGGCTGGCAATGGTCGAGAGACAGCCGGGACTGACCTACTCTGGTGATAGGAAGGCCAAACACTCTAATAGTCGTGCCAGAAACCCCATCCAAGGACTGAGGAATCTGGATGCAGACATCCACGGCTAGGCCCCGGGTGGAGCACTGGGAGTCTAATTAGTGAGAAAGAGGAGGGTTTATATGAGCAAGAATTGTTGAAACCAAGGTTGGATAAAGCACAGGGACAAATAGCCAAACGAATGGAAGCACATGAACTATGAACCAAAGGCTGAGGGGCCCCCATCTAGATCAGGTCCTCTGAATAGGTGAGACAGTCGATTGGCTTGATCTGTTTGGGAGGCATCTAGGCAGTGGTACCAGGTCCTGGGCTCGTTGCATGTTAGCTGTTTGAAACCCATTAACCATTCTTAAAGAAAAATGAACTGCAAGTTCCTAGACAGCCAAGGCTGCACATAGAGAAACCCTGTCTTGAAAAACAAAAAACAAAACCAAGAAAGAAAGAAGGAAGGAAGGAAGGAGGGAGGGAGGGAGGGAGGGAGGGAGGGAGGGAGGGAGGGAGGGAGGAGGAAGGAAGGAAGGAAGGAAGGAAGGAAGGAAGGAAGGAAGGAAGGAAGGAAGGAAGGAAGGAAGGAAGGAAGAACTACTGTGCTATGTGCTTATCAAAATTTAGTTCAGAGAAGAAACTCGTAATAGTCATACATATTACAAGAACATAGTTCTGTGCATTGTTCAGCACTAAAGCAAAGAAAAGAGAAAGTTTTGAATATCTGAAGATTTGAGGTGTTAGTGTTACACTAAAAGAAGGCTAAATCGATAAATAAATTGTTAGCCAGAATTCTAAAATGCCTCCCAGTATCTACCCCTGAGGCCCACACCTCATATAACCCTGTGAAAGTGGAGAGAAGTCCACTCATTTAATTGGGCTATATAATATAAGTCTGCATGGTAGCAAAGAGAATTCATAATTATCCCACTGGCCCTGAAGAAACAGGAATTCATGAGTCCTTCATCCACCATCCACCATGATGTGGTTTTAGTCATTTATCTGAATGTAAGTGGTAGATACTCATGAGAACTCTGAGCAGAAAGGCCAGTGGACATGTGCTGGATTCTTGACACAGGAATTGTGAGAGAAAATTGTGTTGTCTCATTACTAAACTGGATACACGGCACTAAAAATAATACATCAAACAAAAAGCAAATAACGAAAACATAGTATGCACTATTCATCAGGCCATTTGTGAGAGAACCCAGCATCCTTGAAATGCTGTTATTTGCATCTATCTCACATCTTAAAAATAAAATAGTTAATCTGATGATAGTTTTGATCTGCACAAATCAGAGGGACACAGTGAAGAACATCATCCTTGGAAGATGTAGTTATTACTCTAATGTGTTTCACTGCCCCTACCAATATTTTGCTTACAAATACTAAAAAAAAATAAGACAACAGTAAAAACATGTAGTGTATTGGAAATTGTGCTTTTTTGCAATACATAATACATACTTTTATCAAATGTTTTTATGCAGAGAAACAAAATTTAAAGGGAAAACTTGTGAGGCTGATTGTATGGTTCACCTCAGAAGAAATGTTAGAAAAGAAAAATAACATCTCAATCTTGCACACATACTTTATATAAAAAAAATTGTTTCACCTTGAATTTCTGATGGAATGTAGAAGAAACAGTCTTTTCATCAAATTACAATTCTTGGGTTGACATCAACCTACATAATTTATAAGCAATAGATCGTCTAATACTTTAAACATTTCAGTTTTATGTTACAATTTACTTCTGAACATTTACCTTGCATTTTCTGTATTTCTTGTACCTATTAAATATATAATGAAGTTTATATTTTAAATCAAGGGGAGATAACTGGATAACTCTGCAATTCCCTTAGAGTTAATATAGTACAACTCACACTTCATCTTTCTGAAGTAAGAACCATTGTGTTTCTGTTTGTCGCACGAGTGTGTATGTGTTACATGCATATGTGTTACATGCATATGTGTGCGCATGAACGTGTAGGTGCATGTGAGAGTTGCAGGTGCACATACATACTTGCATGAGGAGGCAGGAAATGCACATTGGCTGTTTGCCTCAGTCACTTCCTTTATTTTATGAACAGGCTCTCAAATCATCACTTGGCTAGACTGGCTAATCAGCAAGCTCCGAGATCCACCTGTTTGAACCCCAGCCCTGAGGTTACAGATGTGTGCTTCCTCGCCTGGCTTTTAAATGGGTGCTGAAGATCTAGGCTGAGGTGAGCATGAAAACACAAGCAGAAAACACTTGACCGAGTGAGCCTCTAGATTCTTATTTTTAAACACCTTTAAAAATCTTTGTGAAGGAGAATGTGAGAGGAAATCCAGGAAAGGGTTGGAATGGGAGTGGAGAATGAATTTAATCAAACTACTTCTTATGGATGTACAAAATTCTCCAAGAATAAATATTTAATTAATAAAAACTAATAGTTGTGCGAGGGATTGAAATCAGTGCCTCGTACACACACCAGGCAACTGCTCTATCACCAAGCTATGTCTCCAGCCTCAAAGACAATCTTAATTTCTATAACTTCACATGGCTTTGCAGAAAGAAGAGAAGGATTTGCTCACTCACAGAATTGTTTCCCTGATTATTTACCCTTTTATGTTGACTAGTTCATCAGTTTATGGGGAAAATATGTTATATTGTAATTGTATCCAAATATATGGCTATAGTTAACTATATATGGAAATGTTTTTAAGTAAAATGAACATTGCTTTAGATTATTTTATATCCATAGTGTTTTAGTTTTTCTTCCTTTACTATCACTGTATGGATGTCTTTACATAGGTCTTTTTATTTTTTTTCCCCTATGAGGATTGAGCCTGGGACCTCATGCATGTTGGGCAAGCTTTATCCACTGAGCTACAGGTCCTGTTCACCTTTTGCCAGAGTCAGTCATCACTAGCTTGCAACTTGTTATTTTCACATTTTTTGCACATTATATATTGTCAAATGTTGTTGTATAATGGTTATTGTTCTCTTGCACTATCCCATATCAAAAATTACTAAATGCTTACAGTTTTAAAGATAACGTTTATGTTCTACACAGACACAGCATCTAAGAAATAAGTGGGCACATTTAACTCTGTTCACATTTGCTCGCGTATTGCATTGGCCAGACCCTCTGTTACAGAAAGAAAACCAAAAGCATTTTGTCTTGTTCTTGATTTCACTGAGAATGCTTATACTTCAGTGGAAAGCTGGCTGTTGGAATGTTTTGGATACACTCCAGTAATAAATACTTTTAAACTCTTAGCTTGCTAATGGTTTTTCTCCTGATGGTTGGAGAACTTATCCATCACTTCTGTATCTACAGAAGTGATTCCTTTTAGTCTGTTGATGTTAAAAACTTTTTACATTTCTGGTATGTATCATTGGCTTGAGATATATTTGTGGCTTGTATACCATGTTGAAATTTATTTGTGAATATATAGATTGGGATCTGAGTATATTTGTTAGAAATGAGATTGACATAATCCTACTATTGTATATTAGAGTTGTTAATATTTGTATAAAAGTAATAGTAATGTATTACCTTTCCATTTTTTATGCCTTTCATTTTTTTTATTGTTTCTGAGAATATCTGTGTCTAACCATAATAAAGATATCAGAAACAGCTTCTTGGAAGTTTGGCAAATTCATTTCTAAGGACGATCTAAATATGTTTGTTTACTGATTCAATTGTATTCATTGGCCTATTTTTTTATTTTTTTATTCCCATTTTCCTATTTTTTACTCAAATGTATAAATGTGCATTAGCTCAAAATTAAGTATTTTATCTAAGAGCTGGAATGTGGTTAGACTTCTAAGAATTCTTTTCAGTCTTAATGAATGTTAGCTCATATTGTTTGTTTGCTGGGTAATCACAGTTAACTTTTTCTCTTAAAGTAAATATAATTGAAACTTTAAATTGACCACTAAATAACATTATAAAATTGTTCCATAAATATTGACAGGTAGTACCTTTATTTTCCTACTTTCAATTCTTTTTAACTTTTTATTGATTCTTGGTGGATTTCATATCATGCATCCCAATCCCATTTATCCTCCCCATCCCCTTGCTTCAGCCCTCTGCCCTTGCAAACCCCACGCCCATAGCAAAATTTAAAACTAAAAACAAAAATTAAACCAAAAAAAAAAATCTTGGCATGGAAGCTGTAGTGTGGTCCCAGGGAGTCACACAGTACAAGCATCTTTATTTGTAAGCGGTCATTGCAATAAGTTATTGGTCTGGTTTGAGGCCTTTGGCTTCTGCCACACTATCAATACTGGGCCCTCACTGGGCTTCCTCCTGGATATTCTATTGTTGCCCTGTGTCCTGGAGGTCCTGGAGCTTTGGATTTACAGGTTCAGTGCCTTCACATGCTCCAGCAGTTCATAGATGAGGTGGGTGTTGGAGTGGGCTACCTCAGAGTCCTGCTTCTGGACCCGGGTGGCAGTAGGGTTAGTCAGCCTGCCAGCTTTCCCTCATCTTCACCACCCAGGAGAGCTCTCCAGCACTGCCCTGGCTAGCTCACTCCAAGCAGCAGACAGGAAGGGGCGAGGCCAGTTCTCCTGCTCTCACACCCTCAGGTCCAGCTCACCCATGCTCACACCACCAGGGCCAGCTCTACTGTTTTGCCCAGGTGAGGTGCAGGGCTCACTCTCTGGATGGCGCCACTTGATGAGGGGCAGGACCAGCTTGTCTGTTCTTAAGCCCCCCGAAGTTGGCTCTCCTGCCTGTCACAGGTGGCAAGACGAGTGGGGAGGCCTATTTCCCTTACCTTTACCATCCATAGCATACCAGGGAGGGGGCAGGGTTGCTCTCACGGGCTCAACACATAAACGGGGTCAGCTCTAGTGTACTACCCAGGAGAGGTGCTTTGGCCGCTCCCGTGTGTGCTGCGGTTAGTGAAGGGCAGGGCCAGTTCTCTCACACTAGTGGCCCGGGGACCAGCTCTCTCATCCTCTGCAGTTGGCAGGGGTGAGGAGAGAGGGGGCATTTTTTTTTCCTCACTCATGCTATTACATGGCAGATGGTAGGGAGTGGGGTTGAAGTGGCCCAGGGATTATGGTGATGGACTGCTACTTTTATATTTTTAGTTTCCCATGTGTGAGCGATAATTCTGAGCATATCAAATCAGACCTTCACAACACGTCACTGTACCTGCATGAGGTGGCGGGAGGGTGAAGTGGAATCCACCATAGCAGCTAAGATTCCCAGTCTCCTCAGACAAGACTACACAAGATCATCTGGGGATAAGCTGGGGGAATCACAGGGGAGTTGACTTAGATATTATCAGGGCAAGGAGGCACATCATAGTCCAGTATAGTCAGAGCTCTTGAGTGAACTGGACAGTTTGCATTCTAGAGGGCCTTGTGCCTTTACTTTAAAAAAAATTTAAAAAAAAGCTGCTGGTGACTAAAGCAATGTAGTTCTTGGCTTATGGATAAGACTGTGAGGTATTTTCAAGTGATTGTTAGAGTACAATGAATCCACTGTCACAAGAGAGGAAGGAGGCATCCTCCAAATGAAAGTATTAGGCCAAGCAACAATTTTACCATTGTTATATCTGTGGTTTGGGGATAAGGAAAAGCTTTAACTCACCCTGACTTGAAACATGCTATAGCCTAAACATGATATCACCCTGAGTGATAAAACCAAATTTATTTGCAGGTGCCTAAAAGAACCTCCCAAAGGAGTTAGTTGAAGTTGCTACACTAGTCTGTGGTGGTAATTTTATTTGTGCTTTAATAAATAAAGCTTACCTGGAGATCAGAGGAGAAAACACAGAAGTCATGTAATGTTAGCACATGCCTTTAATCCTATCACTTGGCAGGCAGGATCTTTGTGTGTTCAAGGACACACTGGAAACAGAGCCAGGTGTGGTAGCACATACATTAAATTCCAAAACTGGTCTTGGAGGTCTGTACAGACAGACAGGAAGTGACAGAGCTGTGTAGGAAGAGGAAGTGATGTAGCTGAATGGAAAGAGCAAATCAAATGGCAGAACAGCAAGGCATATAGACATGGGTAGACAGGAAGTAACTTGCATTTGGAAGCTGCAGAGTTGGTGAGGTAAGCTTGGCTGGTGGCTTTCCCTATTACTCTGATCTCTCCAAGGCTTTCACCCCTACATTTGGCTCCGTGTTTTTTTATTTAATAAGACCATTTAGAAATTTGTCTACACTAGCCTTGTGGTTTTGCTTGAACTATGCACTCAGAACACCCTTGGCTGTATGTTTATAGTTTTCTCACTAAGGTTGATTTTAAAATGTGGTCAGTTTATCTCTGCCATGGTAATAAAGCTAACAGCTCTGGCTAATGCATTATGCTAATTAATACATACAGAATGGAAGAGTAGGTTATTGTTTTAAATCATAACATACAATTTAAAAAGATATCAGAGTATCTTTACTCAGAACAAAGTATCTTTATGCTGAACAGTCTGATCTTGAAAATCCATTAAGACTGTTGATTTATGTTACAAAGTACTACTTAATCCTGACGACAAAATGTGGAAAGAAAATCACTCTGTTAGTCAAATTGTATACCAATAATTACAATTAAACATGAGTTTACATCCTTTAACATGAAAAATTCAAGTATTGACATGTGTCTGCTACCCTAAATATTGCACCTGTATAAGTAAGCTAAGACAATAACTTCCATTTTGATTCATCAGTCATCTCAGCATTTACAATCATAATTACATTGAATTTATTAGATTTTGAAATTCCAAAACCAAATTCATCTTGTCTAAATGAAGAAGTTAGTGTTTGTGTTACCTGGCCATCATTCTGGACACACCTAAATAATTCTTGCATAGAAGGCATCTTAACTGTTACTGTTGTTCAGAATCCAGTGCGCAGTGAGGGTTCTTAACGTGAAGGGCATTTTCTAGTGAAAGGAGACACAACTATTGGTCACATTTTAAAATACAAGACATGTAAGGGCACAGAAGTCATTGTGATGTCAATAAAATTTGACAAAAGAAATTAGAAATGTAAGCCAGAAGAGGTAGCACATACCTGTAACTCCAATTTTAGTCTTTCTAAATTGTGAAATGTAACCACTATGGATATCCGTGTAGAGAGTTTTTTAAACTAGAAATAGAACTATCATATACTCCACTATACCCTTCCCTGCCATGAAGAGAAACTCGGGTGTCCGTATTTCTTCCCACTATACTCTAAACAGCAAGGAAAGGACTCACTCTAGATGTCCGTCAGTTGGTCAATAGGTAGGGAAAATGTTATATGTATACACAGTGGAATTTTATTTGCCCAATTAAAAAAAATGTGAATTTTGGGGGAAATGGATGGAACTGGAAAATACTATGTGTTTCATAACTTTCACCAATGGGGACCAAGTGTTCAGATAACTAAACCAATGGAAGAAATTTCTCATTCAAACCACTACAATTACCTTTATCATTTTATGGGAGTAAAATAAACATCTATGGACCATGATAAGCAGCATTGTACCTTTGGGTAATTTATATTATAAATTATAATAAATATATATAATAAATATATATAATTTATATTGACATCCATCTCTAGAGTATTCAAATTATCTATTAGATATCATAAGTATCAGGGAATTCCTGGTCTGTTCTCTGATAGGGAGAACAATTGTTTGCATTTTGACTTGACAATACATACAATACAATACAATAAATATATATAGTATAATAAATATACTATAATAAATATGAGTAAATGGTGATCAGAGTTTGTATATATTTTTATAATATAAATAAATACTTTATATATAATATATATACTATATATAATTTCATAAATGAAGTATGCCAGGCTAGAAGTGATAATTTATTAAGGTTCTAGGTGAAATCTGTAATTCATACATATTAGGATTATGTAACTTCATATATATACATTTAAATCAGGAGTTATTAAATGACAATGATATAAAGTCATTTTTTTTCAATTAATTTAAATTTTTTAAAGGTTTCATGTCTGCTTGGAAGCCACCCAGTTAGGAAATGGCATTTTCAGAACAAGATGCTAAGTGTAAATAAATCATATCTAACATACAAAACTTTTCAGATGTTCTATGACCTTGAGACATTTTGCTCAATCTATTCTATTCTTGTTGGAAGAGCTTATTTTGTCCTTTAATTCTAGTCACATAGTCCCACAGACTTAGATAACATATTCTCAAAACTAGTTCAAACAAAGAAATTGATCCCTTCAAAAATGAAGTATGTCAGGCTGAGAGTGAGAGTTTATTAAGGTGCTTTGTAAAATCTGTAATTCACTAATACTAAGATGATGTAACTTCCAAATGAAAAGAAATAGCAATCAGATTTTTTGGTAATGATGGTGTCTTTCTATAATAAGCAAAATGAAGTGACCAGCATTACTTCAACCTATACTTGCCTCAGACATACACAATAGAAGAAAAGAACTCCGTGGTCAAAAGTGTCTGGCAACTAAAGTAGGAGGAGCAGCTCAGGGAATGCCTAGAGTGTAATTCTTCCTGTCACTCATGCCGGGCAAGCCCTGGGTCACGGTCACATACCAAGAATCTGGGAGGATCAGGAAGAGTGGGGAAAGAAACTGCCAGTTTCTGATGAACTTGTGGGGACTTCACTTTGTCACCAGAACAGTTTTACTGTGCACAATCACCTTCCCTGACCTTCTGGTGTCTGCAAATTCTGCAGTCTCACCACCTTCTAAACAATGATGGTGATGATGGTCGTTATCTCTGTGATCATAGTTGACACGCACATGGACACACTGAATTGCATTAGCTAACTGCTTGGTCCTAACAACTGTCCTTAGGCCCATGTTATTATTTCCTAATAAACAGGGACGCAAAAGCAAAGTAGCAAGAACCTGTCAAGGACACACAGCTAGTGAATAACAAAAGTCAGTTATGGCCATCTAAGACCAAAATCCATGTCTTAGTTACCCCAATCAAATCAGGAGCTTTTTCCAATGGAAGAAATATTAGAATTTCTATGTTCTCCTAAGGTATAAAGCTATAGAGTTTTAGTTTTAGACTAGGACATCTCTTCATGCACAGAGATGTCAATGGCAAGTGGCAGAGTGTTTTCCCTTCATTTAGTAATGTCTGAAGAAGAATCAAGATTACAAAAATAAGGTTGACTTCTAGGATCAGACATCTGTATTGTCAAGTCAAAACACAAACAATTGTTCTCCCTATCGGAGGACAGACCAGGAATTCCCTGATACTTATGATATCTAATAGGTAATTTGAATACTCTAGAGATGGATGTCAAAAAAAAAAAACAATAAAATGAAAACACTTCAAATTTTTGCATAATAGATATTTTGTATATTTCTCTGAGAAAAATCTAAGCACCAGCAGTTTGCCAAAATGTTAAATAGAATATTTTAATATAAATATAGTGCTCTTAAAAATATATAACATTTAGGGGATAGAAAGATGTCTTGGTGACCAAGAACACTTATTGTACTTGTAGAGAAGCCTGCATCCACATTTGCTCACAACCACATGCAATTCCAGCTCCAGGGAATCTGATGCCCTCTTCTGTCCTCAAGGGCACCAGGCACACATGCGCACATACACATACGCAGATGCTCAAACATTCTTATAAGATAAAAATGAATAAATCCCTAAATATATATTTAACATGTGTGTTAATAAAAACTGTTATTTAGCCAGGAGGTGGTGGCACCTCCATTAATTCCAGCACTCAACAGGCAAAGGCAGGTGAGTCTCTGAGTTCAAGGCCAGCCTGGTGTACATTGTGGTGGTATTGTGTTCCCCAAAATATTGTGTACCTTAATAAACTTATCTGGGGTCAGAGAATAGAAAAGCCACTAGTTAGGCAGTGATAGCACACGCCTTTAATCCTAGCATTCCAGAGGCAGAAATCCCTCTGGATCTCTGTGAGTTCAAGGCACATTGAAATAGCCAAGCATGTGACACACGCCTTAATCCAGAAAGTCAGCCTTTAATCCAAGATGTGTAGAAAGCAGAAAGATATAAAGCGTGAGGACCAGAAACTAGAAGCTTTTGGCTGGTTAAGAATTTGCCTGGTTAAGCATTCAGGCTTTTGAGCAGAAATTCAGCTGAGACCCATTCCGGATGAGGACTCAGAGGCCTCCAGTCTGAGGAGACAAGACCAGATGAGGATCTGGCGAGGTGAGATAGCTGTGGCTTGTTCTGTCTCTCTGATCTACCAGCATGGACCCCAATAACTTGCCTCGGGTTTGATTTTATTAATAAGAACTTTTAAGATTCATGCTACAGTACATAGTGAGTTCCAGAACAGCCATGGCTACACAGAGGAATTCTGTCACAGAAAAACAACAACAAGAAGAACTGTTAATTAAAAGAGTTTTACTTGGGCTGGAGAGATGGCTCAGCCGTTAAGGCTAAGCTCACAACCAAAACCAAAATAGTTTTACTTACTAAAACAGCCTATAATCCAGAGATTCTATTCAAAATATCTGTCAGCTCTTCTGAGGACAATGCAGTGACATAAATATCTGTGAAAAATCCATAGTATGTACAAGCACAATCTCAGGAAACACAAAATCTGTGTTTCTGGAGTTACTTTGTTATTTTACTTTAAAAGTTTATCTATTTCGAATGAGGGCCCATATAATCATCCAACATGAATTAAGGCAATAATAGTACTCAATAATTTTAAGTATTTTCTCAAGAATTTCATTACTTCTCAAATCTGAAGTATTTTCTAAAGACATGAAAGAGGAAATGAAATGTGAGACGATGTGATGCAAATGTTTTCACAACACTGGGATATTTCTCGAATATCTTTCTAAATACAAAAAGCCATCCATCAAGCCTTAGGAGATAAGAGTTGAGTAGGCTTAACACAGTGTACTTTACAAAAATTAGCAGTATCCTGGGATGAGAAAAATGTAGTTAATACAGTATGTTATGGGAAATTTGAAGAGACTCTGAAATGTGGCATTGCAGTAGATCTAGAAAATAATAATAGCCGGGCAGTGGTGGCGCATGCCTTTAATCCCAGCATTCAGGAGGCAGAGGCAGGCAGAACTCTGTGAGTTCGAGGCCAGCCTGGGCTACAGAGTGAGTTCTAGGACAGGCTCCAGAGAAACCTTTCTCAAAAAAAAAAAAAAAAAGAAAGAAAGAAAGAAAAAGAAAGAAAGAAAGAAAGAAAGAAAGAAAGAAAGAAAGAAAATTATAATAATCATAATAATCACTTGGAAAGAAGAAAGTCAAAAGAGAGAAAATGTCTGAGGCCTCTGAGGCCTGTAGTATAAACCAGAAATCTTTGGACATGAAAGGCATGTTTATACATTGTTCATGTTTTTCCCAAAGCTGTGCAAGATAGGTTGTACTGTACTATCCAAATTTCTGAGGTGTTGAAGTTCAAAGAGTTTAAATAATGTATCAGCATTCAGGTGCTCTATCCCATGAGGTAAGAGAAATGGAAGCATGGCTGATGGTTGCCTTTTTTACACATTAATTTGGAACTGCCTCCTGATGAATGCTCCTGCATGAGTGGACGCACCTTCTAGATTTGGATGTGGCCAAACTTCATTCTCGCAAACAGTTGGTCCATGTCCTTGAAAGTCTAGAGTATACATGAGGGGGCGGCTCATGTAAGGTACAATGTAGAATTAATACCAAAAGAGGAGACAACCTCCAAATTAATCAACTAGCATGATGAAAATAGTAAGGCCCAAACCATAAGGAATTGGCCAGGTAGGAAAATGTAGCTCCAAAGATGATGGGGAAAAAAACAACTTTCAAAATGGAGGAGAAACATTACATATTAATTCAAATCAAGTATTTTATGCCCCTGTGACTCTAAAGAAGTATATGATGCCAGGATTAAGAGTGAATATGGATTAAGACTTGTCAGTTGGTTTCATCCATTTGCTTTCAAATTTAATGATGTTGTTTTTAACAGCTGAGTAATACTCCATTGTGTAAATGTACCACATTCTCTTTATCTACTCTTCAGTTGAGGGGCATCAGGGTTGTTTCCAGCTTCTGGCTATTATCAATAACACTGCTAAGAACATAGCTGAGCAAGTGTCCTTGTATTAGGATGGAGTATCCTTTGGGTATATGCCCAAGGGTGATATAGCTGAGTCCTAAGGTAGATCAATTCACAGTTTTCTGAGAAACTGCCATGTTGATTTCCAAAGTAGCTATACAAGTTTGCACTCCCATCAGCAGTGAAGGAGTATTCCCCTTACTCCCGATCCTCTCCAACATAAGCCATCAATTGTGGTTTTGATCTTAGCCATTCTGACAGGTGTGAAATGGAATCTGGCCCTCTACAACTAATGTGAGCTCATAGGAACTCACAGAGTTGAAACAGACATATGGGGGAGCCTGCATGGGACCCACCTAGGCCCTCTACATATGTGTGACAGTTATATAGCTTGGTCTACTTGTGGGACTCCTAGCAGTGGGAGCAGGAGCTGTCCTTAATGCTTTGCCTGGTTTGGGGGAACCTTTATTCCTCATACTGAGTTGCCTCGCCCAGCCTTAATACAATGGGGAGGAACTTATCCTACTGCAACTTGATATGTCATGCTTTGTTGATACCCATGGGAGGCCTGACCCTTGCTGAATAGAAACAGAGAAGGAACGGATGCAGGGGTGGGGGTCAGGGGAGGTGGGAGTAGGGAATGGGAGGAGAGGAGAGAAGGGAAACTGCAGTTGGGATGTAAAATAGATGAATAAATTTAATTACTAAAAAAAAGGTAACAAAAAAAGAGTTGTCAGGAGATAACTGGAAACTTTCAGTGGTGTCAGCTACAGTAAGTTCATAAATAGAAAAATAAAATAGAGTTGCACCAAGAAAAAAAAAAAAGGCCTCCTTCTTCCTCCTCTGGAGCTGAACAGGCTATTTTCTCTTGGAACCTACCACAGAACTGGGTTCTGATGACCTTAGCTGCTTTTGCTCCTCAAGCCTCTGGCCTACCCACCACAGTACTCAGCCAACCCGCCCCTTTCTGTGCCAGGAACCTGCTGCCAGTGGCACCTTGCCCTACCCATATCCAGAGCTGACCTGGGAGCACAAGAAGGAGATGTCTGGTATCACTCATCCAATCCTGGCTGCAAGTGAGTACAGGGAGCAGTGCCAAGCAGCTGCAGTCCCTTAGAACCAAGAACAGCTGCTTTCTACCACCCACTGTCGCTGACTGCTGCTGACCAGGTGAATCCCTGCATGGAGGTTGTGGGGATGATCCTCTTGCATGAGATACTGTACCAGAAGGCAGATGATGGATGTCCTTTCTCCCATTATCAAGACCACAAGTGGTGATGTGGGCAAGAGAGTTGTGCCTCTGGCATGAATCAACTGCGAGCCCACTGCCCAGGGGCTGGAAGGGCCCTCTGAATGCAATGGCCAATATAAGAAGGATGGTGCTGACTTTACAAAGTAGCATTGTATGCTAAAGACTGGAAGACATAACTCTTTAACCCTTGCCCTTATGGGAAATGCCAGTGTTACGGCCCGTTCTGCTAGAATCTGCCAACAGAGTGGCACTGTACCCATTGTTGAGTCTTAAATCCTACCTGATGGGGACCTTGACTTGAAAAACTGACATTATGTAACTAAAAAAGGTACTGACTATTGTCTACAAGTCTCTACCTTGAAGGACCTTGCTAAAGCCCAACATGGTTGCCCCAGGCTATGCATGTACTCAGAAATTTTCCAATGAAGAGATCACCATAGCATCTGTCACAGATCTCATTGCACAGTATCTTTTTCTGTTATTGGTGTCACATTCCTGTCTGGAAAGCAAAGTGAGGAAGAGGTATCCATCAACCTCAGTGCTAAAAACAAGCTCCCCCACTGAAGTAATGGGTCTTGACTCTTTCCTATGGCTGAGCCCTGCAGGTCTTTGCACTAAAGGCCAGAGGCAGGAAAGAGACCTGAAGGCTGCCCAGGAGGAGTACGTGAAGCAGCCCTGGCCAACTGCCCCTCTTATCAAGGAATGTCCATCCCAAGTGGTCAGTATCAGGGAAGTTAGTATTCACAGGTAGTGAATCCTTCTTCATCTCTTATTGAACACAGGTGTTCTGAGGTCAACACTCCAGGCCCTGCCTACCCACTTGCTCTTGAAAAGAGGCCACCAGACTTTTTCTCACTCTCGATGCCTTCATGACTCTTGTTTATGGAGTTATCTGTGAATTCTAACTCTGCCATCCCTACCATCCCACTGCCAAAAAAGCACCATTTAATGGGGGCTGGGGACAAGAAAAAAAGATTTAGGATATGAGATGTGGCTGATATGGAAAGGAGATAGCAGAGCACAAGGGGAGAATTTTACATTGCAAAAAAGAAAAATGAACATGCTCACAGAAAGGAAGTCAAGATGATGGAGAGAGTTAACCAGAGAAAGTGATTCTGTTGACAAAAGAGAGGATAGACAGTGAGAAACACAAAAATTAATAAAGCAAGAATATGGCGAATGATCTAGGACATGGCATTGACACATATTGGAGGCCATAACCTGTGCAGAATGGTGAATATTTCTCCAAGACCACTGAGAAGTACAGAAGTCTATGGGTGTATCTCTGTATTCAACACCAGTCATCATAGAGTCTAAGGAATCCACACATTCTGTAATGCTGGCAGTGAAGTTATTACTATTGGAATATTAAGGCATAGATCTGACAGGTTTTAAGTCAGATGTATTTTTTAAATAACAAGAAAGTACAAAGGAGAGAGGATGAAGCTGAGGACACTGGAAGATCCTATGATGTAGACATTGAATTGTAGGGATTTGTAGGGGAACCAATTCAGACATGTAGTCTTCTCTGCTGCTCTGGGAAGCCAGGCAGAGGAGCAGAGATGGGAGACTACAAGAGATACAAAGCAATTTATAACAGGACAATGATTGAAGACGTTATGGATAAGCAGAAAAGAACTAGAGTGACCCTGGAGAGTTCACAATCTGAAGAAGAATCAGAAAGGTTAAAGAAAATGTGAATACTTAGAGTGCTTACAATAGCTTGGCCTGGAACAGGCACCCTGTATGTTCTTATTTTGATTTCTCATAACAAAAAGTGACAGTGTGCAGATAGGTAAAATGAGGGTCAAAGAGGAAAGTATGTCTGACCTAGATTACTACCCTCAACCCAAACGAGGTTATGAAGTAGTGATAGAGCATTCATCTTTAAATTTTCAAAGATGGATCTGCAGAATCTGGTCTAAGTTAGTGCTGAACTTGAATACAACTTGTAGTAGAGACAGATACTAATGATGTTCATCACGGTTGTTACACATAAGGTAATTATGCATAGATGATGAGCATTTTGGTTATTTTTATTGATGACTGTCATTAGTATTCATTCAGCTAAGTCAAGGGTTTTTGTCTCTTATTAGTTCTCTGCGGTAAAACTCTCAGTGGGGACAGCATTGCTGGATACTAAGACTAGCTATTGCCAAGTGTTAAAAAATCCCTTCAGAGCTAACATTTATTTGACTGAGCTACTTTTTCATTTCCCCGCACTCCACTCAATAACACCAGGCAGTAAAAGAGGAGAAAGGCCTATTAACTGTGTGGTGAATGAAAAGAAAAGGAGCAAAGAGGAATCACTGTTCTTCCCTACAATCTCTTGCTGCTAGCTTTAAGGTAGAAAATTCTTTCACAGGGTAGATAGGCTAGCAAAAGCTTAATGCGAATGACCACTTTTCTTGTGAGTGACACAAAGCTCTTCAGATGCTAGTGTTTTTTAATTGTTTTTCTTCTTTGGAAAAGAGTAAGCAGACAAGTTTACTGCAAGTGGAGGAACTAGGCTGAGGCTCCCTGGGTTCTCTCAACTGCGCAATTGCTCACTGTGAGACTATGAGACATGAGTGAATTGCAGCAAACGGGGGTATTCTGAAGGGCAGCAACAGTGACTGCTCATTAACTGTACTCAGTACGGGAACATCTTGGGAAGAAGTCAGTGTCCCACAGAAGTCCAGTCCCCATGAGACTCTGGCCTTTCTGTTATCTGGCTAGTTCAAAAGGCTAATTCTTCACTATTGCCCTCTCTGATAAGATGCATTATAGCACACAGATGGACAAAAAAAATCACTTTCATAAAAATCTTAAAATTTTAACCAAGACATGCTTAAAATACTTGACATTAACATGAATGTGTTTCCCTATTTCGAGGATAGAAATGTATAACCACACCCTTCAAAGGAAATGTTCGAAAATATAAGCTTACTCCTAATGGCATGATCAACCCCCAGGGAAAAGCTATCACTGGCATGGATGCTTGAGCATACTTTATGTGTTATACTTTCAAAGTACAGTCCTGAGCCTCTCCCACACCAAGCTACAGGTCTTGGAGTTCTACCCTACCACAGGAAAGTCTTTAGAGTAGTGCCCTCAGATAAGTGGCTGCTCAAATGTCCTGCACATCAAATCTTCCTGTGATCGCAAAAGAATCTTCTCAACCAACTGAGGACATATACCAAAGTGGACTTCCTTTGTTTACTCATTTTCCCTGAATTTCTCACTATTTTCTAGGGTCATTTTGTCTGCTGCTTGTCTAAATGTTTGTGAATTCGGCTTTCCTCCATACCCACAGGTCCCTTAACTATATGAATATTCAAACAGATTTAAGAATTAAGACATAATACATATATCTCCAAAGAAAGCATACAAGTGGCCAACAAGTGCATGCAAAATGCTCAAAAAGACAAATTATTAATTAGAGAAGTGATAATCAAAATCGCACAGAGACTGCAGCACTTTACACCCACAAGGTTGGCTATCATCGAGGAGACAGATACAAACAAATGCTAACAAATGCTGATGAGAATGCAGAGGAATTGGAAGCATCCTACACCACTGGTAAAGTGCAAAACAGTCAAGTTATTTTGGAAAATAGTTTTATAGTTCCTTAAAATGTTAAACACAGAGTTACCATATGATGAAGAAATTATACTTCTTAGGTATGTACCTGAAGAAATGTAAACATTTCACACAAAAATGTGTATATAAATGTTCATAATAGAATTATTTATAATATCAAAAAAAGAAAAATAATCCAAGACTCATAAACTAATAAGTGGATGGTGATTTCAAAAACAATAGACTGTTACTCACCAACGAAAAGGACGTTAGTTCCTTGGCTACATTGTGCTAAGTGAGAAACACTCATGACAACCAAAGCAAGATTATCTGGCTCCCTCTAGTCAAAACAGTCAGAATAGGCAAATCAAGAGAAACAGAAAGTTATTAACTGCCTAAAAGTAAAAGCATAGTGGGGGAAAAATATGAACGAATGTAAGTTACATTTTGTAGTAATATGTGTATTCTAAAATTATATGTATGTCTAAGAAAAATCTAAGAGAAACAAAAAATTGTAGGAGAGCTGTCCACAAGTTCTGTGTGCCAATGTGCAGTAGTATGCGAATCAGCAGAGAATAAAGTAATGGTGAGGAAACTCCATGGCAAAGGCAAGGAAGGAAAATGATCCCACAGAGTACTTCGGAAGATTCTCTGGTGAAAGATTCTGCTCAGAAAGGTGAAACAGCAGAGCATCTTTGCCTCCACACTCCTGAGAAAGGGTGGAGATGATCCAACCTGGACATGTGGTCTTCCACAGGGATGATGCAGGGGACTTTGTATTTTATGGACAGTTGGAAAGACAAGTAGGAAGGTCTACAGGGAGTAAACTGAGGAAGCAGCAAGGCCATGTTCAGACTGGTTTGAGAAGCCCTGTGACTTCAATAGAAAGAATATCTTTCCTCTGAGCACAGGGAAAGGGCTGATGGGGGAAAGGTCTTATGAGCTGCTTTGAAAATCAGAGAGTTTGCTTACAGCCTGCTTTAGGGCAGAAGGACAGGAGAAAAGAGAAGCATCTTCTCCCTTCTGTTACTTTAGATGGCCAGATGTCATACTAGGGGATATATTTATTCTCTGTGTTTCACTACCTAGCCCTTTATTTAATTAATGGAGCTTTCTCCTGTACTTTCCAATACCTTCAAGGATATTGTTATATAAAGTCTACATAAAATATTTTATTGTAATTAAAAGAGTATATTTTGTGTAAAATGCCACATTGAATAAAGATTAAATTTTAAATTACATTCTTCTCCATAACCATAAAAAGTTGCACTGCACGTGACTGTCGGTGGAAGGACAAAATAGATACATGTGAAGCTTAAATAGTTTCAATTTTTTTCATTGCATAACCAAGGTTCACTTGTGTCCTTATAGGGTAAAATTGAAATTATGTGACTGTTCAATTACTGTGGGAAAAGATGTAATCTTTTTTAAGGTTCCTGTCTAGAATTTTGAGCCACTGGGAAAGACTTTTCTTTTTGACTTATAGACAATTGAAATTCCCCTCACATTTGATCTAAATCTAAATGTCATTTCTCTTTCAATCACAGGAGCATAGGTACTAATGCATGCTCTTTTTTATCATATAACAGTTTTTTATTCTAGTAATGCCATTAAAGATGCTCAAATTCATGATTTTATGTCTTCTAACACAAAGCCACTTTTCAAAAATTGAGTATTGAATATATCATATAGTTATATTAAAAGCACAGGAATTACTTACTTTTGAACTTAATGTAAGCATTAAATGAAAACTAAATTTCTCCTTTGCTAAAACTTTTAAATAGTTGGGAGTTTTCTAGTTTTGTCTTCTTAATTTTGCTGTTTGAATCAACATACGATAATTGTACATTCTCAACAGATACAGCGCATAATGCTATATGTGTGCAATTCTCAAACCAGCCCCCTCTGCTTAAATACTTATCATATTTTTTGCTGGGAAACTTTTAGCCTTTCACTGTCAGTTTCTTATAAAATACATAACAAATTCTTATGATACAATTGTCGCTATTGATATGTGTTGATATATTATTTTAAATGATTTGTGTGCATAAAAATGAAGTAAACATACAAACAAGAAGTGATATATGGCTTTAAAGATTCATAATTATTGTTTTCTCTAAAGTATTCAAAGCTTTTCTAAAACTATTTTAAGGGGAAATGATTGAATCATTATTCCCATAAAGTAAAGTGATAAGACTTAGGAATTCAAAAATGTCTAATGAGATAACAATGAAGATTAAAATTCCTATGAACCCTGTTAATTATTTTCAAATTTTCAACTAAACTCTGGGAAACAAAACTGTGTCCAACAACAGAATATTTTAAAATAAATTGCTATCATCTGGTTTATGACATAGAAACAGCTTCCCTTGAGGTGGCTGGGCAGATAGAAGGGACCAGAGGCTGTCAGAGCGGTCCTCTCAGCCTGCATCTGCCTCCTACTGTTGGAAAGATGCTCAGTGCTGGCTGGTTGTAAGAGCATGGTTCATATTCTCTAGGATTCTTATTAACCCATCTTCAGTTTTTACAATGGCCTTGGTAATCACAACTACAAAGTACTGAACTTTTAGAATATGATATTTTGTATTTTCTCAAATATAATGAAAAATATTCCAGTTACTAAACGAATATTTTCATAAAGAAAAGAAATATACTAGGTCCAATATAAAAAGTAGACATTTAGTAAAGTTACTAATTATTTTATAATCACAATACTTAAAAAGGTTGATTTAATAGTATTTAAATGATTATAAACAATAATGTTTCTCTTGTTCCTCATGGATTAGTTCCCAATATGAGGAAAGGGTTTACATAGTAACTTCCTTTCTCTGCCCCACTTCTCTGGCACTGGGACAGATGCCTGCATGCTAAGGACACAACCACTGAACTATTCCCTCAGTCCACCGATAACTTCCATTAGTGAAAAGTGATACGTTTGGGAATGGCTTATAATCTCAGCATCTGTAATCTCCTATACACTCTTTGCTTTCTTAGATAAATACAGTATCTTTTATGTGGGTGCTGGGAACTGAACCTGGGTCCTCTGGAAGAGTCACCAGTACTCTTAACCACTGAGCCATCTATCCAGCCCCTAAATTGGCCTTTTAATGAGCTTGTCATTAAATTATGTCACTTCTTAAATTTGATCATCCCCAGTGTCAGCAACTGTGTCAATAAAAATGAAATAACACAAAGAAGCAGTTACTTCAGTTCCGTGTTTCCATGTTTTTCCTCATGTAAATAGGCACATTTAAATATTCAGTTCTCATAAAAAATGCCGTATTATGTTCTTATCTTTTCACTACTACAGACACTAGATATTAGTAATTATCTCCTAAGATTGCACATAAGAGTATATTCATTTTTTTTAATCAGTAGAAATGTCACATGTGGCAAGAATCAGTATATCATGTGGTCTCCTCAACTTTCTCTAGCAGTGGAAAGCACCACTCCACCCAGAAATTAGACCCAATGGCTCAGGGTATTCCTAGCTGGTTCTCCCATCACAGTGCTTGAGTCCTTTTCCTAAACTTGTCTAGGTAAGTACCCATGTGGACATTCTTTAAGCCAAACTTACAACTGTCTTTCCTTGGATTATGATGGCTTTCAGCTGACCTGCTCAGTCTCCTTCCTGCTTCCTCTGCCATCTCCCACCTTCCATTCTCTACTCTGTTGTCTGGTAGTCTTCCTCCATGGAAGTCCCCCTACAGAATCCAGAAATGGACCCCAACTGTTTCAGGATAAAAATGTGAACTGTGCAGCAGCTCCCCATAACCTCCATATTAATGCCCCTGTCTGCCTGTCCAATCTCATCTCCTTCATCCACCTACTACTTGAACATCATTCAAAATTCACCAGGAGAAATATTCTGTCACATCTTCAAGTGCCCAGGTACAACTCCAACTCACCTTTCAGAATCCCTCCTTCTGGGCTATTAGGTGTGACTTCTTGATATTCTCAATCATGTTGTACCTTTACCAGGATTCTGTGTGTCTGTCTTTTCTGGGCTTTCCCTCTGCCTATAAGCACCCAGAGAAGAATGGTTTCTATTTTTGTTTGTTTGTTTGTTTTTCAAGACAGAGTTTCTCTGTGTAGTTTTGGAGCCTGTCCTGAATTTCACTCTGTAGTCCAGGCTGACCTCGAACTCACAGAGATCTGCCTGCCTCTGCCTCCCAAGAGCTGGGACTAAAAGCATGTGCCACCACTGCCCAGCGGTTTCTAACTTCTAGACATGGTGTTTAATGTATAGTCACATGGATATTATTATGAAAGCTGAGTTTTGTTTTTTAATTTTATTTTTAGGAAAGTCCTGATTTTGCCATTTATTTTATCTCATTGTTTGCCATAGATATATTTTACAGATGTTACTGATGAAGTTCAGGAAATACCAGCCTAATTATTTTGAGCCAAAGGGACGTGGAACAAAACCCTTAGAAGTGTGGGGGAAATTCTGGTCGACTTGCACCCTTCTTTCTTTAGCAGGCTGTAAGACCTGGGATAGCCCCTGTGGCCTTTTGCTGAAGCACTGTAGAAGGGCAAGATGCACCTTTGCTATGGTTGGGGAAAATAGGGCTCTTGTGCCTCGAGAAAAAGACCTGCGGAGAAGACTGGGAAGCCAGACTAGCAATGCTTCCTTCAGACCCTTGACTGCTTCACCTTGTCACACTCCTCCATGCTCACTCACTTCTCACGAACACAAAGTGCTTCCTTTCCATTGGCTATTCATTTCACTACGGAAGCTGTGGGTCTCACACACTCACTTAAGTAAACATGCATGCTTGGCTCCTGCTGCTCAGTCCAGGGTGGATGAGAAGAAAGTATTTCTCTTCTCCTTCCTTAAAACACCTCCTCATTTTTCATATAAAAAATATAAGAACCACAGATTTAGCTGTATGATGCTGAGAAATAAAATAAAATCATATGCTGTGGTACTTGATAGTAAGCATCAGCTTCCCCGGGTCTTAAAAAGACATGGAAGTTTAGGTATTTATTACTTTTAGAAATCTGGCTGGAGTCCAGAGTCTGGGCATTCTTCTCTCTTAATTTATATGAAAAGTGTTCAATTTCCTTTTCACTATAATTGCCAATTAAAATTATCTAAAAAAGGACATTAACTTGCCTCTTTCGCAATCCCAATTAGCTTAGAGGAACTTAATTTTCAGCTGCACTGTTCCTCCCTCTCCTTCTCAGTGATAACAGGAAAACATAGGCCACAGCAGCTGATGGTGCAGCTGTCAATCAGAGTGACTGCCGTTTTTCTTATTTTAAAAGAAAACCCTAGGTACCTAAATTCATTAGTTTCATTCACAACACTCTAACTTCCTTGCAGTTCGAATGTGTGTTTTAAATGTTACAAAGCCAGGAGCTGTGGGGAAGTTTTCAACCTAAGTATCTAAAACACGAACATCTGGAGTGTGTGTGTGTGTACACATTACCACCATTCGACCTTAATCTCAAAGAGTGAGTATAGAAAGTGGGGAAATTACCCCACTGCCATTTCCTACGGATTCTGTGACAACTGATTTTTATCTCCCTCGTCTTTGAAGCAAGTAGGGCAGGAACTGGGGTAGCTAAAATGCAGAAGGCTTTACTTTTAACCTTGACTAACCTGTTTCTTTCATCTAAGGCATCACATTATAATTCTCTGTGGATGTCATAACAAAGGAAGTTTAGGCAGAGCTGTGGAAGAACCCATTGGTGTGCGCAATGCACATACTTCCTCCCTCATCTGAACATGCTCTTGTTTTGTTATCTTACCTCACCATCTGCCCAGTTAAGCAGGTCAAAAATATAAATCATATATAATCTTCTCATTGTTTTGGATCTCAAACATTTCTCATGAGTCCACTCCTCTCCCTATACCATCCATTACCATAGTCTAACTCCTTCACGTCTTTACTATGGAAGGCCACTTAGCCTTTTATATCATCAGTTTCAAATTTGTCTTCTATGGCACCACCTTCCTAAAACTACACTCACTTGTCAGAACATGCCAATGGACTGTCACTGGGCATGGAGGCCCTCCTACCCAGGCTAACAAGAGCTTTGAAAATAAACCAGACATAAAAGAACAGAAAGGTACCTTTAAGCCAGACCCACACAAGGCTGTAATCTGATGAGAACAGAACACCTGTAAATCAGAGATCAAGCAAGCTTTAATAGCTTCTTTTGTCTGTTATCAATGCCCTATTTGGGTTGCAAATACATTTGTTCATATTTCCCCAGAAAACATCATGGGACAAATCCACAAACTAACCAAAAATAGGATCATCAGCCTTCATTTTGTATCTGTCTCCTCTATCTTTAGACTAGTTAGACTCCTGCTTAACTCGGCACATAGACATGTTAGTCACTCCAGGGATGTCTGTCTAGCCTACCTCAGCCCTTTGTGGTGGATAATCTTGATTGTCACTGGATCTGGCATCAACTGGGAGACACACATCTGGATGGGACTGTAATGATACTTCCAGGAAGGATCACTTAAGAGGAAATCTCCTCCTCCAGAGTGAGCAGCACTTCTGGAAATGCAGAAATAAGGAGGTCCTAGAGAAATATTGGTGTTCTTCACTTGTTTGGTTTCACCTCTTGCTTCTGGGCATCTTTCTGTACCTAAAGTTTTTAGCACTCCCTGACTCCACCCTAATCTTCAACAAAAACTATAAAAACCTCAAGACTCAAGAAAGTGACCCTTTGTTCTTTTCCCCTGAGTACCTTTGTAGCTGTAATTGATGTTCTTGCTTCCACCTCTTTAAAGCTTGTTTTAACTTTCCTCTGGTCTCTGTTTCGTGCTTTCTCAGGGAGGCATTCATAACTTCAGCAGCTTGACCTGAAGACTGGGGTATTGATCATGCACTGGTAATACATCTCCCTAAATTCTAGAAACAGCAGATCTTCACAGACAAATCCTACTGTGATGTGGCCACTCCAAAGTATTCATCTCATGGGAGCTTGCTTGTCCCCTCTGAGACTTGTTTTGAACTATCTTGTAGAACCAGAGCTGAGATAATGATTAACCAGACCCTTTTTGAACAAGATTGTTTAACTGTGCATAACTCTTGATTCCCTGGCCCGATTCTCCTTCTATTTATACCTAAAAGCACATGATAGTATCCCAAAGATGCACTTCAATTACCAAAGCCCATTATCTGTTTTTCCCAACACAGCCACTTTGTTTAAACCCTTCCTCTTCTCTTCTCTACTGCTTGTCTCTTTATCTGATGTTATGAGTTGCTCAACCAGGCTTCCCTTATTAGGACTTCCAGAGCTGGGGCTTTTATATGAAATCCCTGTAGCAAAACCTAGCTGACCACATTTGAAGATCTACAAGATCTAAAAGTGAAAGGTGCTAACTCTACCAGAGGAAAAGAAAGTGCTTGTCTCTGAAAACACAAGAACATAGAGAAGAAACTGAACAAACAGAGCTTTGTACAGAACTGACCAAATCTAACATCAAAATGTCAGATAACTAATGAGACAGAATTTAGGGCTTTGGGGCTGGCAGCTTGTCTCATAAAAAGCAGCTTGTAAAACGAGGAACTAGAACATCAAGACTCTAATTTTTGTTCAAAGGAATGAGACCTAAGATGTAGTTCTGGCCATAAGAAATTTTACATCCTGAAATAACTGGAAAGTAGACAGCTATCTAAAACCTGGCTCCAGGAACCCTAAACTTTAGAATATTGCTGTCTATCAGGAAACTTTCAGATAAGGAACAAGATGTAACATTGCCTGTTCCTGACATATGGATCAATTAAATTTGAACTGCCGATCACCTAGATATGAAAAAGCACTTCAGGAAAAGCTGTTCATTCTAGAGACATGAGAAAAACATGAAGTCTGCCTGAAATGTAGACTGTCCAATTTTACACATTGGAAGTGTTCGACCTTACTTCTTAATAAGCTCGGCTTCCCTTCTACTTTACCATCCCTGTGTCTTGTCTGAATCCTTTTAGTGAGAGATCACAAGGATTAGGGAGCCTGGGAGCAGCCAGATTGAGATTCCAGGGACAAAAACACAGAGGTAGTCCTGTTTCCTTTTGTCTTTGCTTCCTTACAAAGGACTGTGTTTCATAAACTTCTATTAAATGAACTTACCTGTTCTTCTCATGTTAACCTGTCTTTCATGGCAGGATACTTCAGCCATGAGTTTAGCAGCCTGTGAAAGAAGAGTTCATCTCCTCTACCACAAAAATATTGAACACAAGCTGATCCCGAACTCAAAAACTAAGCATCTTCACAGGCATTCACACACAAAAAATAAATAAATAAATAAATAAATAAATAAATAAATAACAAGCAAAAGTTCTGAAAACAGACAATGTTGCTGTCAGAATCTAGATAATCTCAACTGCCACGTAAGATGCTTGTTCCAAGTCTCTAGTTCCACAGCACCAAAAATTCACATCTTTGCCCAGGCAGTACTGGAAATGATCACCTCAGGGGACAGATGTATAATGTGGAAAACAAAGGTACTTTCAAATGTAGAAATACATGAACATCCACTAACCGTTTTCCAAATGAATTCATATTTGTTTAAAATTCATTATATAAATGCAAATTTTTTTCTCCCTGACTCCCTGAACAATATATAATGGAAGTCTTAGAACATTTAAGCATCCAGTTCTTTTTCTCACTAAATCTTCATCCAGGCTGAATATAGTGATTTACACACAGTATACTCTCAAAATACCCATGAAGTAGTGGAAGAAAGGCCTCTCTATATGGCTTTTCTTGAAGGAAATGTGTCCATTGGAGCTTTGAAGCCTAACTGTGTAATGAGAGTACAGCTGGAATAAAGAAATACCTCTGAAAATAAAGTTTTCATGATCACTAACTGAATCTCACTCATTTTAAGTTGTTCCATGACCTCAGACTTACATCTGACTCTTATTATTCTCCTTTGAAGAAACAGGTTATGGGGCTGGACAGATGGCTCAGCTGTAAGTAGTGTATGCTGTTCTTGCACAGGATGTGAACTTGGTTCCCAGCATCTACATCCAGTAGCTCAAAACCATCTGTAACTCCAGCTCCAGGGGCTCCAACACCTGTCCTCTAGAGGCAGGCACATGCATGTGCATATATTCACACAGACACAAGAGTATACATAGAGACAATAAAAATAAATCTGTCTCCAGAAATATATCACGTACATACATATACACATATGTACGTAAAAGGATTTGAAAAAGAACAAGGAGGGGTATATTGGTGTATATGGAGAGAGGAAAGGAAAAAGAGATACTATAATTATAATTTCCAAAAAAAAAATAATTAAATAATATTTGTAAAATAAAATAAATAGATGAATAATAAAATAAATAAAACAGACTACTTATTTGAAATGGGATTTTTTTTTATGAGACATAAAGCATTCATTCTCAAAAAACCAGAGGCTTTCTTCCATCAGGAAAGTCCTTGATTCACATACCTTTCTGCTGCTCACAGCAAAATACAATTAAAATCCATCACATTGGTTCTATTTAAAGTGATTTAAAAGTAGTAGAAAGTAGGTTTAAAGAATGTTATATGGTTTAAAGGGGTCAATACAAATCCCTAACATACAAACTTACAATATTCCATGGGGGCAGCAAGATGTCTCAGCAGTAAGGACACTTGCTACGCAAGCCTGAGGATCTGAGTGTGATCCCCAGAAACCAAGTGAAGGTGAAAGAGAGAACCAGCTCCATAAAGTTATCCTCCGACTCCCACAAATGCAGCGTGGCACACACACACTAAAATGACAAGTAAACTTAAATCGTTTTCAAATCTCCCATGCTATGAAAAAGAAGAATTTCCTTGCTCCTACCTTTTCTTTTGATTTTATTTTAAAGAAAACTTAAAAAATTATTTATCTGTCTCTTTAAGGTGTGTGTATATTCTTTAGAAAGATAAATGAGTCTCCAGCTTGGTTTGCATATCAGAAATATCCTTCTCAGGTACCTTGGAGCATTTCTTTCCAACGTGAACACAATAGCAGTTGATTCCCTGTTTCTTTCTTCCCACATATGTGAAGATCCGGTGCCTGGATCCAAGCTGTTGCTTCTTCCTGCTTAGCAAAAAGACTTACGTTTTGTTTTCCTCTTGGATAAAAGGAGTTAACATGAACGCAAATGGGTTGTGCCTTGTTGTCTAAAGGAAGAAGCATGAGTTCTTCACATCTTTGAAATCTCTTTAGCATATTGCCTATGACTCTGAAACAGATACTTTTGCTTAAAAGTCCTAACTTCTTCTATGGGTCCAAAAGGTAACTGAAAACTGTATGACAGCCTGATATCTGTGACTTTTCTCTGTGTATATGCTTTGTCTGGAGGAACAAGATTTTGTTGTTCTTAGCCTTTCCTCTTGGGTCATGTTGAACAACAGAAAAGCAAACCATACAGGAAGGACCACTCCCTCTAGTCGAGGACAATTATGCATAAGTGTAAGGCCAAACTCTCGGTGGTAACAGAATGCAACTGAGACTATCAGACCACTGCATAGGCTGGATCATCTGCAGGATTTGAGCTGAGATGACTAATGATGGGTGGTACCACACATTGACTAGGACTGATTCATTATACACACCTCTTGCTCTCTATTTCAACCTAAACCTCTTTTAAGGATGGAAAAAAAAAAAAACACTTAAGTCATATTGGTGAGACTTTGCAACTTAGGTGTTTTCTTATATCTTTAAAAGAACTATGTGTCTTGGTTATTTTCATTTAAATAAAATTCTTAATATAATTCACAGAGTAATAAACAAATCACTTTATCAAAGTGTATATATAAGCTGGATTTTTCTATCTTTGATTGACAAATACAAATGGAAACATGAGCTGAACAAGGACAACACCAATAAACATGTCAACCTGGGCAGGGGAAAGCCCAAGAGGCCTCAGCCCTGCACAAAGAACTACAGGCAACTAAGAAATGCTGAGACTTGGAGAAACAGTCTTCTCCAGGGAAGAGCACAATAATTGGTTATCCAATAACAAATGGTCAGCCCTGAAAACACACACCCAGATAACATTATATAGACTGAGCAGATTATATCAATGTATTTAGGAATGTATATGTGTATACATACACATGTACACATCCAATAACAATTAGTGAAAAACAAAGAATAGTGAGTGATAGTTGGAAGGATTTGGAGAGGAAGAGGGGGAGGGAGAAATTTTGTAATTATAATTTCAAAAATAAAAATTAAAGAAACTATTTTTAAAAAGACCCTGCCTTAGAATCAACACCACCTTCTCATTGCAAGCAATTTTACAAATCAGTTCTAAAAAATGAGTACAGCTGATACAGGCACATCACTCACAGCACCATGACCATTGACAGTACCATGAGAACACCAATCAATCCAAAACAGAACGGGGAGACTCTGGGAGAAAGCGAAACACAATAGGACTAGCCCTCCCCCTTTTGAAATAGTCTGTGCATCCCAGGATGACCTCAAACCCTGAGAATTTCTTGCTTAGCCTCCTGAGAGCTGTGTTACAGGCATACACCACCACACCAGGTTTTACCACGCTCCTGGATTCTTCTGAAAGAAAACAACAAATTGATTTTAACAGCATTGATCCCACATAATGAAGAATTGGGATTAAAGTATTTCCTGTGTCTAAAGGTTTTTGACATGTAAACTCCTGTTTGCTTGATTTTTCATGTTATGTGCTGGGCATTAGGTTGTTATATTTGATAAGACCCTCATGTTTTATGTAGTACTGTACTGCTTTAAGAAAAGAAAATGCAACTCACTACAAAAAAGATCCTGTCACATTCTCATTCTCCCTACAGGAGGATCCAGAGGAGGGACAAAGAGAAGTCTAAGTGTACAGATCAATTCCAAAGGTACAGATCGTTTTTTTTCAGTGTAACACGAATCTTAAAAGGTCTCATTAATAGAAAAAACCCAGAGCCAGATATTGGGGTGAATGCTGTAAGATCAGAGAGACAGAACAAGCCACAGCCAACCTCACCTCAACAACTCCTCAGCTGACCCTGTTTCCTCAAACTGGAAGCCTCTGAGTCCTCACCCAGAAAGGATCTCAGCTGAACTGCTGCTGAAAAGCCTAAAAGCTTAAAAACCTCTAGTTCCTGGTCCTTACACATTATATACCATTCTGCTTCCTGCCATCACTTCCTGGGATTAAAGGTATGTGTCTTTCCGAAGCAAAGACATGAGATCTCAAGTCTGGCATTAAAGGTGTGTGCCACCATGCCGGGTTCTACTCCCAGTGTGGCCTTAAACTCACAGAGATCCTGATGGATCTCTGCCTCCCCAGTTGTAGGATTAAAGGTGTGTGTACCACCATTGTCTGGCCTCTAATCTAGTGGCTGTTCTATTCCATGACCCATTAGAGCACACAATATATTGAGGGACACAATATGTCACCACATTTCAGTTCTTTCTTTTAAATGTGGGTGCGACATCTTTATTCCTTCACAACTGAAGCAACATTCTAAACTGTTTGCCCTGATGGGTAACTTTCGATAAAGAGAAGGCCAACTTTCAAAGCCTTGAAACAGATGGAACTTGGTGTCAAGACACAAATAATAACACTGATTCCATAATTATCTTACTGATAAAAAGGTAAAGATTAAGAAAAATGAAGAACCTAATCCAAGAGCCAAATTAACACTGTGGCAGTTTTCAAATCTCACACAAACTCTTATGCAGTAACAAAGTTTCCTCTATTAAATAGCCAGTCTTGGTTTAGTCAGCATAAATGTAAGAAAAATAGGAAGGCATCAATTTCAGGCTTTGATTTGCAAGGAGACTCTTTTTTAAAAAATGTTTTTTATTGTCTGGGCATCCCAGGTTGCCACTGGAAACACTTCGGTACTCAATTGGTCTAATGGTCTCTGCATTTCTATGGTATGGTCCTTCTGCAGTCCTCTATGAGTATTGGAAGGTCTAGCTTCAAATTCTGCCTCTGTGATCTTACTCTTGCCTTCTGACTCCTACATGCTTTTCCCTCAGTTCTGAATTACACGGACTCAGTAAAATGGCAGCCACTGCTCTTTCTCTGAGAAAGGAATGATAGCTGCACTGTCACAAAGTATTTATTTGATCTGCTTGAAATGGATCTCACACAGTCCCCAAATTTCCTCTGTGCTAGTGACTGGCAGGTGGAGGCCCCCATGGTGCTTCAGGATGGGGAATATACATACAAAGAAACACACCATGCTTAGAATGTCAGCTCCCCTCTCATCATCTAGACAGCAAAGGCACACAGAGGGTTGAGTTGATCACCATTGGCCAGTGAGTTCTGATGAGTTTCCATATAGCTGAGCATGTGGGTACCCCAGGAGGACGGTGAGAAAGAAGGCATCGAAATGTCATCTGATTATTCATTTGTGTTGTTTATAATATCCTTTATGATAGATCAGTAAACAAAAGCAAAGTTGTTTCCTAAGCTCTCTGACACCCTCCCGCAAATTAACAACATTGAAGGGAGATGTTATGGAAACCCATGATGATAATCAGTCATGAGTGTATGTGAGAACCTATCACTTGAGGCTGGTGTCATAAACAGCAAGCAGTCTTATGAATCTGTGCCCTTAAGGTCTAATGTCTGATTTAAAAAAATTCCAGAGAGCTCATCCCAGAATTGAGTTGAATAGGGAGATGCTTAGCTGGTGCCTGATGCAGAATTGTTAGCTTCCCTAGAAGGAATAAATCCTATGCAGCTAAGTGACCAAAGGTGAGGTGGTCTGTATTGAGAGCTAGAGTAGCAACAACCAAAGTATCAGCATGAACAATGTTCTAAAATTCATTTACAAATCTGCCTGTTCACACAGCATTTTCCTTTATCCTACATTTGTCGTATTTCTGCTTTTTCAGGGATTTCTGTCACTCTGACTGCTGTATTAATGGCTGTTGGAGAATTTCCTTATCCTCCAGCACTGACTTCTGCAGAAGACGCCTTGCAGGCTCTTGTATTTGCACAGCACTTTGGCTCCTGGTAGAAGTAGAATTGTTCTTAAAGTGCACTCTGATGTGCACAGCTGAAGATGTTTGCCTGATTTCATCTTCTAGTCTTTCATCTGTGTTTCTCTCTGCTATTGGATGTCCTGTCTACTGTGAAAGTTCTTCAAATATCTTCTTCTTTTTAACTTTGGGGGGAGGGTGGGAGGGGGTGTGCCGCAGTGCATGTGTAGAGGTCAAAGAGCACAGCCAGTGGGAGTAGGCTCTCTCCTTCCTCCACATAGGTAGGTCTCTGGGATCAAACTCAGATGCTCAACTCCAGTGGCGAGCATCTTCACCCACTTAGTTATCTTTCGAGCCCTTTTCAAGTATCTTCTGCAGCCAACAGGTAAGGACAAAATCTTTCTTCAAGTCTCTCCATGCTCCCTGACCTCTAGAAAAGATCAGCTGAATTTGTAAGCATCACAGTGCCCAGAGATTTGACCTCACCGTGTCTTTACTATTTCTGTTTCTTATGCTTTAACTCTATTGTTATTTTCTACAGTTTCATTTCTGGAGATGAGTATTTTTTAATTCAATAGGCTTACATTAATTACGAACTGTATGGCCATTAGCTCAGGCTTATTATTGATTAGCTCTTACACTTAAATAAACCCATAATTCTTATTTATGTTTAGCCATATGGCTTGGTACCTTTTCTCAGTTCTGCCTTGTTGTCTTGCTTCCTCTGTGTCTGGCTGGTGACTCCTGACTCAGCCTTCCTCTTCCCAGAATTCTCCTTGTCTGCTTATCCCACCTATACTTTCTACCTGGCTACTGGTCAATCAGCATTTTCTTTATCAACCAGTCAGAGCAACACACATTCACAGCATACAGAACAACATTCCACAGCATTCTTCTTTATTTTTGTTTTGTTGTTTGGTTCTTTGTTTGGTGTTTTGGTTGGTTTTGGTTTTTGGTGTTTGGTTTTTTGAGACAGGGTTTCTCTGTGTAGCTCTGGCTGTCCTAGAACACATTCTGTAGACCAGACTGGCCTCAAACTCAGAGATCTTCTTCCTCTGGGATTAAAGGTATGCACCACCACTGCCCAAATAATTTTTCTTTAATACTCAAAATTAGCTTCATTCAAATTATAAGAATTTTCTTTAAACTTACTGTATTTTGAAGACTACTACAGCGTTTACATTTCTCTAGTGGCTATGAGCAATATGTCTTTCATATCCAGAATGTTCCAAGGAAAGATTATAAAATCCTTATCAGTAAGTTTTTTTTAATTTTATCTGAACTAGTTTATTTTTAAAGACTTAGATATTAAAAATTTTTTGATTGAAGAATCTTTCCTCCCAATGTACTTGTTTAGAGAATTTTAACTCTCATGATGAGGGATTCTTTGTAGTCTATAATAGACCAAAAATTTGTAACCAAATGATGAAAGTATAAGATCATCTTGAACATTCTGCTATCAACACATAATTAGGCAGTTATCTTTCTAGCTAGACATCTATCCTCATGCTTTTCATAATACCCCCAAACTTAATTATATATATTGCGGTGATATATTTATATAAAAAATCTCTTGTCTTCAAAGAGAACAAATGTTTTGCCAGACCTTGCTACCAAGTTAGTAATATGTCTTTAGATTATTTAAGACTATATTCATAACCCCTACTAACCTACTATGAACTCAGCCTGATTAAGTTTAATCTGCTTTAAGAGCAAAATGTAACCAACTTTCCCATGCTTTGGATTTCCCATGCAGTCAGCATTTTCAATATAAGCTAAATGCATAGCTTTAATTGTAAGTTATAGACTCTTCCAAATCCGTGACAGGGAACAATGTATGTGTGTGCTGTGACAATCACTTACTGAAAGCAAATATCTCATAAACATTGGAAGCAAGGTGGAATATAGGCTAGTGACATCTATCTAAGGTTTGAGTGTTATTCTTGGTCAGTTGGGGTCAGTAAAATAACTTCCCTTGTAGAATTCTATTAAAGACATCTTTTAAAAAAATCCCTTCTTCCTTTCCTGTGCTACATTTTCTGTGCTGTTCAGTAAATGCATAGAAAAACCTTTTGTTAGGGATCACCACAACACATGGGCACAATACACCAGACAGGCAGGAGGGACAGAACAGACATACACAGCAGAATGCAGACAGGCTGTAACCACATACTACAGACAGATGGAAGACACAAGAGAGAGAAGTGAAAAATTCAAACTGGGGCTCACTCTTATTCAAACTGTTCCAAGAGGAAGTCTTTCTGTTTTCATTCCTTAATGTGACATTGACACATTTTGGTGCCCTCCCTGAGGTTGCTTTAATGTGTTCATCAATATACTGCAGTTTATCTCAAGCATTTAGGTGGTGAAGGGCAGAGCATGTCAAACGAGAGCAGTCAGTAACTAAGGATAGTTACTGCAAATGGTGCTGTACTGACCCTTTCTTGACTCCAGAGACAGAAAGAAAGGACCTCAGAGGGCCCCAGAGATGGGGTGTTGGTTGCATCAGAAAAATCTGAGAAATTGTGAAAAGGAAAAGGAAAATTCAAGACTGTTAGGAAATGGATAGAAAAAATGATAGTAATCATAAGAATAAATATCATCACATAAAACCCCACGAATATGGAAGGCTCCCACTGCTAGAAAAATGTCATCAATGATGGAGAAGCATCAGAGAACATCACCAACAGCCTTCTGAAATGGCCTACAAATTCTAGAAGTGAATGAAAAATTATTCAATCCAAATACTTAACATACCATAAACTTTAAAGTTTCAAGTTAAAATATGTACATCTATGCTGCTTTCGTCTAGTCAATAAATCTATTGTGAATCTGATTAAACTCATTCAATAATTCAGTACTTAAGCATTTTATGAATTATTAAGACTAAATATATTTGTACGGTATTGCCTAAACCTAAATCATTACAAAGTCTATGCCCCGAAAGAATCCTATGCCTGCAAGAGATAGATTACAAGTGATTAATGACTCTCTTAGTTAAGTATTATCATTTGCTATAATTGAATTACTTTAAGAATTTGGCCCAGCACTCTGCCATTATTAAATACGTACAGAACAGAACAAGGAAAACATGCCAGAGAAACAATGTCTTTGACCTTCAAAAACTCACAGTTTAATTACTTAACCAATCCAATTTATGATCAACAATGCAGAACAACTTTGCAACAGTAGATATACATCATGTGCATTGCATTAGAGAGCCTTCTAGACTGGGTCTTCAAGTCACTGTATATCAGGCATAACAAATACCTTTCATTGTTATCTATTTTAACTTTGGGTAATATTCACAACTATAATAGTTTTCCTCAAAATGCCCTCTATCAGGACTAACAGGTTACTATATCTTCAGCATTGTCCATTTGGAATGTGAAAGACCGTTTTCATGTAATGTAGTTTGAATAACTTTTTCAATTAACTAGAGAAAGTTAGTTAAGTGTACTGTAAAAGCATAGAGTGTTTGAGTGTGTATTAAACTGAATTATTCCAAGATAAAAATGTTGTAAGTCTGTTTATGATTTATAAGGTTGATTAGTGGATTGTATCAGCAAGAGAAACTTTTAGATGTGTTGTGGGATATTTGTACACTGTATAAAGGTGCATTGCTGTGATTGGTGTAATAAAAAGCTGAAGAGCCATGAGCTAGGCAGGAGGTACAGGTAGAACTTCCAGACAGAGAGAGAGAAAGGAGTAGGAGATAATTCTAGGCACAAGAGAGATGCCAGGAGACATGAAAGAAGCAGGATGGGTGGTACGTGACAGAACATAGATTAATAGAAATGGGTTAATTTAAGTTATAAGAGCTAGTTAAAAATAAGCCTAAGCTAAGGCGAAACTTTGGGAATTAATAATAAGTCTCCCTGTCATTACCGTGAGCTGGCAGCCCAAAGGAAAGTCTGAATGTAATTGGCAAGCACACAGAGCTTGCAGCATACAGGAGCGTGGCTTGTTCAAGGGACCTTGCTATGAGCAGCAGTTGCCCTACTCTGCATTGGGAGACTAGATCAAAATGCCTGCCACAGTGTGGACACAGCAGCTTCCCAGAACTGGGATGGTTAGGTGGACCCAAATGGATGGAGCCAGCTGCCAGCACCATGAGCCAAAGCCACAAGATGGAGGGCCTAGTCAAACAGTTTAAGAGTTATCTCATACAGTCAGAGAATGTTGCAGGTGCTCAGTAAAGTCAGGTCTGGACCAAAAGAAAAAAATGGGTATAGACATTGTCATGAAAAAATAATAGTTTAGATACAATAAAGTCTTCAAATAAAAAAATAAAGTAAAATAAAAAGAATAAACCACATAAAGATAGAAAATACACAGGGTATCTGGACCCTGTATGGTGCTTTGCTGACTTTGAATTGTTTAAATGCTAATATACAAAAAAATCTGCTGAGAGACATTGGATTATGGAAACTGCTAAATTAAGCCAACCGATATATTTTAAGAATGCCTTAACTTCAAAATGGAAGTCAGAAAATGTGTTGGGGAAGAGGTTATGGCTTTGTTTCCAGAGGAAACAAAAAGTTATGATTCTCTTCAAAATTAAGAAAGGTCATATTTGATCAGGGGAGACCGCCTGAGGATCTTGGCTGCAGACATGAGGGAAAAGCCAAGAAAGACAACAGGACAGGTGACATATATGTCTATCCCTCTAAACAGGAACAGCTCTGAGACTGGATGAGACATAATAAATCGTGTTGGCTACAGAGTCCTCATGACTTATTAGTACATGCCATCCTTTCATATGCCATGGATAGAGGTTTATTTATATAGTCCAAATGGACTTATAAAGTTGACAAATGCCTTTTACCTGCTGAAACATAAAACAAAAAAATCATCTTTTACTGACCTGTGTGTGGTGATATTGTGTCTCCCAATATATTGTGCACCCTGATAAACTTATCTGGGGTCAGAGAACAGAAGAGCCACTAGATAGATACAGAGGCTAGAAAATGGTGGCACTCACACCTTTAATCCTATCACTCAGGAGGCAGAGATCCATCTGGATCTCTATGACTTCAAGGCCACACTAGAAACAGAGCCACGCATAGTAGCACACACCTTTAATCCCAGGACGTGAGATCTCATGTCTTGCTTGAAAAGGACACATGCCTTTAATCCCAGGAAGTAGTGGCAGGAAGTAGAAGAGTATACAAGTTGTGAGGACCAGGAACTAGAGGCTTTGAAGCTTTTAGGCTTTTAGCAGCAGTTCAGCTGAGATCCATTCAAATGAGGTCTCAGAGTCTTCCAGTTTGAGGAAACAGGATCGGCTGAGAAGTTGGCAAGGTGAGGTTGGCTATGGCTTGTTCTGCTTCTCTGATCTTTCAGAATTCACCCCAATAGCTGGCACTGAGTTTTTTTATTAATAAGACCATTTAAGATTCATGTTATACTCATGCACATTGCACATTCTGTATTTGTGTTAATGCAGATATATATATTTTACCTTTAAAGGTTCGTGTGTTTTCAGAAAGAAAAAAGGACCAGGACCAGAAACCAATAAAGACAAGTAGTCCAGGTGATCCAGCCTCTCAGAATGCATTTGTTGCAATTTCCTCAAAATTCTACATCCAGAACAACTTCAAAGCTGCTAGCTGAGATGGTCTAGCCTCACAGACTAACCAGCCAATGCTTCAGATAAGCTCTGAACTTTTCCATTATACAAAGACTGGACAACAGATGATAGCTCTCCCAGACTTGATCACTATCCCTATTTTTTCAGGACCCCATAAACATGTCATCACCTCTAGACAACAGGAAGTTGTTATTGGTCATGGTCAGGAAAAATGCTGAACAAAGAAGATTGGATTCAGGGATCTCTTTCTGAAGATTGGGGGATAAGGTATAGAAATAATGGGATAAAAGGGTAGATTGTTGAGTCTACTTTTGAACAACCACTAGTCTCAAATAGTTTACATTGGTATGGACTTTTGTATATTGATATAAATTTTAGGTTATTTTTGTTATTCTGTATATACATGTCTACTTTTCTTTAAGTTAGTGTACATATACAGCTCATTTAAAAAATGTAATGTGAAGTTTTAGTCCTTGAAAGCTATTTAGGACAATTTTTTAAAAAGACAGATTAGCAGGTAGTCATCTATAACAATCAAACTTATAGTCAAGTTAAGTATGTTTCCTAGGTCATATTTTAAATAGATAGATAGTCTTCAAACACTTTTTAAAAACCCTACAGAATATGGCATTTAAATGTTTCAGGAACACAAGGCTTTTCACACAGTGAGACACATCTGCTCCTGGTAGTACCAATTTACTTCAAAAAAGGATATTGAGCACCAAAGAACCTCCATATAGAGTTTGCTATTATTGTGGCCAAGTTAGCCACTTGTCAAGAAACTGCCCTTGACTCAACTGCTGACAGTATGCTGTCCAAACTGTACAAGCAAGACACAAAAGAAAGCAACTACCAAACTTTGCCAAGACAGGTAGAACAGTCCTTCAAAATCCCTGCTCCACAGAAAAATCTGTCAGATATTCTAAGCCTGAATGCCAAAGATGGATATCCCAATGTTGCAAAAGTGATTGTCTAGGCAGCCAGCTGCTTCTGTCATTTCTAGAGTTTTGGAAGTTGTTTGCTCTGCACTTTCTGTTTACTCAGGTAATATTATATCCTTCTCAGGCTTTTGATGGGGTTAAACACTAGATAGTTATAGTTTTATAGTTTTCCTTGTTAGCAAAATCAGAAAAAACTTACATAAGACATGTAAAGTTTATAAGGTTGAGAAACATAAAAGCTTAATTTGTTTACCTAAGAAAATGATTTAAGGTCTAAATAGATATTTTTAGGATGTTAATACAAGCTGATGATAGAAAATGGTTTACATATGAAACTTTAGACTCATCAAGATAAGATAGATAATAGATTAATTTCTTCAAATTTGACAAATACAAATGGACTGGACATTGTGAATGTAATTCTTACATGATAATTATTCTTATTGTATATAATTTTACTGCATTGGAGTTAAAACCTTTTCTTTTTATTGAGACAAAAAGGGGGAAATGTTGTGGGGTATTTGTATGCTATATGATGGTGTATCATGATTGATGCAATAAAAAGCTGAATGGCCAATAGCTAGGCAGGTGGAGGTGGGACTTCCAGGAGAAACCAACGCTCCTTGCAAATTAATGTGGACATCTAGGCCCCAGTTTCTGGAAAAGCAGAGTTCTTATTTAAGTTCCAGTCTATAGCATTTTGTTATGGTAGCACTATCTGACTACTACAAACCTTTTGTAATCCCAAATTTCCCACAGCATTGCTTCCCAGAGAGCTTAAAATACATATCTAAAAGCAGACCTCAACATATTAGCCTAAAAAGTTATTTTCCAGTTTATAGGCTCAGACAAGAAAATATGCCTTTTCAATGAAGTAGCTTGTGCTGAAAAAAAACACATTTTCAAGGTGTGGCTATTATACAAACAATAATGTCCCCATCCTCTTAAGATCCTGTAACAATAAAGTCCTGGCTAAAGAGAAGAGAAAAGGGAACTGCTGTTCCTCAGTGATCTGTGAGTTTTAAATACACAAACATGAAATAGTAAAGATTCCATTCTGATTCCTCCAGGTCCATAAGATACCTGAGCTTTCTTTGTCTGGTTAGAAGAATGGCCTTTTATCTGCCTGTCTCTGCAGATGCAACAGAATCTACCCAAACTAATGATCATACTTCAGTCACTGACTCAGGCTGTCCTAAAGATAGAAAGTTAGGAGGTGGGCTGGGCGTTTGATCTGTAAAGCAGAGGGCAAGGCATTTAAGAGATAATCAGTCTAGGCAAATTGAAGCTGTCAGTGCATGTAGGAGTTGGGGTACCAAAGAATAACATCCCATGTATCCTCTCTCCTCTCTCTCCTCTCTCTCTCTCTCTCTCTCTCTCTCTCTTCTCTCTTTGTGTGTGGGGGTGTGTGGGGGTGTGTATGTTCACACATGTTGTGAAGGTACAGGTGTATGTGTGTGTGCACAGAGGCTATAGAAACCGAATCTACAAAAGGAGCCACAGATTCTGAATTTTAAATACTGTTTAACCTATTGATGTGCAAATGAAAGTTGGAGAGTGTCCTGACTAGATCTGTGTCAACTTGACACATGATAGATATGTTTTAGAAAAAAGCATCTCATGAGAAACTGTCCCCGCCAGCTTGGACTATAAATAAGCCTGTGGTGCATTTTCTTTGTTGATGATTAAGGTAAGAGCCAGCTCACTGTGGACAACAGCACCCAGGACTGGGGTCCTGGGTAGTAGCAGGAATCTTAAAAGTTCTTATTAATAAAATCAAACCCGAGGCGAGTTATTGGGGTCCATGCTGGTAGGTCAGAGAGACAGAATAAGCCACAGCTAACCTCACCTGGTCAACTTCTCAGCTGGTCTTGTTTCCTCAGACTGGAAGCTTCTGTGTCCTCATCCCAATGGCTCTCAGCTGAACTGCTGCTTGAAATCCTGAAGCTTAACCAGCCAAATGCTTAACCAGGCCAAAAGCCTCTAGTTTCTGGTCCTCACGCCTTATATATCTTTCTGCTTTCTACCACCACTCTCTGGGATTAAAGGCTGGCTTTCTGGGATTAAAGGCATGTGTCACCAAGCTTGACTTTTTCCAATGTGGCCTTGAACTCACAGAGATCCAGAGGGATTTCTATCTCTGGAATGCTAGGATTAAAGGTGTGTGCTATCACTGCCTAACTAGTGGCTTTTCTGTTCTCTGACCCCAGATAAGTTTATTAAGGTACACGATATTTTGGGGAACACAATATCACCACACTGGGTACTATAACAAATCAGGCTGATAAAGTCATGAGGAGTCAGCCAGTAAGCAGCACTCCCCTGTGGCCCCCTGCATCAGCTCCTGCCTCCAGGATCCTGCCTTGTTTGAGTTCCTATCTTGACTACACTGATGATGGACTGTGATGTAGATGTGGAAATGAAATAAAGCCTTTCATCCACAAGATGCTATGGTTATGATGTTTTATCGCAGCCATAGAAACCATAGCTAAGACAGTAACTCATGTTTTAAGATATACTGAAGATAGTCCATGTTTATTAATATGAGTTAAGTTTCTTCTTAATTCTTAAGAAGTTCCATGACCAGATATAACAAGCTAATGCTTCCATCTACCCTCTTAGCACTGCAAAGAACAAATTGAAATCAATAAAATATGAAGTATTCTATCCTATATATTCTTCTCTTAATGTTGTCTGCCCTAAAGAATCATCCTGATTAAAACCTTAAAAAGTTGTGGTGGCATATCGTTTTAAGTGGTTAATCATATAAACATGTCAGGGACTCAACAACTTAATTTAGTTATTTTGAGCTTTTAGTCACCTTCCTAGATTTATTCCTTTGGGAAATAATAATGCATTCCAAAACTTGAGAGATATATCTGTATATATCTAAAGCAGAAAATAAATTTGATTCCCGGATCTAGAGCACAAGAGAAATCACTCAAGATAAACAAGAAGAACACTGGATTTCCTTGTCTCTATAGCATCAAGATGAGGATACATAAACAAAAACTATACAACAGGAAAGAGGATAAACAACTTATCTTGTTTCACTTTTTTATTACATAGTTTATCTTTAATAAGAATCTGAAAGCTCACTTTGATCCACAAAGGCCATAAAAATAAAAATATAATATTAAATATACTATACTCTTTAGAAAAGACTCTGGAGGGGAAATAGCATTGATTGGTGCATACCTGAAATTCTGAGGGCAATAGTCTTGGGTGGTTTTTTTGTTTTGTTTTTGGATGCACTGAAAGCAGGTATTACACATGCTTTATTAAAGCAGTTAAAAGTTGTCTTGATAACTGATGAAAACAAGGTATGAAACTTTGGCTCATGGTGTTACAAAACAAAATGAATACAGAAAAAAGACACAATTGTTTTGTTGGTCACAGACAGAATGTTAGGACCCTTTGTCATCATTCTCTTCCTACCCCTGCCATCCAGGAAGAAATAGCAGGCTCAGTTGGAAGGGCCTTAGTATCATAGGTTTTGATAATGATAGGTGTAAGCATAGCAATTAAAAGTCTGCAGAGTCCAACTGTCTCCCATGTCACTTTTGGATACAGGAGAATGATCCAGCACTCTGGAGCCCACACCATCCTGAAAAGGTTTCTCTGAGGTCCTGAGGCCAGTCCTGCTCAGAGAAACTACTTTCCCTACCTGGTCATCTTACTCCTGGTGACAGTGGGCTTCTCTCGCTATGCAAAGTAAGCTAGAAAGACCAGGAGTTAAGTTGAAACCCAACAGAGATTGTGCTGAGTCTAGGCCTAGGCTATCTACTTAGCTCAGAAGGATCTTCTATTGGTCCTGCCTCACTCTCTAAGCTACTGAATGGTAGATAGAAGAAAATGTTACAGTAATGAAAGTGTTCCTCTTCTCACCCTCATCTCATCTTAAACCTCCCTAAAGAAAGGAAAAGAGAAAATCAGGCATGTTGCCATTTATCCATGACCCTACACTAATGAGGCTGAGGCAGGAGAATCTCAAATTTGAGGCCCATCTGGGCTCCAGAGTCAGACTCTGTCTCAAAATACAAGGGATGAAGGGGGAAGACTACAAGAGGAAAGGAAAGGAGGGAGGGAGGGAGGAGAGGGAGGGAGAGGGAGAGAGAGAGGGAGGGAGGAGAGAGAGAGGGGGGGGGGAAGGGACAAAAGGCAGGCAAGATAGCTCAATAAATAAATGCCCTTTCTGCTTAGTGAAGCAAACCTGAAAACCTGTTCAATTCCCAGCACCCATTTAAAAGTGGATGAGAACAGACTTCGAGAAGCTGTCCTCTGACCTCCACATGTGTAGTGTGACCTATGCCCACAAAAATCACACACACACACACACACACACACACACACACACACACACACACACACTAAAACAGAAGCAGAAAAGACTTGGGAAGATGGCTCAGTGGACACGGTGATTGGCATAAGATTATGAGAATCAGATTATGAGTTCAGATTCCTTAGGTGTGGCAGCCCACCTGTAACCACAACTCTTGGAAGACAATCACTCCTTACCCCCTAGTAAGCTTGATAGACAGACTATTCAAACTGGCAAGCCCTGGGTTCAGCAAGAAATCCTGCCTCCATAAGTGGAAAGCAATGGGAAGACACCCAGGGTCCACCTAGGGCATTGGTAAGCATCTAAACACATCACATTCACCACACAGAGGAGCACATGACAGTACATGTACACACACATGTGCATACAAGCAGACATAGAAAAAAGGGAGAGGGGGCAAAAGGGGGAGGGGAGGGAGAAGAGAGGGGGGCAGGAAAGAAGGGGAAGGGAGAGGAGAGGAGAGGAAAGAAAGAGGAATTGGAGGAAAGAGACAATTTAAGTACAAATTAAAGAAACTTAGAGTTCGAGATTCAACCAAAAACTGTCTATACGTTTTACTGTTTTCACTAGGTTTGCCAAAAATTTTAATTAAAAGATTTTCAGATCTATGAGTGTGTGTGCTTATTCAAGATGTTTCATTATTTTATCTCGATCTCGAACTAATTCAGAATTATCTTTATCAATCTTGTGCTGCACTATATTGCAATGAGTTTATGCAACCTTCTGTGATTAATAGTGACAATAAAGAACGTGGGCAATAGCACATTTTAAAAGTCAAACTCCTCTTGTGTTCTATAATGTGCTATGTATACAAATACATGCACACTGTAAGAATTTATCATCTTCCTTTGGCAAAAAAAAAAATACTTAAATTACCATTTTAACATGACAGTAAGAGAAATTGTTCTGATAAACACTCTTTCCAAAATGCATTATACTACATTTTCCTTTTACAAAAACTCAATTTATTTGTCTAAGAGGAATATAAGCAAAACTGCTGTGAACTTAGGTTACTGGCTGTTGCTATGTATATTGCAAGGGAAATGGTTGTAAATATTTATGAAATCACCCAGCACTCAGGGAACTCTTTTCCCTTTGCACGCATTTTCTACAAAAACCACAGAAACATACCTCATTACGGCCTTCCAGCTATTTCCAGACTTATGCTACTAGAATGGCAGTGCTATGCTTCATTAGCAATTAAGAAAAATACAGGACTTGTTAAATGCTGCAGATAAAATTGCTGCTTTAGAACCCTATGGATCTTCTTCTTCTTAAAGAACCAAGAATAATTGGATATTTCTGTTTAGAAATATCAGCATTCAACAGCACCCTGGTGTGTGGTTGGAAACAAAAAGGATGGATCGATTTGAGAAAACTCATGCTGAATTTAAGGTCGTGCAAAGTACGGCAGGCCAAGCATGGGTCACCTGTGTGATGGCTCCATAGTGGACATCTGAATAGCTGTTCCATCAGCACGCTCTGCCACGAGCATTTAGACAGTTGACACAGTGAGGAGTCTCACGGCGATCAGTGCTGATGTGTGGACCAACTGAGCCTCCCGCTCACTCAGTCACGACAGCCCAAATGCTTCCTACATAAGTCTCCACCAAATCCAGTGAGAGTTAATAATGACATCTTCGGTTAGTGGGTGTTTATCAGCACCAGGCACTGTTCTCATAGTTGTACATGGGTGATGTAATTTAACAGAGAGCAAGTCCATGGTACTGCTAGCCCAGATTTTACCAGTGAGATATGGGTGCCTTATTATTAAGACTGTCTAGTTAAATTGAGTACTTCTCAAATGCTGCTGCTGCCCAAGTGAAAGCCAGTGTGATTAATTTAAGAAGTTTTTATCATAAGCACAGTCTATCTTTTAAAAACAACTGCATAAATTACAAAGTTTTACACAGAAAAAAGATTTCTGCCATTTTTAAAGACTTTTCCAAAAACCTTAGGAAGTTAGAGTTTTGTGGAAGAATGAAAGCCGTGAGTGCTCTCTACAGTTCAGTCAACAAATATTTTTTAATTAAGCCTTTGGAACAAAGACTGACTTTGGAAACATAATCCCTAAAATGAGATGCAGATTCTATGACTTTCGCTAATCCTTTTAAAAAAAAAAAAAAAATTTACGATTAGAAGCAAAGCAAGCACAGGAAGCAGCATGCCCGAGTTTCATCACTTATCAGGAAGAGGAGAACAACAGTTCCCAGAATAAATATTATTTTGAAATCACTTTGTACTAAGACTGCCAGAAGAAGCTGTTCTGGCCTTATAGTGGAGAAACAAATGTGATATAATGCACTCAGCCCTGCGGTAAGCAGTGAATTACGGGACTCCTACTGCAGACTGATAGCCAAGACTGGAGAGTGGAGGCTGATCAGCTCAGATGATTACCAGAATTCTGAAAATGTCTTTTTCTAAGGATAATTGAACTACATGAAATTTGCAATCATTTTAAATAGTTCACCTCTAATTACATCAGTTTGCTAACTTGTTTAACATATTCTTAAAGTAGTTGCTAGCCTGTAGTATGCATAGCCCAGAGTTTGGATAAACTGAGAGTGAATTCCATTATCACTGACAGGAAAACAAAGACAGTTCATTTACTCTGAATATATGATTTTAAAAAACCGCAGTAGTTTGGAGATAGGAAACCTTAAATATTACACAGTCTGACATTTCCTGCCAACTAGATGAAATGTAAAATCGTGGAATCAACTTTCTAGGTAAGATAACATCTAAAACCCAAATATACTTTTCTCCACATAAAACATCTAACCGAAGTAAAGCATTATGTTCACGATGCAGTGTCTATGAAAACTTACAGAACTACAAATGAAAACTCAACGTACAGACCCTGTCTCTACGATGAAGAAGTTATTAAGGATAAACACCTCAGCATCAAATTCTGGCCTCAACTTGTGGCACACACGTGCTGTTTGATCCTCAGAACCAGCATGACGGAAGGAAAGAACTGACCCCCATCCATCGTCCTTCAATGTCGATACACACACATACATACACAGTGTAAATAAATAAATAAAATGATACATGATGATTAATCTTTTTTTTTCAAAAGTAAGCTTTTTAATTTTGGCAAATATATCAGGAGACAGATAGCCAGTACAGTTTAGAGTATGTGCTTAGATAAAGAAGGCATTAGTAACACAAACTGTCTGAATCGCTACTGGTCCCATCATCCTGTCCTGTCTCTTGCACTGAACTGTTGAACACTTGCACTCATAATGCCCAACACTCTCAGTGACTTTGTGAACAGAAGGTGGAGAGGTTCTTATGTGGCCTCAGAGATGCTCTGTAGAGCTCTCCAGAGTGACGTGAGCAGAAATGGTCCTCCAGGTGGATGCCGAGCACTCAGTATAGGGTTCTGTCCCCAAAAACACTTAGTTTAAGCTACTGGAAGATAATGTGGTGGTTTCAAGATTATTTTGAAATTGTTGCGATGCAACTTGACACAGGCACACGCAAGAGGGCACTCGTGTTTTCAACAGAGTTGAATTGGGAACAAGAGTTTTCAGAACAAAAGGCACATAGGGACCTCCTAGTTCAACCCCATCAACTTCAAACTTCAAAATGAGAGCTGGGGGGGATAAGGAAATCGACCTAGCTCCGATCTGCTTAGGGTAGAGGTACCATGTTTCTAAATCCACTGCTGTTCTAACTATTCAAATAAGCTAGATCAGAAAGGGCCAAGCTTGAGATTTCTAACACTATCCCCAAGTGGGGTCATAGGAAGAAAACAGTCCAGGACAGCTGCATACTGAATAGTTATCTCTACTCTGTAGGAAAAATAACATTGTTTTCTTTTCCTAAATGGTAAAGAGGTTATATTTATATGAATGAAGTTTGCTTACAGTTATCATAAACTTTTTTACCAAAATCCAATGACCCATTAACTCTTGTTAATGAGCCAATGGGCATTTATTACCTCTAGTTAACCAGTTAACAAGAAGCCAGTGTTTCAACTTAAGATTTGGGTCTGAGCTGGGCAGTGGTGGCGCACGCCTTTAATCCCAGCACTCCGGAGGCAGAGCCAGGCAGATCTTTGTGAGTTCGAGGCCAGCCTGGTCTACAGAGCGAGATCCAGGAAAGGCGCAAAGCTACACAGAGAAACCCTGTCTCAAAAAACCAAAAAAAAAAAAAAAAAAAAAGATTTGGGTCTGTGAAAAAATAATTAATTTTCAGAACCTGCTCCAGTCAGATCTTAGGTAACAACCCATAATAGCTAACTAGAGGCCATTCCTCTCACAGTATCTTGGCATTAAAACACACAATTTCAGTGACAAAGGAGATTAAAACATTGTGTTCTACTGCTAACAAATGATGATACGATGGTACAGCAACCTTAAAGAACAGCTTATCAGCAAAAAGGTAAACACTGGTTTAAGAACAAAAACTTCTGTCTTGCTACAAATTCTGCCCTTGATACTGAGTACATAATTCAAAGGTAACCTTTGCACGGACTACTGTACATAGGAAAACTACTGGCTTAATCTGATTCAGAGCCATCGGCATTTTGAATTATAATTTCCAGTACTTTACGTTCATCTGTGATGGCTTCAAAAATACATAACATGTAGCAAAAATAGAGGAACTTTCAAGTTTTTAACAAAAAAAAAATTAAGCAAAAGAAAATTAGTTCAAGGAAGTATTAAAGAAACCCAGTATGCCTTTAAGAGATAAAAGCAAACTTTAAAATATTTTAATGATCTTACAGCTTTAAAGCTGTACTTATGTTAATGATAAAAAATATAGTTTAAAAAAATCAATGACTCAAATCTGGTTTTAGGGGTTTTTTTCCTTTTTATGTTAGAGGACTATTTCTAGGACTAATATTGCTTTCTGATTAAAAAGTAAATATTTAGTATGAAGTTAGCAAATTAATTCAGCTTCAGGCTTCTTTATTAAACCTGGGTTAAATTCTATATTTTAATTAAAAATACTGTGCAAAGTGTTATCCTCCATTCTGTAAGATTACTTTTACCTAGCTATCTTTTTTAATGTTTACATTAAATTACATTAAATATGACCTTATATTACCTAAATTCTATTTATCGAATATTCACGACGGTTATTTTTGCTATTTAGACTTTGGCTTTTTTTCATTTTTTTTTTTAAATCTGTGCCTCTCCAGAACATAAGGGTGTGTTCTCAAATCACCTGGCTTCAGAGACTTTGGGAAGCTGTCTGTTCTATATCGTGAGGTCCTGATCCTAATGTGACTGAACAACACTTCCCCAGCAGCTGTCCCTGAGACCACGGGCTTATTCTCTAGAAAAATGGCCTCAAACATCCCATAAGCCTTTCAGAAAGAACTCTTCTTCGACTCCACATGGTTGAACTACCTGACACATCCTCGTTACATACAGGCTGTGATCGCTAACTCTGCTGGCCCTGACTCGGCTCCTCCCTGGAAGAAGGCCGCCTTTGCTGCTCACCAGGAACCAAACCAACCAGTGACTTCAAAGCTGATATTCAAGTGAAGAATCTGGTGTCCATTAGCAAAATGAGCCTGTCTCAACCAATTCCTAGCTCAGAATAAAGTAAGCGCAATCCACAAGGAGACAGCAGATCTCCTGAGAGGAGGAGGAAGAGAAGGAGGAGGAGGAGGAGGAGGAGGAGGAGGAGGAGGAGGAGGAGGAGGATCTGCCTTGCGGTGGACTCCAACTCTCAGGAGCACCAAGCTCACAGGTGCTTTCCGACAGAAGCTTCAAGTCGCATGGCAGATGTTCCTGGAGCTGCTTTGGAAAAGAGTCAAGAAAGTAAACGGGATGTGCTGAGCACAGGAAGCTACATCCAGGCCTCTGTACGGAAAAAAAAAACAACATCTGGAAGGACCATGAGAGGAAAACTTCACGTTTTACAGCCACTCAAGACAAGCGAAACAAAATGATTCCAAATGAGAAGCAGATAAAAGATTTCAGTGTAGGGATGATTTAAAAAAAAAAAAAACCAGCCAGACAAGAATGCTGCTTGCAGTGAGCTTGCAGTGAGACTTATCACTGGAAGACAGACTCGGTGGCTTCCCAGAGGAAACTCCCTGCAGTTGTGAAGTAACATATCCCAGGCCACTGAAGAATGTGAGACTGCTGCTGACACATGACCACCAAGCTGCATCCTTGAGTTACATCTGAGAGCTCCAGGTTCTTCCCCTACTGAGGCCCCAAGGGTACACTTACCAGAAACTTCACAGGGAGCTGGGTGTGGGTGGCTCTTGAAACGGGCCTTAATAGTCTAGGATAAGCAAGATTAGTACAGCGCTTGCTCTGAGATAGCCTTTATTCTTGTGTGTGAGCGGGAATAATTAGTGCCCAGTTTTTACTATGGCCAGACGGATTTGTTTCTCGATTTAGGGATTGGAAGTGGGAGATGTTTTTAGTATTCCCAGGAGTCCAATTAGAGGGATATTTTGCTGGTTCCTTCCATTTTCCTTATCAGACCTTTCTATTTCAATGGCCACCACAATCAAAATATTTCAGGAACCTGTGTACTAGGGAGCCCTTCTCAGTTGAGGAAAATCAACAGAGCCTCATTAGCTCTCTTTAAATTTTGAAGCACATTTTTTAATCATTGTTATTATTAGATGGGAAGATAGCCCATTTGTTGACTGGAAGTTTATTTACCTACAATTTAATTACTGCAATTCTTTGTAAATTCTGTATATTAGTCCCTTGTCTGAAGTACAGCTATTAAAGATTTTCAAATTCAGAGCTTTTTTCTTTTTTCATAATAAAATCATTATATTTCTATAAGAGCAGAAAATTTTGTGTGTACATTAAAAAAACCTGTAACCCATAAGGTTTGATGATCTTGACGCTGAGCTGAAGTGCTTCAGTGTTGGTGGGTGTGGTGCAAGCCAGCATGCACGGTACACAATGTACGTGTTGTATGTTTAGAATCACGGAGCTCTTTTTCTTTCATTGTAATTTCCACATGTTTATATAAAGACATACATATATAAATACAACTTTCTGAGTCTGTTTAGTGTTGATTGTATGAATGATTTCAGGGCTGACCACTTGGTATTGTAAAACCAGTGAAAGGGATTGTCCCTAGGGAAGACTACTTCTCCCACTCTCAGCATTCCATAGTTGCCTGTAGTTCTTTGTCCAGAGGTGGGGCTCCATGGGACTTTCTCCTTCCACTCTGGCAGATCTTCTGATACAGTCTTTGATCTGGCTGAGGCTGGATCATCCATCCAAAGCCAGTGTGGGCTATATAGTGAGTTTGAGACCAGCTCTTGTCTCAAAAACAAATAAACAAAAAGAGCTCTTCTTGCTCACAAATTTAGTAGAATTATTCATTCTTCTTATTCTTAGTGATGGTATGTGCTACAAATACCTCACTTAAAAAGAAAGTTATTGATTCATGTGGTTCTTTCTTGTAGCTATCGGGTATGACATGCAATGATTGTAATGATAGGTTGCACACTCTTCCTCTCCTCTTCTCTCTCTCTCTCTCACACACACACACATACACACACCCACAAACACACACACACACACACACACACACACACACACAATGTCCACAAAACATCAACATCAATTACTCCTGAAATCTCTGCTTCCTTAGTGTTCATTATCCGTACCAAATGAAAAGTCATAGTATCTGTGAATAAACATTTTGTTGGCTTATTGCTAATTTCTATCAGTGTATATATGATGGACACAAAATAAGATGAAATAAGGAGCTATTAGATGTTTAACCTTCTATATGAAATTATTCACGCCAGTCAACTGGAATGCTGGGATGTTCCCGCCAATCAACTGGAATGCTGGGATGTTCCCTTTATCTAAAAACACTCATTTTCCTGCCTGGTGGGTTTAGGATTTCAGGAAAAGTTGTTTGGTTTTTATTATGAGCAGAGAAAAGTAAATTTTCCAAATCTTTCTTTTAAAAAAAGCATTATGAACACTTTGTGTTAAGCAACCATTTGTTCATTTGTTCACCATGTAATAACCTATGTCTGTATTAAGAGCTAATGTCACTGAGATATAAAACAATCCCCCTCCTCTGAAGCACGTGTTCTAAGTAAAGACATGGTACAGACACAAATCTTGACAGTTCCATTTGCTAAGAGAGCTGTGCACAGCACCTAAAGAAATGTGTAGCTTTCTGGATATCATTCACGAAAACTTCCACTAGCCTGGTGCCTGGCATATAACAGGGGCTCAAGGATTTGCTAAATATCACGTGATTTGACTTTTGATCTAGCAGTTTGAAAGATGTCCAGAGATTTAAAGACAAGATGGGGATGTACATACCAAATAGGAGAAATAATTTCTGCAAAGATGCTTCAGTATGTTACTGATATACAAAAACAGCATAGTTAGATAAATGCAGCCAAGGTAGGCGGCTTTACTCCTAGTGGCCTTTTATATAGAGAGATCTGAGAGTCTGAGTTTCACGCAAGCGATATGGGAAATATATTTGCATCTTATAAAACTGAATGAATTTGTGGGGTAAACAGATATAATATATGTGAACACATCAGAAAGGCACAGTAATGATCCTTGGAAAGAAAACCTGAGCATTTCCAAAAAGAAGAAACAAAGAATGTGATCATTTGTAGCATAAGATAAGACAAAGGGAGCCAGAGGAACAGGTAAGCCACCTGCCCACAGAACTCTCCCACTCACTTGGTTCAGTTCCCAAAGACCCAAGCCACCACCACCCTTTCTTTTCCATCCACTCACCCCCCACAGTGTCCTTGCCCCCAACTCAGGCAGATATCCCCTGCTGGTGTGTGGAGGCCACACCAGCCAGAAGAAAAGTTAGGCCACCCTCCCACAGAATTTCCCCACTCCCTCAGTTCCCACAGACACGATCCCCCACTACCACTCCACCACCAGCCTCCATTGCCATGTCCCTGCCCCCAATTAAGGTGACCATACCTTGCTTGCTCAAGTACAGGTCACGCCAGCCAGAAGAATGAGTAGACAAACTCGGGCTGAGACTCACTGCTATACCAGAGGCCACACCAGCCACCAGAACTCCGACCCCCAACTTGAGCAGTGGACCAGAAACCATGCCAGTCTCCAGAACTCCACATAGCCCACATACAAACCTCCTCTGCTCTCTCAGTGTCACCCTGACATTATCCCCAATCACCCCTCCCCTCCTCATCACTGTGTCCCAGCCCCCAACTCAAGCAGGGACACCCCCTGCTTGACCAAAGGCCACACCAGCCACCAGAAGTCTAGCTCCCAACTTATGTCAAGAACCCTTGCTCAACCACAAGCCACACAGGTCAGGAGACCAGAGAGAAAGCAGAAATCAAGAAACAAAACACCTATCTAACAATTAAAAATATCAGAACTCTGCATTCAGAGCTATAATCACCCCAAACCCAGAGCCAGGGCAGATGTGTTGCAGACTCTAAGAGACCACAGATGCCAGCCCAGGCTAGAATACACAGCAAAAACTTCAATCACCATAGATGAAGAAAACAAGATATTCCAAGATAGTCAAACTCAAACAATGCCAGCCCTACAGAAAATACTAGAAAGAAAACTCCAACCCAAGGAGGTTAACAACATCCATGAAAATGCAGAAAATAAATAACCTCATGCCAGCAAAACTAAAAGAAAGGAAGCACACCACACACACACACACACACACACACACACACACACACACACACACACCACGCGTGCACAAAACACATGCACACACCACCAAATAACCACCACACAACAACAAAATAACAAGAATTAACAATCATTGGTCAATGATAGCTCTCAATATCAATGGATTCAATTCATCAATAAAAGCATAATAGATCAAATATAAAAAAAATAGGATCCATCCTTATGCTACATATAAGAAACACACCTCAACATCAAAGACAGGAATTACCTCAGAGTAAAGGGTTGGAAAAGATTTTCTAGGCAAACAGACCTAAGAAGCAAGCTGGTGTTAACTATCCTAAGATCTAACAAAGTAGACTTCAAACCAAAATTAATCAAAAGAGATAGGGAAGGACATTTAATACTCATCAAAGCAAAAATTCACCAAGACAACATTTCAATTTTTAACATCTGTGTTCCAAACTCTGAACTCAAGGTTACCCACATTTGTAAAAGAAATGTTACTAAAGCCTAAATCACACTTCAACCTTCACACATTGATAGTGGGAAACTTCATTGCCCACTCTCACTAACTGACAAGTCATTCAGACAAAAACTGAACAGAGAAATATTGGAGCTAACAGATATTATGAATCAAATGGACCTAATGGTTGTCTATAGAACATTTCATCCAAACACAAAAGAATAAACCTTCTTCTCAGAACTGTGGTGATACTTTATTTGTGCACCCAAATAAAACTTATCTGAGGATCAGAGAGCAGAGCCAGCCATCAAATTAGATATAGAGGTCAGACATGGTGGCACACACCTTTAATCCCAGAACTTGAGACCTCATATCTGTGCTTGGGAAAGACACACACCTTTAATCCCAGGAAGTAATATGGCAGGACACAGAAAGGTGCATAAGGTGGGAGGAACTCATTCTCTGGAGGCTGAGGATTTCCTAGTGTTAAGAATTGTGACTGGCTGGCTGGCTGGCTTGTTCTATTCCTCTGATCTTTCAGCTATCACCCCAATATCTGGCTCCAGTTTTTTTATTAATTAAGACCATTTAGCAATTCATATTACACAGAACCTCATGTAATTTTCTCCAAAACTGGCCATATACTCAGTCACAAAGCAAGTCACAACAGGTACAAGAAAATTGAAATGATCCCCTGTATACTATCAGACCACCACAGATTAAAGCTATATTTCAACAACAGAAACTGCAGTGAGCTTATAAACTCATAGAAAGTGAACAACACTCTACTGAAAGACTACTGTGTCAAAGCAGAAATGGAAGAAATTAAAGACTTCCTAGAATTCACTGAAAATGAATGCACAACATACCCAAACTTATGGGACACACACAAATACATACATACATACACACACACACACACACACACACACACACACACACACACACACACACACAAAATGGTGCTACGAGGAAAGTATATAGCACTAAGTGCCTACATAAAGAAAGTGGGAAAATCTTATAGTAGTAACTTAACAGCACACCTGAAAGCTCTAGAAAAAAAGAAGCAAGCTCACCCAAGAGAAATTGATGACAGAAAATAATCAAACTGAAGGCTGAAATCAATAAAATAAAAACAAAGAGAGCAATACAAAGAAGCAATGAAAAAAGAGTTGGTTCTTTGAGAAAATCAACAAGATAGAAAATCTTTATCCAAACTAACTAAAAGACAGAGAGAGAATATCCAAATTAGCAAAGAATATCCAAATTAACAAAATCAGAAATGAAATGGGGGATATAACAATAGACACCAAGGAAATCCAAAGAATTATCAGGTTGTACTTTAAAAACTATGCTCCCCAAAAGTGGAAAATCTAAATGAAATAGTTTTCTTGATAGATATCACTTACCAAAGTTAAATCAAGGTCAGATAAACAATTTAAATAGATCTATAAGCCCTAATGAGATAGAAGCAGTCATTAGAAGTCTCCTAAACAAAAGAAAGCCCAGAGACTTTCAGACGGTCTTAACAAAGAATTCTATCTGACTTTCAAAGACTCAAAAACCCAGACATAAATTCACACACCTATGGACACCTGATTTTTTATAAAGAAGCCAGAAATACACAGTGGGGAAAAAACCAGCATCTTCAACAAATGCTGGTGGTCTAGCTGGATTGTAGAAGATTGCAAATCGATGCACACTTACCACCCTGCACGAAAATCAAGTCCAAGTGGATCAAAGACCCCAACATAAAACCAGATATACAGAACCTTACAGAAGAGAAAGTGAGGAATAGCCTTGAATGCACTGGCACAGAAGACAACTTCCTGAATGGAACACTGATAGCACAGGCACTAAGATCCACAATTAATAAATGGGACCCCATGAAACTGAAAATCTTCTGGAAAGCAAAGGACACCATCAATAGGACAAAATGAAAGCCTCCAGAATGGGAAAAGATTTTCACCAACTCCACATCTGACAGAAGGCTAGTATTTTAAATATATTTTAAAAAACTCAAGAAACTAGACATCAACAAACCAAATAATCCAATTAAAAATAGGATACCTATCTAAATATAGAATTATCAACAGAGGAATTGCAAACGGCTGAGAAACACTTAAAGAAATGTTCAACAACCTTAGCCATCAGGGAAATTGCAAATCAAAACTACTTTGAGATTCCATCTTACACCTATAAGAATGGCTAAGATCAAAAACACAAGTGGCAGCCCATGCTGGTAAGGATGTAGAATAAGGGAAACACTCCTTCATTGCTGGTGAAAGTGCAAATTTGTACAGAAACTGTGGAAATCAATATGGCAGTTTCTCAGAAAACTAGGAATCACTCTACTTTAAGATCCAGCTATACCACTCTTGGGCATATACCCAAAGGATGTTCCATCCTACCACAAGGACACTTGCTCAACTATGTTCATTGCAACTTTATTCATAATAACTAGAAACTGGAAAGAATTTAGATATCCCTCAACCAAAGAATGAATAAAGAAAATATGGTACATTTAAACAATGGAGTATTACTCGGCTGTTTAAAACAATGATATCATGAAATTTGCAGGCAAATAAATGGAACTAAAAAAGATCATCCTGAGTAAGGTGACTTAGAAAGACAAACACGGTATGTGAATGCCACTTACAAGTGGATATTAGCTGTTAAGTACAGGATAACCATGCTACAATCCACAGACCCAGAGAGGCTAAGTAACAAGGAGAGCTCATGGAGGGGGGGGAATGCATGGATCTCCCTGGGAAGGGAAAATAGAATATATTTTGTGGGCGGCCTGGGGGTGGGTGGGAATGAGAACAGGAAGGTTCAGGCAGGGGAGGGATGGAGGGAGAGAGTACTGAAAGAGATGCCTGGAATTGGAGGGCACTTGAGGGGGGATGATGTGGAAACAAAGTGCAGTGAAAATTCCTTGGAGCCTAGCATAATCATCATCAGAGAGGCTTCATTCAGCAACTGATGGGAGCAGATGAAGAGACTCACAGCCAAATTTTAGGAACAACTCAGGGAACCTCATGGAAGAGGGGAAGAAAGGATTGTAGAAGACAAAGGAATTGAGAACACCACAAGAAAACAGCCCACAGAATCAACCAACCAAGGCTCATAGGGGCTCACAGAGACTGAAGTGACAATCATCAACCCTGAGTGGGTCTGAGCTAGGTCCTCTGCATATATGTAATGGTTGTGTAGCTTGGTGTGATTGTGGGACTCCTAACAGTAGAAGTGGGGGGTGGGGTGTCACTGACTCTTTTACCTGCTCTTGGGACTCTTTTTCTCATGCTGTGTTGCCTAGTACAGCCTTGATATGAGGATATATGCCTAGTCTTATTTCATATTGTTAAGGCATGTTTGGTTGATCTCCCTGGGAGGCCTGCTCTTTTTTGAAGAAAACTGGAGGAGGAAAGGATCTGGGGGAGAAGGAAGGTATGGGGAAGATTGGGAGGAATGGAAGGAGGGTAAATTGTAGTTGGGATGTAATGTATGAGAGAAGAATAAGAGAGGAAGAAAGGAAGAAAGGAAGGAAGGAAGGAAGGAAGGAAGGAAGGAAGGAAGGAAGGAAGGAAGGGAGGGAAAGAGAGAAAGAAAGAAAGAAAGAAAGAAAGAAAGAAAGAAAGAAAGAAAGAAAGAAAGAAAGAAAGGAAGAAAGGAAGGAAGGAAGGAAGGAAGGAAGGAAGGAAGGAAGGAAGGAAGAAAGAAAGAAAGAAAGAAAGAAAGAAAGAAAGAAAGAAAGAAAGAAAGAAAAAGAGAGGGGGAGGAAGGAAGGAAGAAGTAATTACCCCCCCTTTATCAGCAATGCAAGGATGCTTTAGTTTAAATTAGTAATTTTTTGAAAATCAGAAAACCACTTACTTGACCATCTAAGAAACCTGAAACTTCATAGTTAAACTTTACAGTGGCATCAATAATTTTTTTATTTTATACAATGAAAAGAAAAGAAAAATAATAAAATCCCATAGTCCTAACACATATATATTTCGTTTTAAGAAAAAATTCAACTGTCAAAAGGCAAAAGTTTAGAATGATCTTTTCAACAAATCTAGGAAGATGATAGCAGCTAGTCATTGAAAATTCCATATCCAGGGTCTGAAAACTCTATGAATTCGAGGTCTGACATAGATTTAGTTCTTACAGCTGCATTTCATTTTAAAAAAAATGGGATTTAGTAGGATTTTAGCCTTTGATTTGGCCAGGATTTAATATCCAAATGTGAAAACTGGGGCAGAGTGTTTGTCCACATCTCAGTTCTTAGAGACCCTGCCCCTGGGAGGTGTCTGGTTTGGGGTGGAGCCGTTGTCCTCTCAGGCTTGCTTATCAGACTTCCATCTGAAAGTGAGGTCTGCCCACTCAGATAACAGTGACAGCTACATGAGAGCAGGAATATTCTGCCCTAGAAAAACCCTTTCTAGGCAGGAAATAGGCAATGGTTAGGGTAGTCCCCACCCCACCTGATTCTGGAAGGTTGGGCCTTCATCAACATATGATGTCATTGGGTACAAATTATAGCACAGGTTCTCACTGTGTCTCAAGATGGCTTCCTTGCAATATGAACATAAAGAAAGCATTCCCTCTAGAGATGGAATTTTAAGCCACTACCAGAGAGTTTCTGTGTTTTCACCATCTTGACAGAAAACATCAAGAGACTGGGTTCTCCATTTGTATTTATTGGCAGATGGTACAATGTGCAAAATTTTCCTTTATGATATTAGTTTCCATCTTTGTATTCTTTCTAATAAACTTGGTTCTGCTTTCACTCTGTTTTATAATCTACTGTCCACAGCAGCTTCTTCCTTTGACCAGCCATCTCAGAGGAAACCTGCAATTGTAGAACTATGTTGTTATTGGTAAAATTAAGGTCACTCCACGTAGTTAAAGGGGAGGTTTATTTTGTGGGGTAACTTATAAGTGAAGGGATAGGTTACAGGGTCCGGGAAAGGTGTAGTGCAGTCCGGTGGTGTTCTCCGGAGAATTCTGCTCAGTCTTCAGCGTCCCGGGTCCAGGAACCAAGAGAGCTGGCCCATCCGAATCTCGTGTCTTCAGCATCCTCTCTCCGCCCTGCCTTGTAGGTGTGACAGTTACCGAAGCCTCAAATGGGGTTGGAACTTCCAGATCAAAGCTGGAATGGCTACCCACTACATGTTGTGGACCTCTGAACTTATCTGACTATTAAGATGAACAGCACCACAGAGGTGCAAATGGTGCACACGGTGAGCAGTCAGGGGCTCACTGTGGGCACTGCATTGTCCTCATGAAGCCAACTCTCAGAGCCTTTCTCTTTAGCCTCCTGTAAGTCCAAGGATTGACAGTGGGACTTGTAATAAGAGGACATTGTACACCACTGCCTGCATCTGTTGAGCTGAAGCATTGGATCCACTTTTAAATTGCACATCTTAGAAAAGGTAGGGTATTCCAACAAGCGTATCTAGGACCCTATTGCTTAGTCCTTAGAGGTTTACTAGGTTTACACTAAAATAATTGTATTTGTACAACTTAGCTTAATTTTGAAAAATAATTTGTATTTCTTCAATAGCCAAGCATTAGGATATATTCTGTGTATTTGAATATGGACTCTTTGGATTTAAGCACACTGTTGTTCATGTCTTACACAAAAAAAAAAGTTGTACTGTTTAGTAAACATATTTGTATTGTATGATTTGCTAAATAAGAATGCTGTACAGAACAGTTTTTATATTATAAGTGTGTCTGTGCACACGCATGTTCACACAAGCATATACTCTTACAGAAATTTCTGAACTTTTGTAAGGCTATGCAACCCTTTGCTATTATGTATAATGTCCACTTAGTAATGAGCTGATTTATGTCATGAGCCAGTCCCCCCAAGTCAGTTTGTCACTTGGTATATCACACTGAGAAACATCCTGCTGAGTGTGCTATTGTTCAGTGTATAGTATTTTTGTGTAATGGTCTCCCTCTGCCTCAGAAAACTGTTACATAGATGCTGGCTTTAAATTTCTAGATAATAGTAATAAAATTTAAATATATTCAAAAAAGATAATACAAAAGAAAGTATCTAGAATGTTCTTGGTTTGAATTTTAGATTGGGAAAGTTAGCTTGTCAAGGTATCATTAGGGAGAGTTTAAGAAAAAAAAATGCCCAAACCCACCCATCCCCCAAGACCACAGCTGCTCCTTGAAATGCAGATTTTGCCAACACCAACTGGACCAAGAGGTGAGTTAGGGTTCTCCTAGCTGATCACCTCAGCCTCTAAACTTTAGGACCAAGGGCACAACCCATGCCTGCATACCCTTACCCATTGCAGCCCCAGTGGCAGGCCAGCAGGCAAGACTCCTGCAGGCAGGCCTGACTACCACCCCCATCAGACCCTGTAACCCACAAGTCCCACTCTGTTCCTCAACCCACTCATTCACCTGAGACCCCAGCAGCTTCCTGAGACATAAACACTGCAAGTGCCGATTAAATCAAGAGCTACTCGCTGAGACACAGACACTGTTTGCACGGATTGGAGGAAGAAATGGGTAGATGCAAGTGCAAAAATACATTCAACAACATAAAGAACAATGTAGCACCACCAAAACCTAGTGGTTCTACTACAGCAAGACCTGAACATCCCAATGTAGAAGAATCAGAAGAAAATGACTTTAAAAATGACTTTATGAAGATGATAGAAGACTTTAAAGAGGAAGTGAAAAGTTCCCTTAAAGAAATGGAGGAAAAGACAAACAAAAAATGAGAAGAAATCAATAAATTCCTTAAAGAAAGTCAAGAAAACCAAGAAGAAGCAATCAAACACGTGAAGGAAACAGTTCAAGACTTGAAAACTAAAATGGAGGTAATAAAAAAAGACATGAATGCTAGAAAAGGAAAATCTGAGTAAATGAACAAGCAAAACCAACAGAATGCAAGAGATGGAAGAGGGACTCTGGCACTAAAGATACTATAGGGGAAATAGATTCATTGGTCAAAGAAAACACTAAAATTAACAAAGTCATACCACAAAATGTCCAAGAAATCTGTGACACCATGAAAATAACAAACCTACAAATAATAGGGATAGAAAGAGAAAAATACCAGCTCAAAGGCACAGAGAATATATTCAACAAAATCATAGAAGAAAACTTGCCCAACCTAAAGAAGGAAATGTCTATGAAGATATAAGAAGCTTACAGGACACCAAATAGACTGGGCCCAAAAAAAAGTCCCCTCAACACATAATAATTAAATCGCTAAAGGTACAGAATAAAGAAAAATATTAAGATCTGCAAAGGAAAAGGGCCAAGTAACATAAAAAGGCAGATCCGTCAGAATAATACCTGACTTCTCAATGAAGACTCAGAAAGCCAGAAGTTTCTGGTCAGACATTATGCAGACAATAAAAGACCACAGATGCCAATCCAGACTATTACATCCATCAAAACTCTCAATCACCGTAGACAGAGTAAATAAGATATTCCATGACAAAACGAGATTTAAACAATACCTGTCTACCAATCCAGCCATGCAGAAATCAATAGAATGAAAAATCTAACCTAAGGAACTTAAATGCACCCACAAAAACACAGGCAATAGATAATCCCACACCAACAAATTCCAAAGATGGGAAACACACATTACCCCCCCCCAAAAAAATAAAAACTATTAACAAACACTGGTCATTAATATCCCTTAATATCAATGGATTCAACTCACCTATAAAAAGACACAGGCTAACAGAATGGATATGAAAACAGAATCCATTATCCTGCTGCATACAAGAAACACACCTCAACTTCAAAGACAGATACTAGCTCAGAGTAAAGGGCTGGGAAAATTCTTTCCAATTAAATGGACTTAAGAAGCAAGCTGGTGTAGCTATTCTAATATCTAACAAAATAGGCTTCAAACCAAAATTAATTGGAAGAGATTGAGAAGAACATTACATATTCATCAGAGGAAATATCCATCAAGATGAGGTCTCGATTCTGAACATTTATGCCCCAAATACAAGGGTACCCCCATTTGTAAAAGAAACATTACTATAGCTTAAACTGCACATTAAACCTCACACACTAATAGTGGGAGACTTCAACACCCCACTCTCACCAGTGGACAGGTCTTCCAGACAGAAACTTAACAGAGAAATAGGGGAACTAACAGATGTTATGACTCAAATGGACTTACTAGACACGTACAGAACATTCCACCCAAACACAAGAAAATATACCTTCTTCTCAGCACCTCATGGAAACTTCTCTAAAATTAACCACATACTCTTTCACAAAGCAAATCTCAACAGACACACACAAAAAAAAAAATTGGAATGAACTCCTATATTTTGTCAGACCATCACAGCTTAAAGTTAGAATACAACAACACCAATTACAGAAAGCCTACAAAGTCATGGAAACTGAATAATGCTCAACTGAATCACCAATGGGTCAAGGAAGAAATAAAGAAAGAAATTAAAGACTTCCTAGAATTCAATGAAAATGAAGACACCACATACCCAAACTTATGGGACACTATGAAAGCAGTGCTAAGAGGGAAATTCATAGCACTAAATGCCCAAATAACATAGTTGGAGAAATCTCACAATAGTGACGTAACAGCACACCTAAAAACTCTAGAACAAAAAGAAGCAAACTCACCCAGGAAGAGAAAATGCCAGGAAACAATCAAATTGAGGGCTGAAATCAATAAGAGAACAGCACAAAAAAAAAAATCAATGAAACAAAGACTTGGTTCTTTGACAAAATACACAAGATAGACAAACCCTTATCCAAACTAACAAAAAGGCAGAGAGAAAATATTCAAATTAACAAAATCAGAAATGAAAAGAGGGATATAACAATAGACAACAAGGAAATCCAGAGAATCATTAGGTCATACTTCAAAAAGCTGTACTCCACAAAATTAGAAAGTCTAAAAGAAATGGACAATTTTCTGGATAGGTCCCACATACCAAAATAAATCAAGACCAGATAAACATTTAAATAGACCTATAATCCCTAAGGAAATAGAAGCAGTCATCAAAGGTCTCCAAACCAAAATAAAAGCCCAGGACCAGATGGTTTCAGCACAGAATTCTACACCATTTTCATAGAAGAGCTACTACCAATGCTCCTCAAAGTGTTCCACACAATAGAAACAGAAAGAACATTGCCAAACTCTTCTTATGATGCTACAGTTACCCTGATTCCCAAACCCCACAAAGATGGAACAAAGAAAGAGAATTACAAACCAATGAACATTGATGCAAAAAATTAAATACTGGTAAACCAAATCCAAAAACATATCAAAAAAATTATCCACTGTGATCAAATAGACTTCATCAGAGAGATGCAGGGATGGTTCAACATACGAAAGTCTGGCAATGTAATACACCATATAAACAAAGTGAAAAAAAAACCACATGATCATCTCATTAGATGCTGAAAAAGCCTTTGAGAAAATCTAACACCCCTTCATGATAAAGGTCTTGGAGAGATCAGGAATACAAAGAACATATCTAAGCATAATAAAGGCAATTTACAGCAAGCTGACAGCTAACATCAAATTAAAGGGAGAGAAACTCAAAGCAATTCCACTAAAATCAGGGACAAGACAAGGCTGTCCACTCTCCCTATATCTATTCAATATAGTACTCAAAGTTCTAGATAGAGCAATAAGACAACAAAAGGAGTTCAAAGGGATACAAATTGAAAGGAAGAAGTCAAACTTTCACTATTTGCAGATGATATGATAGTCTATGTAAGTGATCCAAAAAATTCTACCAGGGAATCCCTACAGCTGATAAACACCTTCAGCAATGTGGCAAGATACAAGATTAACTCAAAATCAGTAGCCCTCCTATACACAAATGATAAATGGACCAAGAAAGAAATCAGAGAAACATCACCCTTTACAAAAGCCACAAATAATATAAAATACTTTGGGGTAACTCTAACCAAACAAGTGAAAGACCTGTATGACAAGAACTTTAAGTCCTTGAAGAAAAATGTCAAAGAAGATATCAGAAAATGGAAAGATCTCTCATGCTCATGAATAGGTAGAAACAACATAATAAAAATGGCAATCTTACCAAAAGCATCTACAGATTCAATGCAATCCATGTCAAAATCCCAACACAATTCTTCACAGACCTCAAAAGAACAATACTCAACTTCATATGGAGAAACAAAAAACCTAGGATAGCTAAAACAATACTTTACAATAAAGCAACTTCTGGAAGCATCACCATCCCTGACTTCAAGCTCTACTATAGAGCTATAGTAATAAATACAGCTTGATATTGGACCAATGGAATCAAATTGAAGATCCTGACATTAATCCACACACCTATGATCACCTGGTTTTTGACAAAGAAATCAAAAACCGTTCAATGGGGAAAAAAGCATCTTCAACAAATGGTGCTGGCATAACTGGATGTCAACATGTAGAAGATTGCAAATAGATACATACCTATCACCATGCACAGAACTCAAATCCAATTGGATTAAGGACCTCAACACAAATCTAGCTACATTGAACCTGATAGAAGAGAAAGTAGGTAGTAGCCTATAGTGCATTGGCACAGGAGACCATCAGTAGCACAGACACTGAGAGCAACAATTAATAAATGGAACCTTCTGAAACTGAGAAGCTTCTGTAAGGCAAAGGACACAGTAAATTAGACAAAACTACAGCCTACAAAATGGAAAAAAACTTCACCAACCCCACATCTGACAGAGGACGGATCTCCAAAATATATATATATAAAAACTCAAGAAACTAGACAGCAAAATACCAAACAATTCACTTTTTAAAATGGGCTACAGATCTAAACAGAGAAGAATCCCAAATGGCCAAAAGACATTTAAGGAATTGCTCAACATCCTTAGACATCAGGGAAATGCAAATCAAAATTACTCTGATATACCATATTACACCTGTCAGAATGGCTAGGATCAAAAACACTGATGACAGCTTCTGTTGGAGAGGATGTGGAGCAAGGAGAACACTTCTACACTGTTGGTGGGACTGCAAACTTGTACAGCCACTTTAGATCAGTGAATTCTCAGAAAATTGGGAATCAATCTACCTCAAGACCCAAGGATACAACTCTTGGGCATATACCCAAGGAATGCTCAATCATACCACAAGGACACATGCTCAGCTATGTTCATAGCAGCATTATTTGTAATAGCCAGAACCTGGAAACAACCTAGATACCCCTCAACTGAAAAATTGATAAAGAAAATGTGATACATATATACAATGGAGTATTACTCAGCTGTAAAAAACAATTACATCATGAAATTTGCAGGCAAATGGATGAAACTAGAAAATATCATCCTGAGTGAGGTAACCCAGACCCAGAAAGACAAATATGGTATGTACTCACGCATAAGTGGATACTAGATGCAAAGCAAAGGATAATCAGACTACAACCCACAGTTCCAGAGAAACTAGGAAACAAGGAGGATCCTAAGAGGAATGCATGGATCACCTTGGAAAGGTAAAACAAAGGAGATCTCAATGAGTAAACTGAGAATGATGGGGAGCAATAGAGGGGAGATGAGGAAGGATGAGAACATGGGGGAACAGGACAGTTGAGCTGAGAGAGGAACAGAATGGGAGAGCAATGAAAGAGAAACATCACCCTTTACAATAGCCACAAATAATATAAAATACTTTGGGGTAACTCTAACCAAACAAGTGAAAGACCTGTATGACATGAACTTTAAGTCCTTGAAGAAAAGACAGAGGGAGACATTTTGGGTTAAGGGAGAAATCTGGTGTTAGGGAAATTCCCAAGAATCCACAAGGACAACTCCAGATTAGACTACTAGCAACAGTGTGAGGGTACCTGAACTGGTAATCAGATTGGTGAATACCCTAACTTCCATCATAGAGCCTTCATCAAGTAACTGACGGAAGCAGATGCAGAGATCCACAGTCGAGCACTAGGCCGAGCTCCCAGAGCCCAGGGAAATAGAAGGCAGAGGGATTATATGAGCAAGGGGGGTCAAGATCATGATGGGAAATCTATAGAGACAACTGAACCAAGCTCATAGGAACTCACAAACTTTAGAGCAACATCTGTGGCACCTACATGAGACTGGACTAGACCATATGGCAGTTGTGTAGCTGAATCTGTTTGAGGGGTTCCTAGTGGTGTGATCATGATCTATCACCAATACACAGGCTTTCTGGATCCCCTTACCTATGGTAGGGCACCTTGCTCACCCTTGATGCAGAGGGGAGGGGCTTGGTCCTGCCTCAACTAAATGTACCAGACTTTGCTGTCCCCTCCATGGGAGGACTCATGATGGTTGGGCCAGGCGGGAAGGTGGGGGGAGCAGAAGGAGAGATGAGAGGGGGATCTGTTGTTGGTACATAAAATGAATTTAAAAAATTTTTAATAAAAAAAGAAAAAATGCACAAAGTTATTATAGGTGAATTTGTGGCCCTCCAAATCCACATATTAAAACCTATGCCCTGATGTTATGGTATTTGGAGGTGAAGCTCTCTGAGAGGAGATTGTAAGGGCAGAATCCTTATCAAACTAACTAGTTCCCTTGCATAGGGGCCTCAGAGAACTCCCAAGCTCCTTCTTCCATGCACAGTTACAGTGAAAAGACTTTTTACCTGTAAATTGGGTAACTAGACATACCAAACACTGAATTTACTAGATGTTGAATCTGCCAGCACTTTGCTTGTAGTGTTTCCAGCCTCCATTACTGTGGTAAATATACACTGTTTATAAGTCAATTGACTGAGGTATTTTCTTATTGGAAACTCATATGACTTAAGATAAAGGAAAATGCAGACATCACACACAGTTTTGAATATACTGGGTTTCAAACATTTGGAGGTACCTACCAGTACACATTCAGAGAGTTATAAGAAAGAGTATAAATCCGATGCCTGAGAGCCCTTATGCTCCACCCAGAAAGAAGTTGATGTAGGAAAAGACAAACTCTTCAATGTTGGGGTGTTGCAGAAGTAAGCAGATACGAGCAGCAGCAGGTGGCATCCTCTAGTGTTAGAGGTTAGTCCTTAGTCCCTTAGGTGCTACATATCTGTATGGACCTAGATCAGTTTTCTTCAGCATCAGTGACCACTAGTGCTGCAGCTTCTGGGCCTAAGTATCAGCATTCCTCAGCCCTTGACAGTAGTAGTATTATAACTCTCGACCTAGGTATCTGATACCCTCAACCACAGAGCCTTGACAGCTCTCTACAGTGCTTCTAGCAGCCAGTGAAGGTCCGCAGTTTCTCTTCTCTGTCCTTTTATCCTTCATCAGTCTCAGCTATCTTGCTATTTTTCTATTTCTATTTCTGTTATTCCTGCTCTGGCTGCTCTGAACTATTTAGCTGTTCTTTCTTCTGCTGCCAGACAGCTGGCTGTTTACCACTTCTGCAACTAGCCTGAGGATTGCTCACCTGTTGCTGCCGCTCTACCGCCTAGTTCTTGGTCTGCTGTTTTTCATGTTTCTTTCTCTAGCCAGCTCAACCTGCGCTACTGAAAACAGGTATGAAAGCACCATTTTGGAGGAGCCTTTCACTGTGCCTAAAGCTATAACACCAGGCGTGGCGGTACAGGAGAATGTCTCCCAACCAACTCACTGAGCCTAAGCGTCCTGCTTACATGGGACTAATCACTGCCATTAGTTTGGGGCCAATAACAGCCAATGGGAGACCAATTCATGCTGTCTTGCCTTTTAGTTGGCAAGTCCTTCTGCTAGAACACCAGAAATGTGTCCCTTTCTGGTCAAGGTGTAGATGTTGCAGGGTCATCTAGATTTCACCAAAGTGTATGATAAAATCTAGAACAAAGTCTATTCAACAGTGTTGGTTGTGGCTGCACCTTCAGCAGACAGGACAACCAGCTGTGCTCATCACATAGAGTTTCCTAGGTGTCTAAGGAAAGTTCCAGATGGCTGATGCTTCTGTAAGGATAATCCAACTAGCTAACTGGCTGAGAACTCTTGTGTTTAAGAAATCCATGGAAACAAAGGAGAGTTGAACAGCAGCCAATTATGGAGTTAAATTTCTTCATCTCCTACTTTCTTGTCTTATTTACATATAAATGAACATTAAGAGGTGTGCTAACAATAAGCGCTTAAGGAACTTATCAACACTAATCATTACTGTAACAGTCCTTTACCAGTACTTAAAAAATAGAGGTGCATCCCTCTGCTCTCTTTCTCACAACCAAATAGGACACATAGAAGCCAGCAAGATGGTTCAGCAAGTAAAGATGCCTGCTGCCAGACTGAGAACCTGAGTTCAATCTTTGGTGCACACACAGTGGAAGGAGAGAACTGACTCGCAACCGTTGCCTGCTGACCTTCAAACACTGCTGTAGCACGCAACCACCCACACGCAGAGAAGACACAAATAAATCCGTAAATCTTTAAAGAGGACCCAGCCTACTGAACACCAAATTTTTGAGTCATTATTTTCCACATACTGTTTGAAACTGTGGGCATTAAACAGATTGGCTTAAGAATATGGCAGAAGGGCAGAGAATGAATGCTTGGGAAAATATATGTAGAAGGTAAGGAAAAGCTATAGTTTGAATTTCAATTGCCTCTTATATGCTCATGTTTTTGGATGCTTCCTTTACAAGAGGTGGCATCGCTTGAGGTCGGAGGCATAGCTGATGGAGGCAGGTCATTGGGGGTTGGCCTTTGAGGGTAACTGAATAGCCTAGTCTTGCTTTGGAGCCACTCTCTGCTTCCCGTTTATCCCTCGAATGGGACCAGCTGCCTCAAGCTCCCTCTGTCATGGACAGGAGTTGTCCCATCATAATAATTTCCTCCTTCTGATGGACATGAGCCTCTGAAACAGGAGCCAAAATAAATTCATCCTCCCTTAGACTGCTTCTGTCAGGCATTGGTCAAAGTAACTAATCCAACTAGTAGTGGAAGGGCAGAGAGTACAGAGGCCAAATAGAATGTGAGAAGAATCCAGAAAAATGGATGTCATAAAAAAAAATTAAACAGGGTGGGATGAGTTTAAAGAAAGGAAATATGGCTGGGGTGCAACGTGGTGTTCATCTAGCACATATAACACCATGGGTTGGACAACCTATACTATATACCCCACATTCATCAATAATTCTGATTTCTGCCCCAAAAAGGTGAGATGAAAAAGATGACTTATTTATTGATTACACATAAAAACAAGCCAATAAGCTTTTTATTGTTGTTTAAGACAGATTTCATAATGTATCCCAGGCTGCATCAAACTTTCAATCCTCCTGCTTCATCCTCCCAAGTGCCAGTATTATAGGTATGCATCACCACAACTGGATTGATTATTTACATAATTTATCTCACTGGCCATTTTCAATCTTACAACCAGAGAATGGAGGCTCAGAGAAAGGTAGCTTTCTTAGCAAGGGCAAGAAGTGGAAATCAAATAAGGGTGTATCTGGTTCACAATTCCTTTTATTAATCAACAAAACTAAGATCCCCAGGAAATTTAAATTGTGCGATAGTCTAACATGCAAAAATGGGCATGCAAGCTGTCTGACTTGGGCAGCATAGGCTAGGACCCACCAAAGAATGTGTTGGTTTGCCATGAACAAGAAAGTAAGTGCACAAAGAGCAGCAGTTTGCTAATTTGTCTCTGAAGGACCCCACAGTTAGAGGGCTCATGTTGAAAATGAGAGCCTCAGGTAGGTACATACCGACAAGAATGCAGCAGTCCATGCTATCTTCTTCAGACACTGGCAACCAGCACAGTTAGAAATTGTTGCCTGCCCCCTGCCTTTGCATTTTACACAGCACATCCACAGTACATTTTAACTGTGCCTCTTCATTTTCCCACCAATTCCAGTTGTGTACTTGTTCATTATAGTAGTCACTTTGCTCGTGCTGTAATCAAATATCTAACAAGCAGCTTAAGGAAGGAAAAGTCTGTTTCAGCTCACAAGTGGGGAATATAGTCTATGGTCATGAAGAAGGCTCAACAGCGAGAATGTTGAGGAGTCTGGTCACATTGTTTCCATCCACAGTCAGGAAGCAGACAAAGGTAGATGTGGATGCCCTGGTGCTTTCTCCTTTCCATTCACTCAGACGCTAGCCCATGGGATGTGCTGCCACATTTAGAGTGGGTCTTCCTACCTCAATCTTTTCAGGAACCTTCGTCACAGACAGGGCTAGAGGTTTGTTTCCAATGGTGATGTCAAATCCCATCAAGCTGACAGTCAAGATTAACCATCACATCCACCATCTCCAAAACTTCATATTTCAGAACCAGATACAGGTTGCATGTCCCTCATCCAAGAGTCCAAAACATGAAATCCTCCAAAACACAAAACTTCTTACCCAATAGCATTATGTCCTGAGAGGATAATTCCACACCTGACCTCATGTGACCGAGTGCAACCAAAATGCTGGATCATTAAAAATATTCTGTAAAGTTGCCTAAGGCTATGTAAAGCATAAATGACTTTTGTATTTAGACTTGAGTATTTTACCTAAAATAACTCGTAGCAATTCCTTATGAAGGTGCACATATTCCAAAAATGGGGGGCAGAGGAATCTAAAATCCAAACCTTTCTCAAAGCAGATCAAAGAAATTCAACAAGTATTTAAACCTATTCACAGCATTTTCACCTCAATCCCCATTTCCTTCCTCTGCCTAGAATTCTATTTCTCCATAGTTTCTTGTGTAACTCCTGCTAATGCTACATGACCCCCATAACTACCACTTTTTCCTTAAAACTGTTCCTGTTAATTCTGAACTTCTTCCTACTAACAAAAATACTTCAGCCAACCAATATTCATATAACTTTAATTGAATGGCTGTCTAACTGATTCTTTAAGGTCATAATCATATCCTTAATTGATATGTACATATGCAGACATTACAGTATCTTAAAGTACCATGAAAATGTGCCCTAAATACCCACTATTCACATTCCAAGCAACATTTCTAGTCTGGTTTTAAGTGAGTTGTCACTAATTAAAATTTATACTGGTAATCTCTCCTTGCACCATTAATATCTTATTAAACATCTGATTAATTACTCTATAAGAGCATATTTTCTGATTAGCTTTCAGCATTTTACAGGTATAAAATATATCTATGAATAGCTCTTTTATATTTACACATTAAGAACCAAAACAGACACATTTTCTTAAGACATTTTTATTCCTAAACATTTACTTAGACCCTGGAATAATGTCTAACTTTATGGAAATTGTTTATGACAGCTTACTTTTTTCATTTTACAGAAAGCCTTGAAGATGAGTGAGCCTACAACATGCAGCTGACAAGTTATCAAGTAAGATTATTGATAGGAAAATAAAAGATGTGGGCGGGAAGCTTGGGAGTGAGTGGATCAAGATTGAAAATAGATGAGTCACTCACATTGAAGGGATAATTGAAGTCACTGAGGCCATAGTCCCTGGGCCAATTACTGTGGAAGAAAATACAAAGTCTGAAGGAAATGTTTTATTTAATAATATGAGTTAAGAAAGCCCCTAAAAGGACATGTGATAGAGGAAAGACAATTCAATAGAAACTGTGGTTAATAAGAGATAAGAAAGTTTTGAGAAGATAGGTCCATACCAACTTCGGAGAAATCGGAGAGAAGGAAATCTAATGAGTAACCATTGGTAACAGTAGGGACAGAGTTTCCAGGGCTGATGAATGTAGACTGTAGAACCATGTGGACAGAATGCTAAAGACTAGTTACTATTTGAGGGAGAGAAGTAATAAAAGAAAAGGTAAGAAGTAGAGCTCAAAACTGTATATTAGAAAAAGATTCAGAGTTCTCTTGCTTCGACGTTTTGTTTGTAGCCAGGCTGCTGTGCATTCCACTTTTGATCTACATGTACAGTTTGAGGCCTTCTTGTTCCCTTCTTAGTCCATGCCAGTCTCCCACTCCCATCTCTACATCTCCGGGAGTGTTCTTATTAAGGTCACTATAGTCCCATACTATGTCTTCGCAGAGATCATAACTCTGTCCTTACCATGTTTTAAATTCAATTGCAATTGAAATAATTGATCATTGCCTCCTTTGTGAACCATTTCTCTTCTGGCTTCAATGATCCAATTTTTTTCTTGTTTTTCTTGTACTGCAGTAGACTCTGGTGTTATCTCTTTCTCCTTTGCTTATCCTCCAAATGATAAGAATACTCCACTGCTAGCCATTTACCTTCATCTATATCTGTACTCTCTTTAGCTCTAAGGAATCATGTGGCTTTAGACAACACCTCTCTCATCTACATTGTTCTCAACTGATCCCTTGAAGGTCAGACTCATTTATCCAACTGCCTGCTTAACATCTCCGCTGCCTATTTAAGTGTATATTTGGAGCCTTAGTGAAGAAATAGATGTCTTTCAAACCCCCTGCCATATTCTCCCTAAAGTTTTTACTTTCATGTCCACATTGAGCTCAGAACAAAAATCTAGAGCCTTCCTTTCTTGATTCCTCTCTCACCTTCAATCCATCATCAAATTCTACTAACTCTGCTTTTATAAATATTTCTCTAATCCACCCATTTTGATACATTTCCACTGCTACTACCTCAGTCTAAGCCAACTCAACTCTCTCTTGGACTATGAATTGGCCTTCTAACTTCATCCTACCTAACACTTGTGTCCCACTCAACCTAGTCTTTATGTCAAAGCCAAGAATTTTCTAGCAGTGAATCATTTCTCTGCCCTCCTCACTGTGTTTAAACAGAAACTTGAAACATTATGCTTAAATTTTTTAAGTCATATACCACCAAACTCTAGTCATGTTTTTAAAATCTAATTTTGTTTGAGAATTTTATACACATATGCTATGTATTTCAATTATAGTCATCTCCCAATCCCCCTCTCCCACTCCTCCCAGATCTCTACCCTATGTCCATCTCCCAACTTCATGTTCTGATTTTCTTATAATATGTGCTGCCCATATACCACAAGTGTTACATCATGCACTGAAGCACAGTCAATCCTCGAGGCCATAGCCCTAAATGAAACTCACTCTACCTCTCTCAGCATCCAGTGGCTGTTATAGCTCTTTAACTAGAAGTAGAGACTCATGTACCCTCCTTATGTGCTAGAATGTTGACTGGTCTTATGCAGACAACCACAACTGTTGTGGGTTCATGAGTGCACTGGTCCTGTCCTGTCCTCAAGACACTCTTTCAACCCCGTCCTTTCTGACTCTGGCTCCTACAATCTTTTCACCCTCCCCTGAGATGTTCCCTGAGTCTTGTGAGGTAGGAGGGTGCTATAAATATCCTGTTTATGGCTCACATTCTACAGACACTTATTCTCTGCACTTTGTCCAGTTGTGAGTCTCTGTAATGATGTCATCCACTAGTACAAACAAAGAAACAAACACAAATACTTCTCTAATGAGGACCTATAGCTGTACTAATCTGTGGGTATAAGAGATACGTATTTAGAAGGCATTTTGATACCATGTCCATTTAGCAAAATAACAGTAGTGGGGTTTCCCCTAGGACTTATACACTCCCCAGTCATAGGTTCCTGACCGTATTCTTCTTTGTTTATTTGTTTGATTTTAAGATTACAATTTACTTAAAGTACCTGGCCAGATTTTGCACCTTTGTCCCATGTTACCTTTTATAGTGCTTTGGATGTTCTGGCCACCAGTGCAGTCTGTAGCCCCAATACTAATTAGTATCCCTTTAGCCTTTAGTCTCTTCTGAAACCCTTTAGTCTCTTCTGAAACCATTTGTGGACTTTTTTAACTCCCTCAAGCAGGGAAATCAAAGTTGTATTCAGAACACTACCTGCAAACAAAGCCCTTGATTTAGTTCACAGTATTCTGCTGTCCTCCCCTGAGTTCTGCTTGTCATCTGCATGAGACAAATGGGCAACTTTTTCTTTTTTTAATAAGAAATTTTTTTTCATTCATTTTACACACCAATCAAAGATCCCCCCCTTCCCTCCTTCCAACCTCCCCAGCCTCCTCCTCCCACCCCACCCCCCACTCCCACTCCCACCCACAAGAAGGCAAGGCCTCCCATGGGGAGGCACATTCAATAGAGGCAAGTCCAAGCCCTTCCCCCTGCCTCAAGGCTTCACAAGGTGTCCCATCATAGGTAGTGGGGGGGATGGATTCTGATCCCACCGCCAGGGGCCCTCCCAAGCAGATCAAGCTACACAACTGTCTCACCATGCAAAGAACCCAGCCCAGTCCCATGTAGGCTCCACAGCCATTCATCCAACTTTCATGAGTTCCCTCTAGTTTGGTTTGGTCATCCCTGCAGGTTTCCCCATCACGATCCTGATGCACTTGCTCATAGAATCCGTCTTCTCTCTCTTTGACTGGACTCCTGGAGCTCATTCTAGTGATTGGCTATGGATCTCTGCATCTGCTTCCATCAGTCATTAGAGAAAAGTTCTATGATGACAGAGTACTTACCGGTCTGCTCTCTAGACCAAGACAGTTCAGTTCAGGCACCCTCTCCACTATTGCTAGTAGCCCAGGCTGGAGTCATCCTTGGGGATTCTTGGCAACTTCCCTAGCACTGGGTTTCTCTCTATCCCCATGATGTATCTCTCTATCATATCTCTTTCATTGCATTCCCCCTCCCTCCCTGTTCCAGCTCAACCATCTCATTCTCTTATGTTCTTATTCCCTACTCTCCATTGCTCACCCCTCTTCCCCAGTTAACTCATGGAGATCACAAATGGGCAACTTTATCAAGGAGGTAATATGAGTCAATGCCCTTTGTGTGGTTGATGGTGCTGCGGTGTCTGGCATCTCTCTGGGAAGCCTCTGTTGCTTTGTGTCTGTTTACTAGAGTAGTAAACAGACCAATTCAGAGCATGCACTAAGTATCGCCCCATTTTTCAATGAATAGGTCAGGGAACCACAGTGAGCATAGCTGCTAATTGCTAAGTATGTTCCTTCTGGTTGGTGCTCTGGCCTCTGTGACAGAGCAGTAGCTGCAGTGAGCAATATGATGGATTTGTTGTCTTCATCCATGAGCTGTGTGTTAGTTACTGTTCTGTTGATTTGATAAACTACCACAACCAGATGTAACCTAAGAAAGAAAGACTTTATTTTTGTTTACAGCTGCAGAGGGATAGAGTCCATCGTGGCAGAAAAGGCATGGCATAGAAACAGGAGCAGGAGCAGGAAGCTGTCTGATCACGTTTTTTCACCTGCACACAGGAAGCAGAGGGAGAAGAGGAAGGAGGCAAGTCTATTACTGAAAGCTCACCTCCAGTGATGTACTTCCTCCAGCAAAGCTCCCATCTTAATGGAGCTGGAGCTTTCCATAACCTCTCCCAAACAGAACCACCAACTGGGAGTGTTCACATTTTTTACCCTGTGGGGTACATTTCCCATTCAAACCACCACAGTCTATAAAAGCTGAAAAACTTATTTACATACAACTGACTCTGAATCATTGCACCCCAGTAAGCTCAACATGCACTTCACAGTGTAGATCCCTACTTGTATGTGAACAGAGAATGACACATCATATTTCAGTCTTCCTCAGATAAATTCATATGCCTCTCTTGATATTAAAACTGCCTTAGGTTATCCTGTACGTAGTGATCCAGATTTAAACTAACAGATTACACAATTTTCTTGACTGTCAGCTTAACTGCATCTGGATTCAACGCAACCTCTGGGAGGGCCCATGAAGGCATTTCTGGGAAGGATTAACTTGGTGGAGAAAGACCCTTTACTACATAGGCAGAACCTTCCCTCAGCAGCATGGAAGTCTGAGTTAAAAGCAGTGCTACTTGCTTGCCTGCCTTGGTGTCTTGCTTGTGACTGTATCCTGTTGCTGCTGCTACTACCCCTGCCATCCTGGACTGAAGACCAGCTGCTCTCGGAGAATTTCCCCAAGCTTTAGCACCAGATTGAAACTGCTTAGGCATCTAACATTATGGACTCTACAGCTATAAGGTTCTCAGCCTCTCTAGCATGCAGACAGCCATTTTGCACTACTCAGGCTGCATTCTGTAATCTAAAAATCGCAAAGTAATATAAGGATCATGCAAATTACATTTACCAACTGTATCAGTTACTTGTCTCATTCCTGTGACCAAAGGCTTAAGAAAGGAAGGGTTTGTTTTTGGATCCCAATTCAGAAGGTTCATCATGATGACAAGTCATGGCAGTAGAAACTTAGGAAGGCAGCCAGTCACATTGAATTCAAAGTCGGGAAGCAGAGAGACATGAATACTGGTACTCAGTTAGCTGTTCTTTTATGAAGTCTGGGACCCCAGGCCATGAAATGGTGCCCCCCCCCCATTTTTAGGGTAGATCTTCACACCTCAGTTAACCTTGTCTAGGAAATTCTTTACAGACACACAGAGGCTTGTCTCTTCTGTGATTCCACATCTTGGCAAGCTGACAGTCAATATGAACCAGCACACCAAAAAATCCAAAAGTGAACTTCTTTCTGTTTTTTGAGGGTTTGTTTTTGGTTTTAGTTTTGCTTAAATGGAGGGATTGCTTATGTATTTAGTTGTTTTTTTTAATTTGTGTGTGTGTGTGTGTGTGTGTGTGTGTGTGTGTGTGTAGAGAAGAATTGCTATAAAATATCTCTCCATTGAAAAAAGGATTTTTTCTTGTTTTTTTAATTGTCCCATCTGTTGCCCATGATGACTGCAATAATACCAAAGAAAAACAGTTTATCATAAACATCCTTTAAAAGATCATAATGAACAACAGACTGGCCTTAGATTGTACCCTGCATGCATGATATGAGACAATGCCCCTAGAGAACTGGGCACAGAGAACAGAGTTGAGGACCTTAGAGGTTATGGCTGAGATAAATATTGCACATTGGTCCCATCCTGCTGCTTACAGTCCTACTGAAAATATCCTAACTAAAGACTAAATGAAACTAATTGAATGACTTCATCTCAGGCTCTGTCCATCACACTAATTGGGCATGCATGTGATTATTTAAGTTTTTCCAAGAATATTTTAGGCCTAGAAAATTGGTGTGAAAGATAATTTGCCATGGACATTGAGCAAAATTGCTCTCTCATGTTAAGGATTACTGAAGATAGGATCTTGATTTCTCTTTAACTATAGTGCATTTTATGGTTGTGGTCTCAATGATTAACCTTCATATATTAAATAATGTTTGTCTTATTCAAAAAGTCTACCTCATATAAAATAGTTAGATTCAACAAGATCATTGTTCCTCAGCTAAAACACAAACCTCCTTAATGATCGTGCAGTGACTGAACGTATCTTTATTAAAGTATGATAGTAAATTTATGAGATTCTTTTATTTTTTAAATAGATTCAACTATTTCATTCCCACTCCATTTCCTGTTCAGTGAAGAGCAGACCTCCAAGAGATGACAGCCAGAACAATGTTGGGTGTAACTTGAGCCATTGCCCTACACTGCCTGAATGGCCAAGAACCAGAGACTGGATAGCCCCAAAGACTTAAGTCAGAATGAAACATGACAAAAAAACATGAGTTTTAAAATTGTTTCCTCTATAAATAAGTAAAAATTCCATTTTATTTTACAAATGGCTTTAATCGATGGAGGATAAAATTAAACAAAATTGACCATGACACTAAGGCTATAAAAAAGGTCATTGTATTTTAATCAGACATGTTTGAATTCACTATTCACTTTCCTCCTTTAAACAGTTAATAAGATTACTTTCTACTGTTTTATTTAGAAACTTTTCAAATGAAAGAACTATTTTTATGAGATCAAAAGAAAGCAAGCATGAGTGTTTCTTTAGTGGTGAATTATTTATCAACTGCTGATTGGCAGAAATCAATAATCCTGAATCAGGCATAAGGCCTGAATTCCATCCCTAGTACCCACACAGAAAGCCGACGTGATGGCACATACTTGTATCTACAGCGCTGGGGAAGCAGAAATCGGTAAATCTCTAGGGCTCACTGGTCCACCAGCCTTGTCTAATTGGCCATCTCAAAAACCATGACAGACAGCTTCAGAGGAACGGCACCTGTGGTTGACTTCATGGCCACTGTCTGCACATGAGCATTCGGACATAAGAATTGCCTCAAGATTTGACCGTCACACACACGAAGCAGCTAACTTAGAGATCCTAATTCCTTTCCTCTAGTTGTTAGCAGAGATACTAAGCATTAAAGAAGAAACTGTAATTCCCCCACAGGAAGTATCAGCAAAAAAATTGTCTGAGTAATATGAAAAAAATCTTGGTTAGGAGAAAGAGAGGCTTAAGGTAAACACTGGGTTTTCATAACACAGTCAGAAAAGCTGAGACTAGTGATCCCCTGTTGATAGATGGTAGGAAGCACAGATGCAAAGTGCCTTTCAAGACACTGGCACTACCAGCTGAATTCACTGAAGATCATTACTCACCTCTGCTCAGTCTATGAATATACTACCTAAAAATAATGATGGAGATCAAAAGTTTCAATGTCCCTGACAGGGCCTAGGGATCATGGGGTAAGATTATGCTGGCAGCTTCATCTTCAAGTTCTGCTTTCAATTGCTATAAATTTTCACACACAAAAATCTACTTCAGAGCTAATATTTTTCAACTGGTCTCCTGGTGATACTGTAAGAAATATTGAGCAAAATGTATTCAATTCTTTTGTGTATTTTATCTGGTAAATATTTATTATTTCCTGGTATTAGCCCATAAACATGTCACCATTTGATTCTCTGTACTGATGAAAATATATTTCCTGGGACCTAGGATTAGAGATATTCTGTAAGCACAATGAATAGTAAATTAAGGTTGTAACATAATAGAAAATGAAAAATAGGAGTGCAGGCAGGGAATACAGAAAGATATAGTAAGTTGTATTACTCCAAGTCATACTCTTGAGTAAAACATATTTATCTTATAATTGCCTTTTCACCCCAACTTCACAATGTCACATAAAAAATACTCTTAACCCTATTTAAGAATCAGTTTATCTAAATGATCTCAAAGCATATCCCACCACTTTCCCTCGATGACATCCTACTGAATGACTAAGATTTTATAATTGAGCTTTTACATTTTGGACTGAAATATTTAAATTGGTTGTTGGAAATGATATATTAAGCCTTCTTAGACTTTTCCTATTTAATAGAGAATTCATCTGATTCATTTCTGAGTTTTGGAATTCAATATAGCAAGAATGTGAATTCAGGAGTCAGAATTATCTTTTCCTCCTCCCACCCAATATTTCCAGACTTTTCTGGCCCAAAAATCTCACAGAAGAACATTTAGGACAATTGTAATGATTCTGTATGGTCACCTAACAAAACACGGAGGCTTCCAGTCCCAGGGCTTCCTAAAAGGTAAATTAGATTATGAGGAACCGTAAAAGGATTCAACTGTTTTGTGCAATAGTTTTTTAAAAGACAAACACAAAACTTAGAGCAAGAAAGAGTCTGAACAAATTTACATCAAAAGAGCTTAAATAGATTTATCTATAATCTCAAAGTTTCCTGGAGTGACATAATATATACATATGTATGTATGCACACACACACACACACACACACACACACACACACAGACACACACACACACATGCTTGCACGGTTGTGTACTACCTAACAATGCTATGATCAATTCACATATAACAGTGGTCCTATAAGATTAGATATAATGGAGCCCAAAATTTTCCATCACAGGGTGATAACATAGCTGTTACACTGCCATGTATCACTCACATCCCTGTAATGATGTTGTGTAAATAAACTTACTGTGCACCACATATAATTGTGCATGTTGTATAATACTTGTTAATTATAATAAATAAATATATTACCATCTTATGTACTTGTTCTAGTTTGCTTCTTAACATTATTTAAGAGTGTACTCTATTAACTTACAAAAGGATGTTTACTATAAAGCAGTGTGCCTGTGTATACAGGCAGCACCCAATCCATCTATTTATGTCTCTTAATTGCATCATTTTTCTCCTAAGCATAACTTTATTGCAAGCTGTTTTGTTTGCCATGGGTCCAAAAGACTACATTGTACATTCTCTATTATACAATATAATACATACGTGCATACTTATATACGCATTTATACAGCATACAGTGTAGTTTGCTATACCATCTAGGTCCTTGTAAGTACACTGCAATGTATAACCTAATAATCCATTTCTGAGACTTTTCCCCATCATTAAGTAGCACAAAGCTAGACATGTGTCTAAGTAGAGCTATATAGTAGTGCTGATATTCATTCAACATGAGAATTGTCCAAGAGTTTTTAAAAATTCCAATACTTTCCGGTCCCATGCAGGCTCCACAGCTGTCTGCCTAAAGTTTGTGAGTTCCTATAAGCCTATAAGCTTGGTTCAGTTGTCTCTATAGATTTCCTCATCATGATCTACACACACACACACACACACACACACACACACACACACACACACACACGCTTGCTCATATAATCCCTCTTTCCTCTCTTCAACTGAACTCCCAGAGCTTGGCCTGGTGCTTGACTGTGGATCTCTGCATCTGCTTCCATCAGTTACTGGATGAAGGCTCTATGATGCCAGTTAGGGTAGGCCCTCTGTGTATGGAAGACTGTTGTGTAGCTTGGTCTGTTTGAGGGGCCCTTGGCAATGGGATCAGGATGTATCACTGGTGCAGGAGCTGGCTTTCTGGAGCCCATTCCCTATGGTGGGATGCCTTGCTCAGCCTTAATGCAGGGGGAGGGGTTTGGTCCTGCCTCAACTGAATGTGCCAGGCTTTGCTGACTCCCCATGGGAGGCCTTACCCTTTAGGAGGAAGGGATGGGGGAAGGGAGGCTGGGTGAGAACAGAAGGAGGGAGGACAGGAGGATCTGTGGTTAGTACATAAAGTGAAATTAAAAAAATTTTTTTAATATATATATATATATATTTGTTTGTTTGTTTATACACTCGCCAGAAGAGGGCACCAAATCTCTTTATAGATGGTTTGTGAGCCACCATGTGGTTGCTGGGAATTGAACTCAGGACCTCTGCAAGAGCAGCCAGTGCTCTTAACCTCTGAGCCATCTCTCCAGCCCTAAAAATTCTTAAATTTAAAAAAAAATCTTGATTTGAAGGGGAATCTAGAAAAATGGGGAGGGAAGCAATCAGGGAGGAAGATGGAATGAGTATGGATGTCTGCAAAAGTCACAGAGATTCGTGTAATTGTCTATTTACCTAAAATTACATATACATCTAAGTCTTCATATAGAGTGTAAATGGAATTTTCCCACATGGGCTGACAATGCTCCCCACAAGAACCATATTCTAACACCAGGTATAAGAAACCCCCTTTTGACTTGTTAGGCAGGGTTGTCCTAGAAACTCCCAAAGCATTATAGGCTGTTTCTGCTACCTACAGTTGCCCCCTAGAGGTGGAAGGTAAGTCCCTATTGCTGAAGATACCACGTTCTTCAGACACAGGACCTGGAGGATACAAGCTGTTTCTGACCTGAAACCCTCTTCCCTAAGGACTAGCTTTAGTACTACTAACAGGAATGATACAAGCTTCTAGTAGAGGGAATAGACAAACACTTACTCAGCTTTAACACCTATAAACTAACACCCTTAGGTAAAATTGTACCTAAGGTGAAATTGCAGTGTGGAGATCTTGGCAGTTACCAATATCTCCCTAATTAGACTTATGGCTTGCTCAACCAGTCAAAGATAGTAAGGTCATGGAACTTGGAAGAGAATCTAAAACAACCTCTTCACTAAACCAACATAATTCCTAACTGCATTCTAAATATACATCTTGATACCCACAGATAAGATGTAGCTCTCACCGCTCATCAAAGATACTTCTCTTTGTACCAGACAAAGAACATTGAGAAAGAGGGATCAGAAACATTGTGTCAGAGGAACAGGAAGTCATCTGTGAGATTATGGCTCCTAGAAATTACAGGGAAGCCACAATGACCAACTCAACAATACCACTACCTAAACAAGGATGACACAAATAAACATCCTAACATGAAAGGGGAAATTTTCATGGTGCCTCAACCATAAACAAAGAGCTATAGGCAACTAAAGAATGCTGAGAGCAGAAGGAAATAATCTTCCCCAGGGAAGAGTCTCCCAGTTAATTATCTAATGCCAGTGGTCACCCTGAAATTATATATATATATAAGAATAACTTTATGTAGACTGAGCAGGTTGTAGACAGACAGATGAATGATTAAGAAGATAGTTAGATAGATAGATAGATAGATAGATAGATAGATAGATAGATAGATAGATAGATAGATAGAAAGATAGGACAGACAGACAAACAGTTAAAGAAAAAGAGGCCACACATTTGAGAGAGAACTATGGGAGGATATATGGGAGGGAGTGGTGGGAAGAAAGAGAAAGAAGAATAATGTAATTATAATTTCAGAAAATAAAAATACTACATTTAAAAACAAGTTCTAAAATTTAATAATGCTGCTTTCATTGTATCTCAAAGGTTTTTGTGTGTTGTGTTTTCATTTTCATTTGAGAATATAAATTGTTCTTTAAGTTGTCATCTCTGAAAAGAATATTTCTAGTAAGATATCTAAACAACATGCTTGATGTAAATCAAGACTAATTTTAAAATAGGTGTTGTAAAATAAGAGCTAAGAACCTTTCTTTGGCCAGGGGAACCCCAAAGAAGAGGGGGAGGAAGGATTCTAGGAGCCGGAGGGGTTGAGAACACCATGAGAACATGATCTGCAGAATCACCTAAGCAGGGCTCATAGGGGCTCATAGAATCTAATGGGACAACCATAGACTCTGTATTGGTCTGTGCTAGGTCCTCTGCAAATATGTTATGGTAGTTATCTTGGTGTTCTTGTGGGACCCCTAACAATGGGGTTGGGGGGGCAGGGCATATCTCTGACTCTTTTGCCTGTGCTTGGGACCCTTTTCCTCCTACTGGGTTCCCCAGTCCAACCTTGATGTGAGGGTTTGTGCCTGATCTTATTGTAATTTGTTATGCCATACCCAGTTGATAGCCCTGGAGGCCTGTTCTTCTTTTTAATTGGAAATGTAGGAGGGGTGGATTTATGGGAGAGGGGAGGGGACACTGAGAGGAGTGGAGGTAGGGGAAACTATGGTCAGAATGTAATCTATGTAAAGAATAAAAACCTTCCTTTGCCTATAACGTTGGTTTCTTACCATTTTGCTAGCCCTTCTCATGGTGATGCCAGAAACTAGTCACCTATTTTCATTAAATATCTGTAGTTGGACCAACACCCCTCAACAATGACAAACATCCATAACCCACCAAATAATCAAAAACCACCCACTCCACCTCTCAGGAATATGGACATCATGTTCTTAAAATTACTTCCTGTTGTCTGGGGTCAATAGCATCTCTAGGGGACCCTGAGAAATTGGCAAAGCCTTCCCACTGGATCAGGTTCAGAGGGATAACAAAGCCTTCCTCTAGTCCAAGTGGAAATATTGGCAGTGTGTGCAGAAACTAGCAAGTGTAGCTTCCTCCTCTGAGATGTTTGCAGCCTGAGACTGCTCACCTGCAGAGACCTCCTTCCCAGAGTCGCTAACTACTCCTGGTGCTGTACATGACAAACACACTGAGGTCCCAGGTTGTATAGCTGTTGCCACTCTGTCTGAGTGTTCACAGCTCACCTGAGCTCTACTTTCTGTATATGGATCTGCATGTCTCTCCTTTCTTCATTCCCTTACCACCAATAGTCAAGTCAAGGAGCCAAGCTGTGCAGAACACAGTAACACCATGGCATTTGTAGTACATTTGTAGAGTATATACAAGATGTATATAACACATATACATATATATAGTATGTAACAGTAGGCTAAAGGAAAAAAAACTGATGTTTGCTTTCATCAGTCTCAGTAGGAAATAAGCACAAAACAAATGACAAAACTACAGTAAAAAAATTATCCTAACTGAGCTAGGAGGTGGTGGCACACGCCTTTAATCCCAGCACTCAGGAGGCAGATCCAGGTGGATCTCTGTGAGTTCAAGGCCAGCCTGGTCTACAGAGAGAGATCCAGGACAGGTGCCAAAACTACACAGAGAAACCCTGTATCAAAAAATCAATATATATGTATGTATGTATGTATGTATCCTAACTGGATGTGGTAGCACATGGGTGGCAGGTGGAGGCAGGAAGATGTGGGAATTGAAATATCCACTTCCATTTGATATGGAACAAAAAAATCTTTCTTAAAGTAATTCACTGAGATCTCAAGATACATCTGATATGGCATTACTTAACGAATTTATAACATTTGGTAGCTGGAGGATCACTATGGCTACTATAAAAGCTGTCTCTCTCTCTCTCTCTCTCTCTGTGTGTGTGTGTGTGTGTGTGTGTGTGTGTGTGTGTGTGTGTGTGACTTCTGTTTAACAGGCAAATAATAAGTAAGCAAGGTGAGGTGTGGTGGCCCATGCCTGTACATGGGAGACAGAAGCAGGAAAACTGCCCACAAGTTTTAGGCCACCCTGGTCTACATAGTGAGTTCCAGACTAGGCAGAGCTTCACAGCAAGACCATGTCTCAAATAAACAAAAACTAAAACAAATCAAAAATTTTTCAAACAGTAAGTGATTAAAAATTAAAATTTTTGAGAATAAGGCTCCAGGCTGTGCTATGCAAGAGTAGAGTGGAAAGATGTCACCATGATGGTTTTTATGTTAGTGACATTATCATGCTGTAAACTGCACCAACACTCTGTGGCAAATAAGTATGTATTATATCTCAAAGTCTCTGGTCCAGGAATTATAGAATGGCCTGGTCTCTATGCCCAAAGCTCTACGCTCAGCTATGGATGGGTTCTATAGCACCAGAGGGTATAGGAATGGTAGGTGCCACCCAAGAGCATACTACACAACTAGCATGTTGGCACCTCTCCAGGTGAGCCTTTCATAGGTTACTTGAGTGTTCTCATGACCTAGTGGCCTAGTCAGCAAGTGATCAGTGATGGAGGCAGATACTTCAATGTCTTCTTCCCTAGCCGTGGAAAGTAAAAGATAGGTGATATTTGAGACAAAAAAAAAAAAAATACCAATTTTGACACTTGTTTTGTTTCTTGAAGAATCCTGGGAAAATTAAACAATTTAAACCCAGAGTAAACTTGTCCATTGTGTTAGTAACAATAGGCTAATTGCTCTAATAATCTCAAATTTTTCTTTCACTAAGATATTGCCCAGTTCAGGCCATTAAAAGTCACTTTGTCCCACATAGTCATTCAGGTCCTGAGGTTATTCTTCATTATGTCCCTGCCTTTGTCCAGAATCTTATATCCTCCACATTCAGCAAATAACATAAAAGACATTTGACTGTGGACATTTTGATGGGCCAGCAGTGAAAATGGTGTTCATCACTCATTGGGATATCACCAGCTAACATTCAGTTGCATGGAAAGTGTATGGGAGGAGGTCACGTGTAAGAAAAAGCAAACTATCAGTTAATGACTAGAAACTTTCCTCCAGAAACATCAGTGTGTATGCTATGACTGGCTTAGGACATAGGAGTTGAAAAAAAGTAAATAAAGGGGACATCTTTGAGAGTCAAAATGTGTCCAAAATTGCATGATGACATTCCAGGTAGTTGGGTTTGTTTGGGTTTTTTTTTTTCCTTTCTACCAAATACAAACAATGAGTTCTCATTCTTCTTCATCCAGCATTACTCATTTACCTGGTAACTAAATTCATTTTAAATTCACATGAGGATTTAGTCCATTCAGGACATAAGAAAATAACATACCCTGGAACTTCATAAATACAGATGTCTCCCTCCTCTGAGTTCTGGATGCAAAGAAAGCTAGGTCCAGGTGTTCAGAGATTCTGAGTCTGTCAAAGGCCCACCTCCTCATTGACAGCTCTCTGTTTGTACTGACTCTACCTACCAGAAGAGATGACAAATTCTTCTTCAGATCTCTTTCATAAGGGAACTAGTGACATTCATGAAGGTTCTTACCCTGTACCCTGATTACCACCCATGATGGCCAATCTTGATTGACAGCCTGACAGGATTTAGAATCAGCTGGGAGGCAAACTCCTGGGCATACCATGACAGTCTCTTCAAAGACGTTAAACTGAAGAGGGAACACACACCCTGAACATCGCCTACACCACTCCACAGGTTGGCATCCTAAACTGAGTAAGAAAGAAATGCAAACGCAAGCTGAACACCAGCCGGTGTGTGATCTCTGCTTTCTGACCCTGTGCCCATTGTGACCGACTGTTTTGGATTCTGCCATCAAGACTTCCCTACCATGATGGGCTATGCCTTCAAAATATCAGTCACGTTAATCCCTTTCTTCCTTTTGTTGAGCATTTTGTCGCTGCACTAGAATAAGTAACTAATACACAACCCAAAGGCCCTGCCTCCTAATGTCATCACTGTGAAAGTGAAATTCAAAACTCAAATTTAGGAAGATGTAAACACTCAGCTCATAGTGCATATTAAAATAGATTTGGGTCAGGCAGTGGTGGCACACACCTTTAATCCCAGCACTAGAGAGGCAGAGGCAAGCAGATCTCTGTGAGTTTGAGACCAGTCTGGTCTACAGAGCTAGTTCTAGGACAGCCAGGGCTACACAGAGAAACCCTCTCTCAAAAAAACAAAAAAAGAAAAAAAAGAAAATAAAAGAAAAAATGGATTCAGTGCCGAAAAAAAAAACTAAAATTAAGTTGTTGACAAATTATTTAAACAAACATTACTTTATTAGAGGCTCAGATAAATACATGTAAACTGCAAGTTCCACAAAACATATAAAGTGTTTTCAACTATCTCCCTTAAATAGCATGGGATAGATGAATTTCATTTAGTCCTATGTACAGAGATAAGTCACTCATGTAAAACTCAGGCCCCAGTATTGGCTTTTGCTTTCCACTGTTAGACATTTTCTTATTCTCTCATGAACATCAGTCTTCTTAATTAAGCATATATATCACCCATACCTTGTGATAACAATCCAACAATTAAAATCTTGGGATTAAAAGCATCATTTGTTTTAGAACATTCAGAGTTGTTCATCTTTCTAAATAACTAGAGAAAATAGGCTCCCCCACACTTCATGTGCGACTTCTCCAGAAGTAGCGTGGTGTAATTCATCACTGGATAAAACATGACAGGCAAGTTCAAGGACGACAGCGGCACTTTACCTCTGAGCATGATGGAGCACACACTGTGGTAATCACTCTGTTTGCTACTAGTTCTTGGCTTGCAGTGTGAACTTTCTCTCACCTTGGGCCCCGCTCAACTTTACTACTAATAACTTTTACATTGCCCTTAAGCTGTTTTGTTTATCGTTCTACATTGCCTATCTAAATAAATCTACTTCCCATTTTCTTCACCTGCCTTTGCTTAAATGCTTATTATGTAGTTTGTCACTATTTCCCTGTGCAATTTATTTACCCCTTCTTGGACCTCCTAACACATGGCAAATATGGACAGTGCTCTGCTGAAGGATAGCTCATGAAACAGATAGCCATGAATGAAGTTAAATGCTCACAACTCAAAAACACGTTACCTGTACTGGGCTCCAAATTGCCCATTGACAATGTGTACCTGTTTACATCCTGGATCATCCAGACACATAAAAGATGAAAATGTCTGCATCTCTAAGAAAGCTGTAATTTGATAGAGAAATTCTCCCTTCAATCCATCCTCATCAAGATCTTTAATATTAAGAAAAAGAAGAAAAACTTCTTTTAAAAGATTTTTAATGTTAAAATCTAACATCATTCACTATTTCCTATTACTTCATTCTTAATTCGATGTAACATATGGATATATCTTACCAATATAATCAAACACACATAAGTAAAATTATCTTGAATTCTAGAAAGTTCCAGAAAAATAAATTACAAGTCAGAGATTATGTTAGAAATTTAGAAGCTCTGGGCATAGTGGTGCATAACTTTAATTTCATCGTGTAGCAGGCAGAGACAGATAGATGTCTGTGAGTTCAAGGCCAGCCTGGTTTACTTAGAGAGTTCTAGGCCAACTTGAGCAACATAATGAGATCATGTCTCAAAAAGAAATGAAGAAAGAAAGAAAAGAAGGAAGGAAGGAAGGAAGGAAGGAAGGAAGGAAGGAAGGAAGGAAGGAATTTAATGAGCAGCATGATGAGAGGCAAATACAGTATGTAGATAAGATCAGTTTCAAGTAGCATTTTAGAGACAATTAGGTTTAATTATTTTAGGAGTAGCAGTCTGCAATCAAAACCAGATGCAGAGAACAAAGACACTAAAAGAACAGACAATGGAAAGTTAATGGATACTGGAAATTTCAACAATAAATAGTTTGAGATTTTTGTTATTGTTATCTAACTTATTTCTTATAGGTGATATTGCATAAGCAACTACTATTTCCACACGTTTGGAAGAAAGCAATGAGAATTAGAGTTCTATTTGGGAAGGGACTACATAGTTACCAAACAGCATAGCCTAGGACTCCCAATATTTCCCATATTATTCTAATAAAATGTTATGGGAAAGCAACTATCCAGGCTTAATAATGGCACAAAACAGACAGATATCACTTTAAATACGGTGTATGAAACACCTGCTTTTTGCAAGCAAGAACTGAAGTCAAAAGAGGAAACAGACACAGGAAAATAGATCTGTCCCTGTTAAAACAGAGAAACAAAAGTACAGTTCAGCCCTGCTGTTAGTCACAGTAACAAGGGTCCAACGCCACACACTTATTAATGTACCAAGGTCCCCGCAGAGTGACTTTCTGGCCAGCATTTGATACCCTATGAATCATTGCTGAACACACCCTGAATCTCAGATTTGGGGAAATGGTAACAGGCTACAACTATAACATATTACAAGTTATTGAATACAGAGAAAGTAATCTCTTCACAGAGATTAAAAAGGGAAAACCAATATATCTTGGATAGCAATTTCAGGATGTTACAGAAATTCCTATATAAAATAGTTTTAAATGTTTGTCCTTTTTTGTGGAGAGACAGGGGAGAGAGAGAGAGAGAGAGAGAGAGAGAGAGAGAGAGAGAGAGAGAGAGAGGGAGAGAGAGAGATCCTCCAGAATCTTTTCAAGTTATAGGAAAACAAAACAAAAATATTACATGGATAGGAAAGGCCTGCAAAAGTGGTTACCAGACAGTAATTTGTCATCCCCGGGCAACTTTGAATAGGCACCTCAGAAATAAATCCATTCAAAAGCATTCAGTAATTCTAGAAAACAACATCCCTGCCCACTTCCACTTTCCAATTTTCCTACCTTTTAATAAAAAAATGTTACTTGGAGGTAAAAGAAATCTTTGAACCATCTCTTACAATAAAATACAGGCAATGAAATAGCAGAGTCTAGAAGAACAATTTTCAATCCCATGGCTATCTTGTACAAAAAAAATCCCTTCTGTTTCCATGAAAACATGTAGGAAGCATTTCCATTTAAAGCACACATTAAAAATGAACACGAAGATAAAATGTATTTTTAGTTTGTATTTACTGAGGGTAACTTGTTACATAAATGGCTGTATATTTTCTTAGCACATAAAATTGTTATGGTCAATTTCCATTCATGTGTGATATTATTAAAATATTAACATCCAGGACGTCTTATACAGAAAATAAACAGGAAAGAGACAAATGGAAATAGTCATAGTCCTGTGTCATCTTTCTTGTCGAAAATTTCAGAGGATCAAATATCATGGCTAGTCAACTGGGATTCGTTATTTTCTATTTCTCCCACAAAGCAGTTCCCTAAGATGAGATTTCTCCATGACCAATAAACATACATCTTCATATTTGTGCACATGCAAACATCAAAATACAAAGTTTCAGACAAATATTTATCCAAACACTTGAATTGAGTTATTTTGTACTTGGAGTTATATGCTTGGGAACTCTATGCATTTTATATGTATAAAAGGAGCTTGACACTTCCTCCAGAAAGATTTTAGGTCAGATACAGAAACTGGTAACTATTCTTAAGAATGGCCTGCCAAGAGATCCACGGCCAAGCCCCAGGTGGAATTCTGGGGGTCCAATTGTCCAGAGAGAGGAAGGATTGTATAAGCGAGAGATGCTGAGACCATGGTTGGAGGAAGAACAGGGACAAATAGCCAAAGTAGTGGAAGTGCATGAACTGTGAACCAATGGCGGAGGAGCCCCCATGGAACTGGACCAGACCCACTGGATAAGTGAGACAGATTAGCTTGAACTGTTTGGGAGGCCCCCAGGCAGTGGAGCCAGGACCTGTCCTTGGTGCATGGGCTGACTTTTTAGAGCCTGGGGCCTATGCTGGGATACTTTGCTCAGCCTTGGTGTAGGGAGGAGGGGACTGGACCTGCCTTGGCTGAGTCTGCCGGGCTGGACTGACTCTCCAGGGGAGACCTTGCCTTGGAGGAGGTGGGAGTAGGGAGTGGACTGGGGGGGGGGGGGGGGGGCTGGGAAGGTGGGAGGAGGGAGGACAGGGGAATCCATGGCTGATATGTGAAATTAAGTTAATTATAAAATAAAAATACTATAAAAAAAATGGCCTGTCAAAGAATTTGGTACTTATCAATTATAAAATTAAGTCAACAAGATGTCTGCCAGATATGATAAAATAAGATCTCACTAAACCAGTGTATACAAAATATATATATATATTCAAAATATAAAAAGAGCCCCCTGAATGCATTGCATTAGTTATCCCTAATGAAAAGAGGATGCTTTCTTTGAAGGCATGCTATAAATAATTTTTGTATCCTGAATTCTTTATTGTTTAATTATGAAATTATGTATGTACTAACTCGAACATTCCATGCTCAGTATATGCAGAGTTGGTTAATTGTCACTTATTTAAGCAGAGGTACAGAAAGGCCTTTTCTCTGCACATATCCTTTACACAAATGTCCTCTGATAAACGCAGACCAGCTGGACATGGCAGCACAAAACTGCAATCCCAGTGCTCAAGGGACATCTAGGCATAGAAATGATTTGTTCACAGCTGCTAGAAAATGAAAATTCCAACATTTAGTCCAGGTGCCTACTAACTTCTTATTACGCCCCAGCTCCGTCCCATCCACGGTGGTTTTACCTGACTTTCATGCATTGCCAATGTCTTATGACTAATTCAAATAGTCTCCTCTGCAGCAGAAACATCCACAGTCCTTCATGGACGCTGCATAGGAAAAATTTAGAAAATTCACCATCTTTGATCATTTCCAATTCCAAAATCATGCAGACAACGTTCAAATTTCAGTAAACTTTCCTGTGATTCTTTTTTTTTTTTTTTGATATATCATAAAAACATTGGTGCAGGATTAAAGTTTGTGAAGATCAAACACTGGCAAACATTATTAAATCTGAAGTGTTTCTATAAATGATGAATTTATATAAACTACACAGAAAAAAAAGAGCACTGCTTAGTTTCAGGAAATTACTTCGCTTTCAATATTTTATCTATGTTCTGTTCTCCATGAACATGACAAGCATAGAAACTTACTATTTTCTCTTGATTTGGGGGCCTTTTTAGTCTTGTTTATTTGAGAAATTTATGCAGTTGAATTATTTCTATGAAAACTCAGTGAGTCCTTGTCTTCATCATATGGAGAAATAGCCTCCCTTCACCTTATCAATAAATCCATTTGGAACAGCAGATGAGCATACCTAATATTCTTCACAGAGAAAAACTTCTTGTGTGCAAGAAAAGATCGTCTGCACTATCGAGATGTACCAGAATGTTCTCATGCTATCCCTACCTCTGCCTATATACTTCATTCATAATAGCAAAAAAAAAAAAAAAAAAAAAAAAAAAACTGGAATCAACCCAGCTGTCCCTCAGCAGAAGAATAGATAAAGAAAATGTGGTACATTTACACAATGGAGCATTGATCTGCTGTTTAAAAAAAAATGACATCAGGCAAATGGATGAAACTAGAAAAAATCATCCTGAGTAAGGTAACCCAGACCCAGAAAAACAAATAAGGTATGTATTTGCTTATAAGTGGATAATCAACATTAAGTAAATGATAATCAAACTACAATCTATAGACCCAGAGAGGTTAGGTAAAGAGGAGGGTTTAGTGGGGAATGCATGGATGTCCTTGGGAGGGGGAAATAGAATAGATTTTATGGACAGACTGGGGTGGGTGGAAATGGGAGCAGGGGGATCAGGTTGGGGAGGTATGTGGGATGGAGGGAGAGACTGCAGAGAGAGATGGTGGCATTTGGGGGTGGGGTGGAAACCTAGTGCAGTGGGAAGTTCCTGGAATGTATGAAGGTGATCTTAATGAGGACTCCTAGTAATGGAGAATACAGAGTCTCAACTGGCCATCTCTTGTCTCCAGGCAAGGCTTCCAGTGGTGGGACTCGGTTGCATTCAATTGAGTTGTTGGCCAAGGGGGTCCCATGGAAATCCCCAAACAACCCAGGCTGTTGCTAAGACAAAAGATTGTTCTCTGCAAACTGACATTGGTGCCCCATTGCTGAGGACACATCCATCCAACTCATTGGACATGGAAAAATCAAGCTGGCACCAACATGAAGCCTTCACCCCTATATTCTAGTCTCTAGTGCAGGAAGGTAGTCTGCAGGCTACCAAAAGAGAACCATGGACACCAACCCAGCCACAAAACCTTTGTCCTACAGTCTGTCTCCCCTGAAAAATATGCTAGGGTAAAGGTGGCACAGACCCATGGGAGTAACCAAATGTCTGATTTGACTTAAGGTCCACTCCACAAGAAGGAACTCATTCCCAACACTGCTTGGGTAACTAAGAACCAAACTATATAGCCTAGAGACCTAGGATAAAACCAAATACTACTAGTCTATAAAAAAAGGAAGAAAATAAGAAAGAAAGGAAGGAATGAAGGGAGGGAGGGAGGGAGGAAAAGAAAGGGAAGGGAATGGAAGGGAAGAGAAGGAAGAAAGAAAGGAAGGAAAAGAATCAATAAAATGCCTCCTAATGATATTCTCATAGATCAGTGCCTTATCCAGTCATCATCAGAGAGGCTTCCTCTGGCAGCAGATGGGAGCAGATGAAGAGACCTACAGGCAGACATTCTGTACAGAAAGTCTAAATGGGAGGTCTCCATCAAATCCCTCCCCTCAGAGCTCAGAATCCCATGGAAGAGGAGGCATAAAGAATGTAAGAGCCAGAGGGGATGGAGGACACCAGGAGAACAAGGCCCTCTGAATTAACTAAGCAAGGTGCATGTGAGCTCAAAGAGACTGAAGCAGTAAGCGCAGGGCCCACATGGGTCTGCACCAGGTCCTCTGCATATGTATTATAGCTTTCGGCTTAATATTTTTATGGGACTCCTGACAGTGAGAAAGAGTGGATCTCCAACTTTTGTACCTGCTCTTGGGACTCTTTTCTTCTTGTTGGGTTGCTGTGTCCACCTTCTGTATGATAATTTTTGTTTCATCTTATTATATTTGATTCTGTCATGTTTGGTCATTATCTCATAAAAACCTGTCCTTTTCAAATGAGAGAGAGAAAGGCAGTGGATCCAGAGGAGAGAGGAGGTGGGGAGGAGCTGGGAGGAGTAGAAGGAGGGGAAACTATAATCAAGAAATATTGTATGAGAAAAGAATCTATTTTTAATAAAATGAAAAAAGAAAGAAATGACTTATGATAGCTGATCTAAAAAGGTCAACTCATACAATACAATTTTTAAAAACTTTAAAGAAATTATTATGAAAATTATACATATAAGAAAAATAAGGAAATGAGCTTTGACCTAAAAAAAATTTTTTTTGATAAGACTTATAATGTGTCAGAGAAAACAGCTATAGAAGAGTTTGTAGATCTTTCTTTTTTTCCCCAATATAATATTTTCATTGGTTATTTGGGAATTTCACATCATGCATCCTGATCACACTCACTTCTCAGTCCTCCCATGTCTATTCCAACCCTTGTGATCTCTCCCCAAGAAGGAGGAGGAGAAGGAGAAACACACAAGTCCAATCTGTGTTGCCTATACACTCACTGGAGCATGGCCAAATGCCCAGTAGGCAGTCCCTTAAAAAAATTGAGTCCTTCCCTACCCATACCCCTGCCAGAAACCATCAGTTTTGGAGAACTACACTTCAGCATCCTTCTCACAGTTTTTAAGAGTTCTGGTCCATGATTTCCTGTGAAAGCTGTTACTTTGGGTGTGTGGGGATGGGAGTGTTATCCCAGAAGCCTTCTATGTCCCTCTTTCTCAACAGTGAGTCTGCAGTTATCATATATTTCATATATACGCCACATGCTTTCAGGAATCATTTCTATAGTTTGTTACTAGAAAACCTTTCTTAGTGGAATTTCTGGCATGTAAAGACAAAGAAATCCTCTGGGAAAACAAAAGAATCAGGTCCACAATAATGAAAGAAAATTAAACTCTTATTTAACTCTATCACAAGACTAAACAGTGCCAAAACAATGATGCAGCATTTTGTGAAATATTTCTTTTCTATTTAAAGTATCCTATAAGTACAAGAAAGCAGTGCAAGCATGTCGCAGGAATCTTAAAAGTTCTTATTAATAAAATCAAACCCGAGGCCAGTTATTGGGGTCAATGCTGGTAGATCAGAGAGACAGAACAAGCCACAGCTATCTCACCTTGCCAATTCCTCAGCTGGTCCTGTTTCCTCAGACTGGAAGCTTCTGTGTCCTCATCCCAATGGCTCTCAGCTGATTGCTGCTGGAAGCCTGAATGCTTAACCAGCCAAAATGCTTCTAGTTTCTCGTCCTCACGCCTTATATATCTTTTTGCTTTCTACCACCACTCCCTGGGATTAAAGGCTGGCTTTCTGGGATTAAAGGCGGTGTGTCACCATGCTTGGCTGTTTCCAATGTGGCCTTGAACTCACAGAGATCCAGAGGGATTTCTGTCTCTGGAATGCTAGGATTAAAGGTGTGAGTGCCACCATTTTCTAGCCTTTGTATCTAGTGGCTGGCTGTTCTCTGACCCCAGATAAATGTATTAGAGTACACAATATTTTGGGGAACACAATACCACCACACAAGCATGCAAGAATCAGGAATATTGTTTCTATACATTTTTCTTGAGGAAAATGCTAGGTTGAACTTCAACCGCACCAGAGACTTCTGTCCTGGTTTTATTTCAGCTGTTGTGATAAATACCATGATACAAAGCAACTTAGGAAAGAAAAGGATTACTTTAGCTCAAAATTCCAAATAACAATCCATTATAGCAGAGAAGTGAGGGCAGCAGACACTTGAAACAGCTGATTGAGTCACATCCACAGTCAGGAGCAGAAAGAAATGAATGCAGACATGTATACTACTCAGTTCATCTTCTAACTAGTCCAGATTCAAAATCCAGGGAATGGTGCTACACAGAGTCAGCCACTTCCCCCCCGCCCCATTTTCAGTGTAATCAGGACAATCCTCCACAGACATATCCACAGGCCAACCTGATCTAGACAACTTTGCATTGATACTCTCTTCCCAGGTGCCTCTAGGTTATAACAAGTTGACATAAAACTAAGCATCACTGATAACAATAACATGTAAAGTAGCATGAAATAAACTTAGGAGACAGTATAAAGAAACTGTTTGTCTAGATGAAGGAGGTAAAAGACAAACAATATGCAAGTAAGAAAACAGCATAATTTTCAATGCTTTTCAAATGGGGGCTGAAATTTTATTATTATTTTCTCACTGTGAAAGCAAAAAGATAAAAGATAATCTGTTCTAAATTTATGTAATTAAGACCAAAAGAACACAGGGCTGAAGAGATAGTTTAGCAATTATGAGCACTTGCTGCTCCTGCAGAAGATCAGGGTCCAATGCCTAGCACCCACAAAGTGGTGCTACTATCTACTTCCAGGGGGATCCAGCACCCTCTTCTGGCCTCCACAGGCATGAAACACATGTGCAGTATATACATGGATGCAAACAAAACACGATACATATAAGATAAAATAAAAATTAAATCTTTTTTTAAAGGAGTGAAAGAACCCATCTACTCTTCAATAGAAACAGCTTTTCCTGATTCTTGCAATAAATTTTCTCATCTGTGTTCATAAAGAAGTGTCAAGTATGAGTAAGGTCTATATTCTTAACATTTCTAAGGAAATTTGATGACGAGAAGTCAGAAGGGAGTTTTACTAAATTTTCAAAACAATTTAAAATCAGGTTATCAAAATAGTAATAGAGCTTAGTAAAGACAATTCCTTCAGGATAAAGGCAACATAACAGATTAGCATCCTTGTGATCTTGCTCCATAGGGAAAATGCCTGGACTATCTGGTGAAGTGGAAGGAATTCAAGACCGTAGATTTGTACATTATGCTTTTGTTCCAACTATAATTTGGCAGAGAAACAAAAGGCTGACAAATACTGTTGTAATCCCTGCCTGGCATGCATCTAATCTATGTATGAATTGCTAAAGCATTTATGCTGAGATAATAAGTCCAGCTTCCTTTCATAAAAGGAAAGACAAATGAAGACTCTCCTATAGTTCCCACAGTAAAAGTAGGCAGTTCTCCGTCTCAGAATCCTTTCTTCTTTTTTGGGGGGGGGGGGGGGGCGTGCATGGGGGTGGAAGTGGTTCGAGACAGAGTTTCTCTGTGTAGCCCAGCTATCCTGGAATTTACTCTGTAGACCAGGCTGGCCTCAAACTCAGAGATCTGTCTGCCTCTGCCTCTTAAGGTGTGTGCCACCACTGCCTAGCTTTTGAATCTTTTTAAATTCAAAGAAAAACAGGGCTTCCAGTTATAATAGATTATCACCTTCAGTATTCACCATGTGCCATGTGTGAAACAAAAACTGGAAAATATTTAAACATTTATATTAAAGCAGGAACAGTCCCATTAAATAGTAATGTGGCTATGACTTAAGAAAACAAAACAGGCGAACGGAATCTCAGCGATCCTCAGTCCCTGCCGCATCCCCCTGCCTGTCGCCATGGCCGCCTACAAGCTAATGCTGATCCAGCACGACGAGAGTGCCTGGAACCTAGAGAACCGTTTCAGCCGCTGGTACGACGCCGACCTGAGCCCGGCGGGCCACGAGGAGGTGAAGCGCGGCGGACAAGCGTTGCGAGATGCTGGCTATGAATTTGACATCTGCTTCACCTCCGTGCAGAAGAGAGCCATCCGGACCCTGTGGACAGTCCTGGATGCCATGGACCAGATGTGGCTGCCAGTAGTCAGGACTTGGAGCCTCAATGAGCAACACTATGGGGACTGACTGGTCTCAATAAAGCAGAAACTGCTGCTAAGTATGGTGAGGCACAGGTAAGATCTGGAGGCGATGTCCCACCACCTCCGATGGAGCCTGATCATCCCTTCTACAGCAACATCAGCAAGGATCACAGGTATGCAGACCTTACTGAAGACCAGCTGCCCTCCTGTGAGAGCCTGAAGGACACTATTGACAGAGCACGGCCCTTCTGGAATGAAGAAATTGTCTCCCAGATCAAGGAGGGGAAGAGTCCTGATTGCGGCCCATGGCAACAGCCTTTGGGGCATTGTCAAACATCTATCTGGAGGGTCTCTCAGAAGAGGCCATCATGGAGCTGAACCTGCCAACTGGCATCCCCATTGTCTATGAATTGGACAAGAACTTGAAGCCTGTCAAACCCATGCAGTTCCTGGAGATGAAGAGACCGTGCGGAAAGCCATGGAAGCTGTGGCCGCTCAGGGGAGGGTCAAGAAGTGAAGGCCAGCAGGCCGACTCCTACCCCAGTACCCTCCTCCCTGCCTGTTTATGCCTCCGGCACCCTTCCCCAACACCCTTCCCCAACACCCTTCCCCAACACCCTTCCCCAACACCCGTCACGCTGACTACATCTGTAGGATCTTAACTTTAGGTTGTAGCTGCAGATGAGAACCTGCAGCTCCCATTTTCATTTTAGTATTTTATCCCCTGCACCCACTCCCTTCATAGAATCTAGTCAGAATAACACCTCTGGGGTGCAGGTTCCTGGTCCACATCCAGGAACCGCTCCCCTCCCAGGAGAGTTGAGAGGTAGTAATTACAGTTTTTCTTAGTCTTTGTTTACTAAGGGTCTGCTTTAGGAAGAGGTCTGAGAGGAACCATGCTGGGGTATGACCAACGAGAAGCTGCAGCCTAATTTTGTCCCTGGAGCCTGTCCTGCACCCTTGTTAGGTAACTGGGGACTGTAGCCATTCCAGGAGAGGGTAAAAGTAATTTGCATGGTGATTTAAAAGATACTACCTTCCTCTCTGACTAAAGGAGCTGCTGGCCCCAGAAGGTTGGAATCAATCCTGTCAAGTCTATGTGTTACATTCACTTTTACCAAAAAAAAAAAAAAAAGTACATATATATTTATCAGCACACAAAAGCCCCTCTGAGGTTTCTAGTGGTGACTGGAATAGTCCCATGTGGTCACCAGAAAATAAGCCATTCCTCATAGCAAATGGGATAAATTCCTTGATCTCAAGGGGCAGGAGTGCCTCTTGCTGTATTTTAGGATTCCTCTGTCTTGTCTTGTAGAGGTGACGTGCCCCTTGATCATGTCCAGGTTTCTGTCTTTCACTGCCTGACTCATGTTCTAGCTGCTTGACCCTATCATGTGGGTTCAGAACTCATTTGGGCATAAATACTAAATCTCTTTCCAGATCAGTGTAATAAAAGAATGATGTACAATTTAAAAAAGAAAAGAAAACAAAATAAAACAAAGAAATTAAGAAAGAAATAGTTTACACTTTTCCAGGTTTCTTCAACACGTGGTATGCTGAGAACAACTATGTTCTCAAACCTACTATAGCAAGCACTGTTTTATTACACTTCAACTGAAGTATTTGAAGAAAATGAAGCTAACACAAAAAGGTTCTGGGAAATAGAAAACTTAGTATTTCATTTTACATACTGTTTCACTTAAATGCAATGATCTGCTTTGCAGTCTCAAGGGATCTTTGGGTTATGTATTCCTTTATGTCCTTTGAAACTATTAGTTGAGTATCACAGAGCTGCCAAATATTGATGCATTCCAATTACAATATAAAAAACACATTTTTAATGCCACCACTCTTCTCCACAATAAAGGTTTCGTTTAACAATAAGTTACTGGGAGGCTGTCAAGATCACAGTAGCAGATAAATTGTTTCTAATTATCTAATTTCCAACAAAAGCTTAAATTTTATCACTGACAACAAAGGAAGTCAGAACGGAAGTGACGGCTTTACCTGATTGATTTTGGGAAATGCTTGTGAACATCTGAGTCTGAACAGTGAGTTTGTCTTTCAGTTATTCCCTAAAGAAAAAAAAAGCCATTCTAGCTAAATCACACATATTCTTTTTTCTTCTTGGCTGCTTGTGTGTGTGTGTGTGTGTGTGTGTGTGTGTGTGTGTGTGTGTGTGTGTGTGTGTTTATACACGTGAGCACAGATGCCTGATGAGGCCAGAAGAGGGCACTGGATCCCCTGGCACTAGAGTTAAAAATGGCTGTAAGACACTTGACATGGGTATTTGGAAAGGAACTCTGTACCTCTGCAAGAACAGCAAGCACTCTTAACCACAGAGCTATCTCCGTGTTCTTTTTCTTAAGACACCGTTGCAGCCTGGGAAGTGACAGAAGAGCTTTATGTAGACTATCCATGATATCACACAGAATAAGTGAAATAATCTTATCTATAATCATTTGGCTCCTTCTTCAAAGACATTTTAAGCAAGTAAAACTGGCAATTTGGAAACTGGGAGTACATAAAAACAAGGAATACAGCAATTAGTACAGCTTGTGATGCTGCCTTGAAATGACTATAAAAATAGTTGTGCCTTCTTGAAACCCATTGACGAGTATCAAATGCATTGAGAGGCCCTGGTTATGCTGGGAGCTAAATAACTTACTGTCCATTTCACATTTCCAGAGAGTACAAAACAACCTAGATATAGGACTATCTCTGGCTCTCTAGATGGCACATACACACACACACACACACACACACACACACACACACACGGGGGGGGGGGGGGGAGTGGGAGTAGAAGCAATTAAACTGGTAAGAAACCTTTCCAGAAGCAATTGCTCTCATGGCTACAGTATTTTATATCTGAAGTGAATGCTAACACTTACAGGAATATGGTGATATTTTCCTTCATTGGTCCTATCCATTGTACTGATTAATTATAATTTTCTAAGATTTTTTAATGATGTTATTGTAGCAGGAACCTTAAAAGTTCTTATTAATAAAATCAAACCTGAGCCAGGTATTGGATTGAACTGGAAGATCAGAGAACCAGAACAAGCCACAGCTACCTTACCTCGCTGGATCCTCAGCTGGTCTTGTTTCCTCAGACTAGAAGGCTCTGTGTCCTCATACCAATGGCTCTCAGCTGAACTGCTGCTCGAAAGCCTGAAGCTTAACCAGCTAAAAGCTCAACCAGGCCAAATGCTTCTAGTTTCTGGTCCTCAAGCCTTATATACCTTTCTGCTTTCTGCCTCACTCCCTGGGATTAAAGGCTCGCTTTCTGAGATTAAAGGCGTGTGTCACCATGCTTGATTGTATCTTTGAACACATGGATTTCTATTTCTGGAATGCTAGGATTAAAGGGAAGTGCTACCACTGCCTATCCTCTATGCTTAATATTGTGGCTATTCTGTCTCTGACCCCAGATAAGTTTATTAGGGTGCACAATATTTTGGGGAACACAATACCACCACATTTCCCTTTTGTCTAAAATTTAAAAAAGATTATAACTAATACAAGAAAAATTATATCCAATAAGTATATACAATATACACAGTCAAGATTACATTAACGATGTCTAGTCCATTAACATTTGACAGATTCAGACAAAAAATTCCATTATATATATTAACAATGTCCAGTCCAGTAACATTTGATAAACTCAGACAAAAAATTTTCATTACTTATCTTATTTAAAACAAGTAGTTCCTTTTTTAAAATATTTTTTCTTTTCATAATAGATTCAGTAATCTACCTTTTGTCATTTTTGTATCTTCCCCTTTTTCTTTTTAGAATAGATTCAATGATCTACCCATTTATCCTATTATTTCTTTATCTTTTTTCTCAGAGTAGATTTCAATGATCTACATCAAATCTATATTCTCTTTTTTCTTTTTTTAAACAAAAACTCTAAGTCTAATCTCCATGTTCAGCTTTTTTCCTGACCATTAACAATTAACGACTTGTAACCAACCATCATAAACAATGACAATATCCATAACTCAAACGACCAAAAACCTCCCATCCCACCTCTTGGGAATGTGTGCGTCATTTTCTTAAAATTACTTCCTGCTTTCTAGGGTGAAGACATCTTTAAGGAATCCTGAAAAGAAAGATTTTGGGTTAATTGTCAAGTCCTGTATCATTTGTCCAGTCACTGCATAATGAGAAAGTGCAGGGTTTGTTTTAAGTCTTTGTTGAAGTACTCTGTCAGGCTGGATCATCTCAGCTAGCCATTTCAAAATTGTCCTGAGCAGTTTGTAGTCCTAAGCTGATCTTTCCTTGGTGTTAATCAGCTTAATGGCTTTACCATAGTCCTTGCAGAATCATCATTGTAGGGTCCTGTCATCTTTTTGAAGATTTCAAAGTCACTGTTAGGTGTGGTCATGGTTCACTGCAGACTTTTTTTTTTTTTTTTTTTTTTGTGCCTCCTCTGTGGTTTGGAGCAATCACAGTCTGATAAATGTCTGTCTCTTGGAACCACGAATGTTCTTCCCTAGAAGAGAATATCTTCACAGCAATTTTTCCCCACCATTTGTCTTGCCAAACTTTTCCAAACTGACCTTTGCCGATGCTTTCTTGTAACACGATGATCCTGGCAATTCTTTTCCGAACAAACAGCAGTAAACCTTTTGTCCCAGGTAGCAGCATCATTGCAGTCACCAACACGATGAGAAGAAGCCAGCAACTCGGAGTAGCAGCCACTGCCTCTATGGTCCCACCACTGTTTGTGATCCGGGCCGAAGCTTCTTCCAAGTCTCCTAGGCTGGCCTCAAACTTGGGATCCTCCTGCCTTTCCCTCCTTCAGTAAAACCTACCGGCATGCGCCACCACAACTGGCCAAGTGTAGCTCGGGCCTTAGCTGGGGCCCACAAAGCCACAGACAAGCAGCTTTTTCATGAATTCATACCACGAATGTTGGGTGCCATGTTATTATTATTATTTACATCCTGACCACAGTTTTCCCTCCCCCTTACCCTATCCCTCTTCCTCCCTTCTGTCCCCCATCCACTCCTCCTCTGTTTCTCTTCAGAAAAGGGCAGGGCCTTCCATGGATATCAACCAGTCCATGGTATATCAAGTTGCAGTAAAACTAGGCACCTCCCCTCCTGCTAAGGCTGGACAAGGCAACTAGTATAAGGAATAGGGTCTCAAAAGTCAGCAAAAGAATCAGAGACAGCCCCTACTCCCACTGTTAGGAGTCCCACAAAAATACCAAGCTACACAACTGTAACATATATGTAGAGGGCTTAGGTTAATCCCATGCAGGTTTCCTGGTTGTTGGTGCAGTCTGTGAGCCCCTGTGAGCTCAGCTTACATGATTCTGTGGTTTTTCTTGTGATACCCTTAGCACCTCTGGCTCCTACAATCTTTCCTCCCCCTTTTCCACGGGATTCATGTAGCTCTAACTAATGGTTGGCTGTGGATCTCTGCATCTGTTTCCATCAGTTACTGGATGAAGCCTCTCTGATGACAACTGGGCTAGGCACCAATCAATGAGTACAGCAGAATACTGTTAGGCATTGTTACATTGACGTTTTTCTTTTTGCCAGTCATGTTTTGTTCCATCCTGACTCTCCAGGCTATACAGCCTCTAATGTTCATGAAATATTTTTATATCAGAAGATTCCCCTAAGAACTTGAAGAGAAGCCAAGCAATGTTGGTGGCACCCTTTAATCACAGCACTCAGGAGACAGAGGCAGGTGGATCCCTGAGTTCAAGGCCAGTCTGGTCTACAGAGCAAGTTCCAGGACAGCCAGGACTACACAGAGAAATCCTGCCTTAAAAAAAAATAAATGAATGAAAATATAATAATAATAACAATTTGATAAAAATAAGAATCTCTCTGTGCTGGCAGATGGTTTTATACAACTCACTGCAGCACACATGACCTGGTGACTTGGACTCTGAACCGTGGAGAAGTCTCACAGGAAGTTGTTGGTGGGTGAAATGCAGTCTCTCTATCTCACAAATTCTGCCCTGAAGAACATAGTAGAAATGGCTTATACTAAACACAGCTCCAATATATACTCTTTGATCCTGTAAATAATATTTCTTTTTTTACTGCATTTTTAGTGGTAGTGATGGTGGTTTGTGTGTGTATTTGTGTGTGTGTGTGTGTGTGTGTGCACTGTCTTGCCAGTTCTAAATAATCCTTTATAATTAGGCTTATTTTTTTAATTTCTCAAAGGTAATAAAAATCAGTTGTATTCCCAAGGGTTTTAAGAAATATGACATTGCACTGAGGATTAGTTTACAACACATATCCCACCTTTCAGTGAATCCTGTATTTTGAGACAGGGCCTCAAATAGCCCAGACTGGCCTCATATGTAGGCCAAAGATGATATTGAACTTATTTGTTTTCAGTGTTTTTACTGAAATAAATTAATTGTGCATAAAAAAGAAATATGTATTTTAAATGAGGTTCTAGTGTTAGAATTATGATTATGAAAATAGGGTTAAGCTGGGCGGTGGTGGCACACGCCTTTAATCCCAGCACTCGGGAGGCAGGCGGATCTCTGTGAGTTCGAGGCCAGCCTGATCTATATAGTGAGTTGCAGGACAGCCAGAGCCTACACAGAGAAACCCTGTCTCACAAAGACAAACAAGAAGTGAGACAGTGACACAAACCAACCACAGGACAGATAAACTGGCCTACAAGATCTGATGTAGTGGATTTGCTGCCCTGTTGCTTTTACCATCGCAAATTTAACTTGCAAATTGCAACAGCAGTGGGCAGGGCACTGGGCAGAAGGCCTGCTGCTGGAGCAGGAGCTGAGAACTTCATCTGATCCACAAGTTGGAGGCAGAGGGAGAAAGACAGAACTGACATGGGCCTTTGAAAGCTCAAAGCCCGGTGACACACCTCCTCCAACAAGAACATTCCTCATAATCCTTCCAAAAACAGTTCAGGTAACTAGGGGCCAAGCATTCAAATATGTGCACCTATGGGGACTGTCTTAGCTAGGGTTCTAGTGCTGTAAAGAGACTCCATGACTATGGCAACTCTTTAAAGGAAAACACTTAACTTGGGCTGCCTTGCAGGTTCAGAGGTTTAGTCCATTGTCATCATGGCAGGAAGCATGATGGCATTCAGGGTGCAGAGAGAGTTCTGCATCCAGATCTGCAGGCAGCAGGAACAGACATTGGGCCTGGCTTGTGCTTCGGACATCTCAAAGCCTCCCAGGAGATACACTTCCTCCAACAAGTCCACGCCCCCTGGTATCTAAGCACTCAAATCTATGAGCCTGTGGGGGCTGTTTTCATTCAAACCACCATAGGAACCGTTCTCATTAAAACCACCATAATAGATATCATTGCATTTTTATTTCATTACCATTTTTTTTCAAATTTGATTCTATTGTGTTAAGAACATTTCATGTAGTATCTCTCAACCTAAAAATGTTTAGAGATTTTATTTTGAAGGAACGGATGTCTCTTAAGGATTCTGAGCTTTTCCCTTGGAAGCTCTTTCCTTCCCAGTGGAGAGCTCTGGTTATTCAGAAATATGAGGCTGTAACTCACTAACACAAGAAGCAGAGGTGGAAACCACTGGTAGAACTTTTATACAGACTTGTACATTTGTGGAATACAATTTTTACAGACCTCATATGTAACTTTTTACCTATAACTTTCATTACATTGTAAAGTAAATGTAACTTTTATGCACAGAAGAGACATTCCCAACAAAATACCCAAGGGAAACTCACTTTGTGACACAAGCCCTGTAATCACAATTCTCATAAAACCCTCCTTTGACTTCGAAACTCATTTCAAGCGAAGTGTGAGCCCTCACGATGATGTAAGTCCTACATGAGCTATTAAATCTCTTTGCCCCATAGCTAAAGACCTCTGCACCATCCACACGGGTACCCATCAGGCCAGGATTTCTTCCTGCACGCCTGTCCTGTGATGCCGTAATGCTTGAACAAAATGTGTGTTACATTTTTTTAGCAGATCCAATTGCATTTAGTATTATAATAGTTCTATTCTCAATTTCTTAGAAAATGTTTATAATTTCAAATTCAATAATATTCTTTTGCATTCCTGAAAATAACACACATGGAGATAAAAGTTTCCATAATTTTGCATAAGAAAGCTAATCTATATTCACATTGCTACAGCAGCACAGAAGGTTTGATTACAATTTGCTATATTTAAGTATGTCCCTAAGTAGATTATAGAATCTAAATTTTCTGCACACTATTTCTAAATTTCTCTTCATGCATCCATGGACAGACTCTTCAGAACACAAGCCAGAAAGCTGAATTGCTTTGTGATTGGAACAAATGAGAAAGAAAATGCATGGCCCATGTGCATTCTAGTAAGCTACCACAGTGCCTGTAATTCCCTGCCAGACTTAGATTAACCATTGATTTGATGCATCAAATGGCCCATTTCTTGTAAATGGGTTTCCTTCTATTTAGTGTTTAGTAAGCTCCTCGTCAATGAGATAACTCCTCGGCTGAATAAAAGTTCTCTTAGACCCTGGCAGTCTGGAGGATTATTTACTCACAGTGATTTTACAACCCTCTGCCTTCTGATGACTTGATTTTGATATGTTTTCAAAAAAAAGTATATTACTAAATATCCTAAATACTTAAGCATTTGCACTTTTAGTCTTAATTCTTAGAGGAAAATGGGGATTCTACTAGGACTTCGTTTCCTTTTGTGTAAAGTAGGTTATTTTTTCACATAATATAACCTGATTATGGTTTTTCTTCCCTCTGGTACTCCCAATTCCTCCCCACCTCCCCTAATCTCCATACTCCCCCTCCCCATTTCTGTCTCTCATTCAAAAAGAACAGGCTTCTAAGAGATGATATTTTAAAAACATAACAATAAAATACAATAGGATAAAAACAAGAATCACATCGAAATTGGACAAGGCAAGCCAACAAAAGGAAAAAAACCCGAGAGAAAGCACAAGAATTAGAAATACACACACAAAAAAACACTAAACTGGAAGCCATATAATATAAATTCAGAAGACCTGGTTCATACCCATGCAAGCCATGTGCATTCTGCTTCAGACTCTGTGAGTTCATATGAGCTTTGCTTGTGTTGATTTAGAAGGCCTTGTTTTCTTGGTGTCTTCCATTCCTTCTGGCTCTTACACTTTTTCTACATGAGGTTCCCTGAACTCTGAGGGAAGGGATTTAATGAAAACATAACATTTAGGACTAAGTGTTACAAGGTCTCTTACTCTCTGCATAATGTCTGGTTCTGGGTCTCTATAATTGTTCCCATCTACTGCAGGAAGATACTTTTCTGATGATGGCTGAGCAATGGCACTGATCTATGAGTATAGCAGAATATCATTAGTCATTTTATAACTACTTTTTTATTTTTTAACACCAGTATCATAACACCTAGGTCTCTGGACTACCTAGTCTCCAGTTCTTGGTCACCCAAGCAGTATTGGGTATGGATACCATCTCCTGGAGTGGGCCTTGGGTCAAATTAGATGTTGGTTGGTTACTCCTAAAAGCTTTGTGCCACCATTGCCATAATATATCTGACAGGCAGGACACCATTGTATGTCAAATACTTTGTGGCTTCATTGGTGTTTGTGTTTCTCTTTTGGTAGTATGCAGAGTAACCTTCCTGTACCAAAGACACTAGAATGTAGGGAAGAAGGCACCAGCTTTATTGACTTCTCCATGTTCAGTAAGTTGTGTAGGTGTTGTCTTCAGCAACAGGTCCTTGATGCCAGATAGAGAAGAATATTACATATTAATCACAGGAAAATATATCAAGATGAAGTCTCAATTATGAACATTTATGCCACGAATACAAGGGTACCCACATGTAAAAGAAACAATACTAAAGCTTAAATCTCACATTAAACCCCACAGACTAATAGTGGGAGACTTCAACACCCAACTCTCAACAATGGACAGGTATGCCAGACAGAAACATAACAGAGAAATAAGGGAACTAACAGATGTTATGACTCAAATGGACTTAATAGACATGTACAGAAAATTCCACCCAAACACAAGAGAATATACCTTCTTCTCAGCACCCCATGGAACCTTCTCTAAAATTAACCACATACTTGCTCACAAAGCAAATCTCAACAAATTAAAAAAATTTTGAATAACCTCCTGTATTTTATCAGACCATCATGCTTAAAGTTAGAATTCAACAACAACACAAATTACAGAAAGCCTACAAACTCATTGTAACATGAATTCTAAATGGTCTTATAAATAAAAACAAACCAGGAGCCAGGTATTGGGGTGAATGCTGAAAGATCAGACAAACAGAACAAGTCACATCCAACCTCACCTTGCTAGCTTCTCAGCTGATCTTGTTTCCTCAAACTGGAAGCCTCTGAGTCCTCACCCAAAAGAATCAGCTGAACTGCTGCTCAAAAGTCTAAAATCTTAAAAAGCCTCTAGTTACTGGTCCTCACACCTTATGCCTTTCTGCTTCCTGTCATCACTTCCTGGGATTAAAGGCGTGTGTCTTTTCCAAGCAAGACATGAGATCTCAAGTGCTGGGATTAAAGGTGTATGTCACCATGCCTGGCTGTTTCCAGTATGGCCTTGAACACACAGATATCCTGATGGAACTCTGTCTCAGCAATGCTAATGTTAAAGGTGTGTGCTACCACTACCTAACCTCTGTGTTTAATATAGTGGCTATTCTGTTCTCTGACCCCCAGATAACTTTATTGGGGTACACAATATATCAACCACAACTCATGGAAACTGAATAATGTTCAACTGAATTACCAATGGGTCAAGGAAGAAATAAAGAAATTAAAGACTTCCTAGAATTCAATGACAATGAATATACAGCATACCCAAACTTATGGGACACAATGAAAGCAGTGCTAAGAGGAAAGTTCTTGACACTAAGTGCCTACATAAAGAATTTGGAGAAATCTCACACTAGCAACTTAACAGCACATCTGAAAACTCTAGAACAAAAAGAAGAAAAGTAACCCAGGAGGAGTTGGATGCTAGGAAATAATCAAATTGAGGGCTGAAATAAATAAAATAGAAACAAAGAGAACAGTACAAAGAATCAATGAAACAAAGATTCTTTGAGAAAATTCTTTGGTTCTTTGAGAAAATCAAGATGATAGGCAAACCCTCCTCCAAACTAACCAAAAGGCAGAGAGAGAATATCCAAATTAACAAAATCAGAAATGAAAAAGGAGACACAACAAACACTGAGGAAATCCAGAGAATGATCAGATCATTCTTCAAAAAGCTGTACTCCACAAAATTGGAAAATCTAAAAGAAATAGACAATTTTCTGGATAGGTACCACATACCAAAATTAAATCAAGACAAGATAAATAATTTCAATAGGCCTATAACTCCTAAGGAAATAGAAGTAGTCATTAAAAGTTTCCCAACCAAAAAAAGCCCAGGGCCAGATGGTTTCAGCACAGATTTCTACCAGACTGTCAAAGAAGACCAATACTCCTCAAATTGTTCCACACAATACAAACAGAAGGAACATTGCCAAATTCTTTTTATGAGGTTATAGTTGCCGTGAGACCCAAACCACATAAAGATGCAACAAAGAAAGAGAATTACAGACCAATCTCCCTCATGAATATTGATGCAAAAATACACAATAAAATACTGCTAAACTGAATCCAAGAACATATCTAAAAAAATGATCCACCATGATGAAGTAGGCTTCATCCCAGAACTGCAGGGATGGCTCAACATACAAAAGTCTGTCAATATAATCATATAAACAAACTGAAATTTAAAAAAAAAAACCTTATGATCATCTCATTAGATGCTGAAAAAGCCTTTGACAAAATACAACACCCCTTCATCATAAAGGTCAGGAATATAAGTAGCATACCTGAACATAATAAAGACAATTCACAGCAAGCCAACAGCCAACATCAAACTAAATGGAGAGAAACTCAAAGCAATTGCATTAAAATCAGGAACAAGACAAGGCTGTCCACTAATCCATATCTATTCAATATAGAATTGGAAGTTCTAACTAGAGCAATATGATAACCAAAGGAGAACAAGAGGATACAAATTGGAAAAGAAGAAGTCAAACTTTCCCTAATTGCAGTTGATATGATAGTCTACATAAGTGATCCCAAAAGTTCTACCAGGGAACTCCTACAACTCATAAATCTTTAGTAAAGTGGTAGGATACAAGATTAACTCAGAAAAAAAGTAGTCCTCCAATATGCAGATGATAGGCCAAGAAAGAAATCAGAGAAATATCACTCTTTGCAATGGCCACAAATATAATAGATAATTATATAAAATAAAAATAATATAAAATACCTTGGGGTAACTCTAACTAAGCAAGTGAAGGACCTGTATGACAAGAACTTTAAGTCTTTGAAGAAAGAAATTGAAGAAGATATCAGAAAATGGTAAGAGCTTTTATGCTCATGGATAGGTGGAACCAACATTAAAAAATGGCAATCTTACCAAAAGCAATCTATAGATTCAATGCAATCCCCATCAAAATCCCAACAAAATTCTTCACAAACCTTGGAAAAACAAAAAACCCAGGATAGCTAAAATAATCCTTTACAATAAAACAACTTTAGGAGACATCACCATTCCTAACTTTAAGCTCTACTAAGAGGCTATAGTAATAAAAATAGCTTGGTTGGTATTGGCATAAAAACTGACATATGGACGAATAGAATCGAATTGAAGACCCTGACATTAATCCACACACCTATGAACACCTGATCTTTGACAAAGAAGCCAAAACTGTACAACGGAAAAAAGAAAGCATCTTCAACAAATGGTGCTGGCATAATTAGATATCAACATGTAGAAGATTGCAAATAGTCCAAGTGGATCAAAGACCACAACATAAAACCAGTTACACTGAACCTAATAGAAGAGAAAGTAGGAAGTAGCCCTGAACACATTGGCACAGGAGACCACTTCCTAAATATAACACCAGTAGCACAGACACTGAGAGCAATAATTAATAAATAGGACCTCCTGAAACTGAGAAGCTTCTGTAAGGCAAAGGACATGGTAAATAAGACAAAACAACAGCCTACAGAATGGGAAAAGATCTTCATCAATCCCACATCTGACAGAGGCTGATCTCCAAAATATATAAAGAATGCAAGAATCTAGACATCAAAATACCAAACAATCCAATTTTAAAAATGGGCTATAGAAATATGCCACATATACACAATGGAATATTACTCAGCAGTAAAAAACAATGATATCATGAAATTTGCAGGCAAATGGATGGGTCAAGAAAATATCATCTTGAGTGAGGTAACCCAGACTCAGAAGGACAAACATATTAGGTACTCACTCATAAGTGGATACTAAATGGGAGGGAAGGGATGGCCAGACTGCAACCCACAACTCCAGAGGCTAGCTAACAGTAAAAGGCCCTAGGAGGGACACATGGATGATCCTGTGAAGGAGAAGTGGATGAGATCTACATGAGTGGACTGAGGGGAATGGCAAAGAGCGAGGAGTGGGGGATGAGAACATAGGGAAATGAGAGGGTCAAGCTGGAACAGGGACAGAGTGGGAGGGCAGGGTAGAAGATACCATGATAGATGAGGACATCATGGGAATAGGAAGAGGCAGGGTGCTGGGGAGGCTCTCAGGAATCCACAAGGTTGACCCCACCTTGGTCTTCTGACAGTGGTCCAGAGGGTGCCTGGACCAGTCTACTCTGGTGACCAGCCTAGCAAATAACCTAGCTGTCATCACAGAGCCTTTATCCAGTGACTGATGGAGGCAGATACACAGATCCATGGCCAGGCACCAGGCTGAGCTCTGGGAATCCAACTGATGAGAGGGAGGACAGATTCTGCAGGCGAAGGACGTCGAGATCATGATGGGATGACATGCAGAGATGACCGGCCATACTAGTGGTGCACAGGGAAGGGGCTTGGACCTGCCTAGGCTCAGTGTGCTGGGCTTTGCTGACTCCCCATGGGAGACCTCTGTAGTGGGTAGCCCTTCCAATCTTGATCTGGAAGTTTTAACCCCCATTGAGGCTTTGGTAACTGTCATGCCTACAAGGCGGGGCCAAGAGAAGACCTTGAAGACCTGAGATCCAGATGTGCCATCTCTCTTGTTTCCTGGACCCTGGACACTGGAGGTAGACTGAGCAGAGTTCTCCAGAGAACACTGCCAGACTGTGCTGCGTCTTTCCCAGACCTTGCAACCTATCTATCCCTTCATTTGTAAGTTATGCCACTAAATAAATCTCCCTTTTAACTACATGGAGTGGCCTTAATAATTTCACCAATAGACCTCGATTTTGGGGATGTGGGGATGTGGGGATGTGGTATATATACACAATGAGTATTAATCAGCTGTAAAAAAAAATGACATCATGAAATTTGCAGGCAAATGGATGGAATTAGAAAATATCATCCTGAGTGAGGTAATCCAGACTCAGAAAGACATAATATGTACTCATTCGTAGTGGATACTAGATGTAAAGCAAAGGGTAACCAGACTACAACCTACAGGTCTAGAGAAGCTAGCTAACAAGGAGGACCCTGAGAAGAACACATAGATCACTTTGGGAGGGAGAAATACATGGGATCTCCATGAGTAAACAGGGGTGGAGGGGGGCAATAGAGGGGAGGGGATGGGGGATGAGAACATGAAGGAACAGGATGGTTGAGCTGGGGGAGGGACAGAGTGGGAGACAACAAGGGAATCCGTGGCTGATATGTAAAATTAAAATAAATTATAAAATAAAAAAAAGATTAAAAAAATAAAAAAGAGAGATATCTTAATAGAGGCAGCTATTATGAGGTTAGGGAGAAACCTGGTAATAGGGAAATTCCCAGAAACCCACAAGGACAACCCCAGCCTAGACTACTCACAATAGTGGAGAGGGTGCCCGAACTGGCCTACCTCAGTAATCAGATTAGTGAATACCCTAACTGTCATCATAGAGCCTTCATCCAGTAACTGATGGAAGCAGACACAGAGATCCACAGCCAAGCTCTGGGAGTCCAGGCAAAGGGAGGGAAGAGGGATTATAGGAGCAAGGTGAGGTCATGATCAAGATGGGGAAATCTACAGAGACAACTGAACCAAGGACTAGGACTGAATTGGGCCCTCTGCACATGGGAGACAGTTTCGAAGCTTGGTCTGTGTGAGGGACCCCTGGTAGTGGGATAAGGATCTATTCCTGGTGCATGAGCTGAATTTTTTACCAATTCCCTATGGTGGGATGCCTTGCTCAGCCTAGATGCAAGGGGGAGGGGTTTGGTCCTGCCTCAACTAAATACACCAGGCTTTGCTGACTGCCCATAAAAGCCCTTACCCTTTTGGAGTAGGGGATGGGGAGCAGGTCAGGTGGGGGAAAGCTGGAGGGATCCAGAGGAGGGAGAGTGGGAGATCTGTGGTTGGTATGTAAAATGAATTTAAAAAATCTTAAATTAAAAAAAAAAAAGAATAGGGAACACAGAGCAATGTTAAAGCAAGTCTGACAAACACCATCTCAGGCCAGTGATGAAGGTCCACATCACCAATGGTGGGTCATGTTGAGAATATGTACCTTTATTGTTAGGTGACAAAAATGACACTTTACCTTGCCTGGTGGTGGTGGTATTTAGCGCAAGTCTTTAATCCCAGCACTCAGAAGGCAGAGGTAGGCAGATCTCTGAATTCAAGGTCAGCCTGGTCTACAGAGCGAGTTCCAAGATGGCCAAGGCTACACAGAGAAACCCTGAATCAAAAAAAAAAAAAAAAAAAAAAAAAAAAAAAAACAGGCACGTTACCTCTCTTATCTGCCTCCCAAAACATGGTAACTGCAGTTAAATCACCAGAAATATGTTGAGGAAATCCCAATTGAGGAGCATACTACAAAATATTTGAGGGATTTTTCTCAAAACTGCCACAGATGCTAAAAAAAGATAGAAAATTGACATAAGTGCCCTTATGAAGTGACTGACTATAATGTGGTGTTCCACATGGCTTTCTGGAACTGAGTAAGTGAATAGGTTAAAACTAAGGAAATATGAGCAAAACACTGACTTCTGCTAATGCATCTAGATAGGACTATAACTGTAACAAATGCATCATGATAATGTGGGATTCCACTCCTAGGTACCAAATAAGTGTGTACATCATTTGTTCTTGGAAATCCATTGATCTACTTCATCCCTAGATGGACATCACTGAGTGTACTGATGTAAAGCTAGGTGGTATAAGTCAGTTACTTAATGTGGCTTTTTGAGAGAATCCAGATATGTAGTAAATACAAAGTGGATGAAGCTGTTACTCGTGTAACATGGCACACTGTTTTAAAGTATTTCTTGTAAGTGGAAATACACTGTGAAACAATAACTAGAGAAGACAATAAATACAGGAAGCAACAACAGCATTGATTGTTATAATTACTAGCTATGGTGTACTTCCTGTTGTTGCCTGTGCTGTCTTTTTATACCACAGAAGAGCAGTAGGCTTGTTTACACTAGCATTGCCCAAACACATGGGCAATGGGTGGCACTATGACATTGGGACAACTATGACATCACTAGGTAATAGAAACACTTCAGCTCTATTTTAATTTAATCCTAGAGTTATGTATAAAATAATATGAGTTTATACATCTCTGTATAAAACAGAAATTTAAGCTATGTCAAATAATGAATTATATTAACTTATACTATAGCTGTGTGATTCATTGTTAATTGAAACATAATTATGGAGTACATAAAAGTATTTTCCCAAGGAAATTAAAAACAAGCATTCAAACAAATGCATATACATTATTCACTACACCACTATTTACAATGGCCAAAATGTGGAAAATAGACTGAATGTTCATCTGAGGATGAATAAATTTATAAAATGTGGCTTGTACATACAATGAAATACTACATAGACATCAAAAAAATGAAGGAATCATCATTTCTCTTCAGGGGTGTGGGTGTTAGTAGACTGACTGTGCTCCTGTGGATGTCCTATGTTCCAAACCTGTGCACATGTAGACAGGATAATTGGACTCAGTCAGTTATTAAGTGGGGAAAAAAAGGAAATTGGGCATGGTGACACACACCTTTAATCCCAGCACTCAGAGAAGCAAGTAGCTCTCTGTGAGTTTGAGGCTAGCCTGATATATACAGTCAGTTCCAAGTCACCCAGGGATATATAGTGAGATCCATAGAGAAGACCACGAAAGTGGGGAGGTGTTGAGGAGGTCCAGGGATAGCTGGGGTGGATATCATCAAGATACATTGGTAATATATATGGAATTGTCAAGGACTAAATAAAAATATTCTGAAACAAAGCAACAAATGTTATTAAGTATGTGGATAAATTGGAGACTTGCACTCTGTTAGTGAGATAAGTGCTATGTATGATGGCTCCTCGGAAAAGTTAAATATACCATATGATCTGGCAGTTCCACTTCTGGATATATAACCTAAAGAATTTAAAACAGGGTCTCAGAGAGATGTGTGTATACTTACATTCACAATAGAATATAGCACAGTAGCCAGAAGGTGGATACAAGCAAAATGCCCACTGACAGATGGGCAGAAAAGCAAAAGTATCATAAGCACATAAACAGCCCATTATTTTATCTACAGAAGGAAGTAATTCAGTGCAGTGCACACACTTGGGAAGTAGAAACAGGAGGATCAGGAGACCTCATAGGCAACCTCAACTACAAAGAGGGTTTGAAGGCATTCTGGGCGGCAGGAGACCCTATTTCAGAACAAATAAGGAAGAAAGACAGAGAGGAAGAGGAGAGAGAATGATGGCATATGATGAACATTGAGGATACTGTGTTAAATGAAACCCAGTTGTAATGGGTAGCTGTTCCAGCTTTGACCTGGAAGTATTAACCACCATTGAGGCTTCAATAACTGTCACACCTACAAGGCAGGGCTGAGACAGGAGCCCTTAAGACCCAAGATTCAGATGTGCCAGCTCTCTTGGTTCCTGGATCCTGGACGCTGGAGGTAGACTGAGCAGAGTTCTCCAGAGAACACTGCCAGACTGTGCTACACCTTTCCCGGACCCTGTTACCTATCCCTTCACTTGTAAGTTACCCCACAAAATAATCCTCCCTTTTTAACTACGTGGAGTTGCCTTAATACTACAACCAATACCCAGTCACAAAGAAACCAATTCTACATGACTCTGTGTGTGTGAGATATGAGATGCTTAGAGTACTTAAAACCATAGTGACAGACAAAGCATCATGGCCACCATGTTTCCTTGTTAGGGCTTCTATTGCTGCGATAAAACATCATGACCATAAGCAATTTCAGGTGGAAAGGGTTTCTTTTGTTTTTCACACTACAGTCCATTATCAAAGGATGTCAGGGAAGGAACTCAAACAGGGGAGGAACCTGGAGCCAGGAGCTGGTGCAGAGGCCATGGAAGAGTGCTGCTTACTGACCTGCTCCACCTGCTTTCTTGTAGCACCCAGGACCACCCAGATTAGGGGTGACATCACCCACAATGAGATGAGTACTCTTATATCAATCACTAATTAAGAAAATGCACTACATACTAGTTTACAGGCCAATCTTAAGGAGGCACTTTCTCAATTGAGAGTTCTTCTTCCCAAATGACTCTAGCTTACATCAAGTTTACATAAAAACTAACCATGACACCAGACTCTGTAGTTACAGTTGGAAAGGAGCTATCGTTAAAGAGGGATAGAGCTTCAGTGTCTCAAGAAGACAAGAGTTCTTGATGGACAGTTGTAGCATGAATCTTAAAGAGTCTTATTAATAAAATCAAACCTGAGGCCAGTTATTGGGGTGAATGCTGGTAGATCAGATGCAGAACAAGCCACAGCTATCTCACCTTGCTAATTCCTCAGCTGGTCCTATTTCCTCAGACTAGAAACCTCTGTTTCCTCATCCAGAATGGGTCTCAGCTGAATTATGCTGCTCAAAGCCTAAAAGCTTAACCAGGCAAAATGCTTCTAGTTTCTGGTCTTCACGCCTTATATACTTTTCTGCTTTCTACCACCATTCCCTGGGATTAAAGGCTCACTTCTTGGGATTAAAGGCGTGTGTCACTTTGCCTGGATGTTTCCAATGTGGCCTTGAACTCACAGAGATCCAAAGGGATTTCTACCTCTGGAGTGCTAGGATTAAAGGTGTGAGTGCCACCATTTTCTAGCCTTTGTATCTAGTGGCTGTTCAGTCTCTGACCCCAGATAAGTTTATTAGGGTGCACAATATTTTGGGGGACACAATAGCACCACAGACAGTAATGGATGCACATTATGGATGTATTTTAAACCATTGAATGGCATACTTTAAAATAACTGACAGCACATTTTATGACTATATGTTATCACAATAAACAAAAATTGGAAAAAGGGGCTTGAGCGATGGCTCAGTGAATAAAATCATTTGCTGCTCTTCTAGAGGACTGGAGTTCACAGAATCCAAGTCAGGAGGTTCATAACTGCCATGATTCAAGCTCCAGAGGACCCAAGGCTCTCTACTGACCGCTGCGGGCATCCTCGTATACATGGCATACATTCACACACACACACACACCACACGTAAGTAAAAATAATAAAAATCAATCTTTTTAAAATTGGGGAGTTTTTTAATTAAAAATAAAAGAAACGGAGTACTGGTGCATAGTATAGCAAGGACAAACCTCGAAAACACAATCCTAAATGAAAAAAGCTAGATATTAATGGTTACATATTATAATGATTCTGTGTGGCAAAATATCCAGATATACCATAGAGATGTAATTTGGGTTGATGGTTGCCAGGAATTTGAAGGAGAGATTCCCAGAATGGAAACGAATTAAAACACCTAAAATTACACACCAAAGTCAGGTTTGATTTTTACCCACACAAAAATCTAAGACAAATTTCATAATTCTGTAGACCAGAAGTCCTCCATGGGATATTTTGGCTGCTTCAAGTCTATGCATCAGTCATAGCAACATAGTTTCCATGGTTGCCAAGGCTGAGGAAGAGATGAGCCAAGTGCTCTGCAGGCTTTCTTTAGTACTTCAGCCCAGCAATGACAACCACGACTTCCCCCAAGGGGCACCTGGCCAGAACCAGTCACGTGGCACGACTCACCTGCAGGAACTGGCAGCTGTGTTGACTACTGTGCTTCTTCCGTAAACATTAGATGTCTCTGTCACAATAGCTAACCGAGTCTTGTTAAAATTGGGCAATAATAAATATCAACAAAAATATCAACAAAAGAGTCATAGCATAAATGTTTTAATCCGCCTGTATTCAGAAGGCAAGATGAAATGGGGGGGCGGTATATATGCTGCTTTTAGACATATACACATATGTAATGAAATAATATTTTTTAGAATGTAATTAGCAATCTTCAGAACAGTGGGTGGCTTCTGAGATAGAAATGAGTGATCCACAGAATTAGAAAACCTATGCTGGAGACTTTATAATTATTTGCAATCTTTTATTCTTGAAAAACATCTGGAGTACAGCATAATGTCAATATTTGTTCAAAGTTTATACTGGATACATAATAATAACCAACACTATTTTTATTGTTTTATATGTATTTGAAATAGTTTAAAATATTTTTCATAATATATATGGCTAGAATCATTTTACCCGGTATTCAACAAATTATTATAAGCCATGGTTTAAAACAATACATTTATCTCACAGTTTTCATGGGCAGGAGTAAAGACATAGTTTAGATGGCTAATCGGATTTTCATAAGGCATCATTCATGTGTTGGCCAGGGATAGCATTTCATCTGAGGCTCACAGCCCTTTTCCAAAAATCCCTAGATGACTGGCAGAATCCATTCCCTGCATTTGTTAGATTCACGGTGGTTTGATTCTTCAAGGTCAGCAAATTAATCTCTAATTTGATGGCTATATATAAGGTGGCATAGTTATCCTTGCCATTTAGTGCATCCTCATCAAAGTGGGAGCTATCTCATTGTAAGAGCTTCCCACATTTAATAGGAGAGGAGTTGGATTCCAGTCCAACAGACTGGAATCTTGGGAGTCATGATAGAATTCCAATTACCACAGTGTCTTAACATTCTCATAATATAGAAGAAGACAGACATAAGGACAAAGACTTAAATGGGATGTGAGCTATATTGGATCTAAGTCTCTGTTTGTGTCCCCACCAAGAGCTGACCCAGACAGAGATTGGGTTTATATATGAAATATCCTCCAAAAAGGTTCATGTGTTGAAGGCTTGTTGTGGGATATAGCTTGTCCCAAACTCTTCATTTTCTTTTCTTCCTGGTCTCCATGAAGCAAGTGGTCTCCTCTGCTGTAATTTCTCATTTTCATAGTATTCTACCTCAGTTCTGGCCCAAGGCAACTGTTATCTGATCAACTGAAGCTTCTGGAACTGCAAAATAAGTCGATCATACCTCCTTCACATCAACACACTCAGCTGCTTTGTCACTATAACCAAAGTTGACTAACATAGAAACATTAGGTGCAGTTTATTAGAAAGATTCCAGGAAACATAAGTGAGTCAGATATTGGAGAAAGGCCAGAGTAAACGGTGCCATCATGAGCAGGTTCCCACTGTGGGCATGGAGCCTAAGTCCCTCTGAGAACCATATGGAAATAGGTTCATATTTATGCCAATGATGGATGAAATGCTGAAGTATTTTACCCATCTCCTGCCCACTACTAGATAAGGTTTTTTTTTTTCCTACTCTTCCTGTCTGTCACTATGCATGCAAGTTTCTGTGGCACCAAATAAATCCCTCAGAAAGTAAAGCAGAAAGATGTAAATTCTTAAGATAGTACATGCTCAGCATGATACAGCTGCAGGTAGATCAAAGCAGCTGTGGGGGGTGGGACACATTGAGATTCTGACATAAGCATAGTGGCATAGGCATCATCCTAGCATTCAGGAAGAAGAGACAGAGGCCAAGGGGTTGACACAAGTTTGAGGCTAGCAAGGGCTTTATAGTGAGGACCTGTCTCAAAACTCCAAAGGGGAAAAAAAGGTTTCTATGACAAACAGAAAACTCGTTAAATTTATTTAGGCTTACTTACCAAGACAAAGCGCTTGACAAACTCCCTCATCTCAATGAGTTAGTAAAATAAAATGTTATTTCTCATAAAAATTAGGATGGTGGGTTTGAAACATGGGTAGTATGAAGACAGTTTGAGACTCAATTACCAGAAGCTTTAATATCTTCAAAGATAAGGTTTCTAAAGATGCCTTGTCTGTGGAAGCAAATAACTGAGTTATGAATCAGCTATTGGTATTCATGGAGCAGATATGGAAAGCTATATTATTACATCAAAGTGGAGAATATAATAGTGTGGACTAGTTGCATGCCCATTAGAAAAAGAAAGCAGATTGATTCAGCAGCTAGAGATCTCTGCCATGGAGTTTGGAAAGCAACTTAACCTGAAATATTCAGGAAAAAACTTAAAGCATAGATGGCCCTTAGGCTAAATATTGGAGGGAGGTATTATAGTTGGCTTTATGTCAACTGGACTCTACTAAGAAGTGTCCATATATTTGGTCAAATCCTATCCTGTGTGCCATAGGTGTGTTTCTAAATGAGATTAAGGTTTAAAATATCAGTCTGAATAAAGCAACCTGTTCTTCTGAACATGGGACACCTCATCCAATTCTCTGAAGGCCTGAATGGAATAAAAAAGCAGAACAAAGAGAATTCACTCTCTCTGCCTGACTGTCTTCAAGTTGGGGTATCAGTTTCCTACCTCAAGCTTGACTCAGACTAAAACTTAAACCTTCTCCTTTTTGGCCCTCAGATTCCAGCTGGAATTATACCACCTGCAACAACTCTGCTAGTCAATTCTTTATAACAAATAAATATCTCTATCTATAGATACCAATCTGTAGTCAGAAAATCCTTTGATTTTCTTTCTGTGGGAACCCCAGACTAACAGAGAAGGTGAAAATGGGTCTTTGTACTTAAAATGGAATAAAAACATCCCAAGCAGAGCAGAGCAGAGAATATGTACAGGGAATCAGGTGCCGAGAACTTAGTCAGGTTCCCAAGGACTCCAGTTTTGACAGAGCTGAGGAGGATGTGAGCATCGGAGGAAGAAGCTGTGAGGTGGGCATGATTCTCAACTGCCACCTGCCTCCACATGTAACAAAATGAAGGGCTACAGGATTTTAAACAAAACTATGAAATAATACCAAGGGGTTAATATTGCTTTGACAACTACAAGAAAGATGTGTTGTAAGAGCCAAGAATTCCCTGTTAAATGTTGTTAAATACCAACTGTCTTGAGTTCTGTGACATTTACAAGGGAAGATGATGCACTTAGTCAAAAGTTCATGGGTTTAAAGTCAGGCAGACAAGCTTAATGCTACCGTGGAAGTCTGATACGGGAATTAAATGGTTTGTATAAAATTCCTAGCACAATGTATGACCAATAGCTTGCACTCAAGGAGGGAAAAAGAAAATTCCTTTCCATTCTGGACAACAAAAGAGACAGCAGGATTTTATATGAGAACAAGAGAAAACATGAGTTGGATGAAGCTCTGACTTTTAAACACTGATAATACTCAGACCCTGTGTGAATAATCATGCCCTGCAAGCACAAGAGCCATGATACCACGGTCAACAAACTGAAACTGAGTCATCCTAGCCTAGGCTCTTGCTGGAATATACTGAGTCTGACAAATGGGCAATAAAATCTTTAAAGATTTGCACAAGCAAAAAGTCTTGAAATGACTTGACTCTACACTAACTGACCATTCATGCTCTTAATGCTGTTCACTGTTTAGTGAAATGTTTGTCTCTTAATCATTTGTATTTCCCAACGAGATACATACTATTTATGCCCTGTGGTTCCCCCACAGGAAAGAGCTTATTCTGAATATTTAATTTCTTAATATATTTAATAAAAAATAATTTTAGGCATGACAGAGTGAAAGCATGAACAAAATTCCCCACAGTGAAACTCTGAAAAGGAAAAACATTTTTTTAATTAAAGACCCAAATAAATAGTAGTTATTTGGGTTTTTTTTTTTTTTTTTTTTTTTTTTTTATTTTTTTTTTCGAGACAGGTTTCTCTGCTAGCTTTGACTTTCTGAACTCACTTGTAGCCAGCTGGCCTCGAACTCGCAGAGATCCGCCTGCCTCTGCTTCCCGAGTGCTGGGATTAAAGGCGTGCGCCACCACCGCCCGGCTGTTATTTGGGTTTTATAGTAGTTGTTTTTAGGGATTAGCATACAAAGTAATAAATAGGTTTCATTATGGTGTGTGCGTGTGTGTGCGTGTGTGTGTGTGTGTGTGTGTGTGTGTGTGTATGTGTGTGAGTGTGTGTGATTATACTTTGTTATTCATCATTATCCTCCCTCCTCTACTACCCTCCTCCATGAATTTTTTTAACACTAAATTAAGGGTTGGAGAAATAGCTAAGCAGTTTAGAGCACTTAATGTTCTTTCAGAGGACCAGAATTCAGCTCCTAACACCCACATCAGATGGCTCACAACCACCTAAAACTCCAGTTCCAGGAGATATGACACCTTCTTCTAGACAAAGAGACACATAAACACACCAATATACCCATAAATTAAATAAAACAAATCTTTTAAAATCTATATATTTAGAAGGCTAAATCAAACTTTTCAAATGAATAGCACATCTTTTGCAAGGTTAAGAATCTAGATTGTGTCTGTGTGTCTCTCATGCCAGACATCCTTACCTATGCCACCATGGCTTGCAAATATCCCTTAAAGATTTATGTGATAAAGGCTAGGCTGCCACCCTCTAATATTATTGGGGGGTGATAGGACCTCCCACATGTAGTGCGAGGCCTTAGGGTAATGGGTGCTCCTATAAAGGGGCATTGGTACATGGCCCCTTCCTGTTTCTCTGTTTCCCAACTACCCTGAGATGAGCAACTTTGCTCTATTATATACTCCTCTGCTATGTACCATGAGGTACTTGGCCACCACTAGCCTAAAAGATGGTGGGGCCAGTGACCATGGACTGAATCCTCTGAAGTTGAGAGACAAAAATAAACCTTTATTCTTATAAGATTATCATCTCAGCTATTTTTTCACAGTGATGGAGAGCGAAAACATTCTACTTTATAGATTCTATATATACAAAGGCACACATATGGATCTCACTCAAAGTTCCCAGCTCCTAAGTTATGAGAACATAGGTTCATAAGCATCAGCAGCACAGCTCCAACAGTAGGGAATCCTTTAGACTTTGACTGAGTTAGGGTTACTGCTGCTGGGTTGGAACACCATAACCAAAAGCAACTTGAGGAGGAAAGGGCTTGTTTGGCTTACACTTCCACATCACTATTCGTCACCAAAGGATATCAGGACAGGAACTCACATAGGGCAGGAGCCTGAAGGCGGAAGCTGATGCAGAGGCCATGGAGAAGTGCTGCTTACTGGCTTGTTCCTTCTGGCTCATTCAGCCTGCTTTCTTACAGAACCCAGGACCACCAGCCCAGGGGTGGCCCCACCCACAATGGGCTAGCCCCCCACCCCCAAGTCAATTACCAATGAGGAAAATGCATAACAGACTTCCCTACAGCCAGATCCTCTGAAGGCATTTTCTCAACTGAGGCTCCCTCCTCTCTGATGACTCTAGATTGTGTTGACATAAAACCATCCAGCACAGACATACTCATACTTATTTACACCTATTCAGTTTTGGGAGTAGACAACACACATGAAAACTTCTTTTAAAAGTTCTTCAGACTGCGGAGTGCTTTGAAAACCCTTTTCCCATGGCTGCTTTACTATTAGTCCTCCAGAATCAAGTGCTTGGACTCTCTTAAGAGTTATCATTATGTGTCCAGTTGCTAAATGTAATGCTCTAAGATAGTACTTATCAAACTTCAACAAGCACAAACTTTACCTGGAATTCTTTTTAGCAATATCTTAAGAAAGCTCTAACTCAGTAGAACTGGACTAGAACCTAAGATTCTGTTTCTTTCATGTCCCCAGGTGATTTCTAAGCTGCTTATCTAACAGCCACGCTTTGAAGACCAGGTCTGGATTTTTGTTTGTTTTTTTGTTTGTTTGTTTGTTTGTTTGGTGTGTGTGTGTGTGTGTGTGTGTGTGTGTGTGTGTGTGTGTGTGTGTTGAAAAGATAATGAGGGCATGGGAGATGGTTCAGTCAGAAAAGCACTTGCCATGTACTCATGAAGACTTGAGCTCCCTCTCCAGCGCCCATGTGAAGACAGCCAGGCATTGCAGTCCTACTTTTATTCTCCGTGTTAGAGAGGCAGAGAAGGGTGGGGCTCGCTGGCCAGCCTGGCCTACTCAGAGAGCTCCAAACCATTGAGAGACCTTGTCTCAAAAAAACAAGGTGAATTCAACTGAAGAATGACACTCAAGGCTGATCTCTGATCTCCAAGTGCATCTGCATACTCCTGTGCATTCATGAAAGTATGCACCCATATGCCCATGCACATGTACACACACATACACACACACACACACACACACACACACACACACACACACACACGGAAAATTAGTAGTAAATGATATGAAATGTGTATTTATTTGCTACCCTATAGTGAACATAGTAGTTTTAACTGAAACAGACAGCCATAAAGTACATCCTTAATAAGCATAGAAATTAAACCCATACATCTAAATGTATATATGTACATATGCAAATTAACAAGTAGTGCTCTTAAAGTATTTTGATTACTTCTCACTTTTATTCCAGCCTTTTGTGTATAGATTTCATTCATATTTCTAAGTTTTTTTTCCTTCCATTTGAACATATTATTTTCAATTAGTTAACAAGGAAAAATGTATTGCTTGCCATATATCATGAAGAAAGCTACTGGTTTCCCTTCCTGACACTCAGTATACTTTCTGCATTTTTTATTCCTTTTTCCTTTAAACTCACCTGGCTGTTAAGTCTGAGATATGAAGTATCCAGCCCAAAGACTCATTTGTTGAAGGCTCCATCTCAAATTCAGTGTTCAGAGATAGGACTTTTAGGAAGTGCTTGGGTCAGGAGGGCTCTGCCATAATGAGTGAGTGACTCTATTGGGAGGTGGTGGAGATCGTGGGCGGTGGGACCTGAATGGAGAAAGTAGAGTTTTGAGAGCATTCCTCTAAAGCAGTGGTTCTCAAAGCTGTGACCCCATTAATACAGTTCTCACATTTGGTGACCCCCAACAATAAAATTACTTTCACTAATACTTCATAACTGTAATTTTGCTACTGTTATGAATTATACCGTAAATATCTGATACGCAGATAGTCTTAGGTGACCCCTGTGAAAGGGTCATTCAAGCTCCAAATGGGTCACCACCCACAGATTGAGAACTACTGCTTTAAAAGGGATTTTTTTTTAACTTTTTTTTATTCTTTAACTTTTGTTATTCTCTCATATATTACATACCAGCTTCAGTTGCCCCTTCCTCCCCTTCCCCCTATCTCTCTACCCCACCTGGCCTCTCCCCCAGATCCATCCCCCCTCAGAAAAGAGCAGGCCTCCCAGGGGCATCAACCAAACACAGCATAACAAGCTAAAATAAGACTAGGCACATACCATCACGTCAAGGCTGGACGAGGCAACCCAGTAGGAGGAAAAGGGTCGCACAAGTAGACAAAAGAGTCAGAGACAGCCCCAGCTCCCACTGTTAGGAATCCCGTAAGAACATCAAGCTACTCAGGCATAATATAACGCAAAGGACCTGAGTCAGACCCCCACAAGCTCCCTTCTCCGTGAGCCCCTTCAGTCCCTGTCAGTTGATTCTGTGAGCCCTGTTCCAGTGGTGTTCCTGACCCCCCTGTTTCCTCTGAACTTTCTTCCGCCTCCTATGCATGTCCCCCGAGCTCCACAGTGACATACAATATCCCATAAGCTAACCTCTCTTCTGTGACTGGTTGTTGCCAGGGCTGCTCTTAGGAAGGTAACTCCAGTTGTTGTACTTAACGATACAGTGATTATATCCAATCTAGCTGACAGCTTTTCCCAGCCCTTCACTCTGTCCTTCGGCTCTTACTAAAGGGTATAACATGTTTCTAACCTCTGACTCCTGTTTCCTAGCCACAGTGAAGTCAGTTGCTCTCTCTACCCCATATTCTTCTGCCTTACCTCAGGCCAAATGTAACAAATTCATCAGACTGGGGATGGAAACCTTTGAAACTGTGAGTCAAAGTAGGTCATCTCTCTTTAGATTGATATTTCCTGTTGTTTTGTTTGTTGTCACAGTAGTAAAAAGCTGTCTAATTCTGTGGTTAACTTGTTGAAGTAAAGACATTATCCTTGCTGTGCAATAGGCTCCCAGGCCTTAAAACAATTGATGCCACGTTAGAGGCACCAAGGCACCATTCTGACCTAAGAACGCAGCATGTAGACCCCCAACACCTGCTAAAACAAGAACAGAGACCTAATTCATCATAGTCCAGAGTCCTGGGAAAGTCTCTAAATGTACTAACCTTGCCTTACAGTTTCTGTAGTTCTGTTTATTCTAACTGCTCTTGCTAATGGAAGCATGACACCCAGAATACAGTTTTTGTGTATAAAAGGCAAAAGAATGGTGAGACTCAGAGCTACACAATTTGGGCAGGCTCCCCATGTAGCCCGCCAGCCAGTGAATAGGGACCTTCTGTTCTGACCTTACGAGTCCAAGTGTTCTCTGAAGGAGTTATTCAAGGAGCATGACTTGGAACAGTTAAGGGCTGTAAGCTCTACAACACCTCAATGTGAAGGTGTACATATGAGCCCTTCCTCATTAAGACTAAATTCTCAGGAATGTCTCCTTGTTGTACTGACTATATTTTCAAGACTATCTACTCTTGGAATTTCATGTTTTAAAGATTAACCATACATTAAGAATGTACACTCCCTCATTGCAAGTTACAGGAAAAGGTCATACCAGAAAGGATGCTTATGAGAAATAAAAAACCAGGCACCCATTATTATATCAGCACAAAACTTTCTTGTTTAAAACCACTGGACTCTTTATAACATATCTGAATGAGGTAAAATATATACAGTACACATTCTAATGGAGTCTATTTTTTAAAAAGAAACAGTGAATGACCAAGGCACCCACCTGTCTGGAGCTCACAAACCTCCCTATATATCTTCCCCTAAAACAGCATATAAATTAGTGTTTCGGGGGCAAAGGGAAAGATGGTCACTAAAAGCAATGGCCCATCTTTAGTAGTGCATGCAGGTTTCTTGCTGCTAATGAAGGTTTTTATTTCTGTTGCTATCTCTGGATTCATTTACTTCACCTGCTGGTAGCAGAATGTAGCTTTGCATGGTCACCACAGGACAGGGTTGATGGATAGTAGAGAGCTCTGTCTCCTTATAGACAGGGACTCTGATTTAATACTTAACATTTCTTTTCTGAACAAATACGTCAAGTGTGGATAAATGTCACTAAAATGTTCATTTCAAACTATAGTCTATATGATATGTGACAGGAAAGGAGCTAACACAGAAATAAAACTGAAAGAGTAGAGAACATATGATGGTTGACTTAAACTGGATTCTATAATCTTCTTAACTACCTCAGGGCCTGCTTGCATGAATTCCAACCCTAGTCTCACATTACCTGCGCACCACAGCTTTCTGGAACCATGAATCAATATTCCATGACACTCCTCAATATTGCATCTTTTAGACCTGCAAAACCAGTGCCATGTGCACAATACTGTCAAGTTCTGCTACATGTTCCCAATGGAGCCTGGCCTGCTTGTGTTACAGCTACATCTATGTGCCTTCCTGGCTGTGATGAATCAGCTTGCCTCCATCTTGGACTTGAAAGCCATCTTATAACATAGACAAACTAGTCTCATTCCTGTGTGTGATTAAATCTGTTTCTCAAAGATTGGGCTATGCCCCACCTGTAACCTTAACTAGAAATGGTTCTTTTACTCCTTGTTCCAGGAAACAGCAAACATGTCTTTGTTTCAAAAAGTTGTTATGACCACCTTACAACTGCGCCTTCATTTCAGGAGGTTGTTATGATCATCTTGCAAGCTTGCCTTTGTTTCAAAGGTTATTATGAGTACCTGTTGTTATGACCACTTTGTTATATTCTGCTTCTGCAATACTGCCTATTTACCTGTCTAATCCCCCATTTGGAAATCTGCTAGCCATGAGCTATAAAAATCTTTATCTTGCCCATGTCCACTGTTGACCTCTTAACCCAGTCTTAGGGAGAGACAGCCTGTGTACACAAATTTTTTAAAGCTTATTTTAATTAATTGCTTGCTTAATTAATTTGGCTGTGAAAATTTGGGTGTGTGGTCTTTCTCCTCACTTCTGTAGGATTAACTGCAGACCCTGAGGAAATGCTTCCTTAAGTGTTTGTTTTTCAGCAGGAAACTCCTTCAACTGCAGTCTCAGTTCAGACTTTCAAACACATTTGCATTGTCTTTGGTTAGAGTCTTTGATGGGAAGATCTGGCTCTTGGGGATTGTTCCCTATTGCCCCAAGGCAGAGCTGGAGGTCTCTCTTTAAAATTACAGCCTCTTTTTCAACACCTATCTTACTTACAACTTTAAATTTTTTGTGCTCTTTTTCTTACCAGTCTGCACACTTCCTATATCATTCTGCCCAATCTATTGCTCTTTTTCACTGTAGACATAGAAAGGTACAGTAAGCAGTACCCATGCTATAGCCTGAATTCACTTCTGTCTTGAATTTCCTCTACTTAAAAAATTTTAGTCTGAGAGCTATCCCCGCCCCCCCCCCCATGGGCTGCAACACTTGGGAGAGCAGGCCCTGCACCTAACCTGGGCAGCACAATAGAGCCAGCCCTGTTAATGGAGGTGTGAGTGAGCCAGCCCCAAAGTTGTGAGCGTGGGAGAGCTGTCCTTGTTTCTAATCTGTCTTGTGATACGGAGGGGTGGGAAGATGCCCCCCCCACCATGCATCAAAGCCTGAGGCAGGGGAGGGAGAGCTGGCCCTGAGGTCACAAGAACAGGAGAGCAGGCCCTGCACCTTGCTTGGCAATACAATAGAACCAACCCTGTTGGGGAAGGAGTGGGTGAGCAAGGGAGAACTGTCCCCATTACTTATCTGTCTTGTGGCAGCATTTTCCCCCACCCATCAACACCTGAAGATGACAAGAGAGCTGGCCCTGTGGTCAAAAGAGCAGGAGAACCTTCTGTGTCCCCCACTGGCAATGACACTTGGGAAAGCAGGGCCCTGCACCTTGCCAGGACCGCACAACAGAGCCAACTCTGTTAGCAGAGGTGTGGGTGAGCCAGCCCCAAAGTTATGAGTATAGGAGAGCTGTCCCCATTTCTCATCGGTCTTGTGGTGGCATGGGCAGGAGAAAAATGCCCTCCCTCCCACCCCACCCGCCTGAGGCAGGTGAGAAAGCTGACCCTGAGGTCACAAGAGTTAGAGAGCTGTCCCTGCCCCCCACAGGCTGCAAACACTCAGGAGAGCAGCCCCTGCACCTTACCTGGGCAATACTGTAGAGCTGGCCCTGATGGTGTAGGTGGGGAGACCTGACCCTGAGGGAGTGAAAGCAAGAGAACTGGCCCCACCCCTCATTCACTGCTGCAAAGGTAAATTAGCTGGGGCAATGCTAAAGAGCTCCCCTGGTGGTGAGGACAGGGGAGACCTGGTGGGCTGACAAACCCAGCAGCTGCCCTGGGCCCAGAACCAGGGTTGTGACTTGGCCACCCCAACATCCACCCCATCTATGATCTGCTGGAGCACATGAAGGAGCCTGACCTGCAAACTCAAAGCTCCAGGATCTCCATAACACAAGGCAGCAACGGGATATCCAAGAGGAGTCCTAGTGAGGGCCCAGCATCGAAGGTGTAGTAGAAACCAGAGGCCTCGAACTAGATCAATGCCTCTTTGCAATGAATTCTTTTAAGTAAGGCTATATGGATAAAAGGGTTTAGTGTGTGGCTCACTGTGTCCCACTGCAGCTTCCATGATGAGATTTTTTAATTTTTTTCCTTTTTTTTTTCTTTTTTTCTCTTAAATTTTGTTTTATTTGGGGGAGGAGAGTTATGGGGCAAAGGGCAGATGTGAAGGGACAGGAAAATGAATGGGATTAAGATGCATGATGTGAAAGACACATTGAATAAATAAAAAGAAAGTCTGTTACCTTTAAATCCAATCTCACTCAAGTTATCAGTACATAGGCAGATGTAACCAAATTCTCCCACACAATATCATATGAATGGCCTCTAGAGCAGTTCCTAATAAAAGTCTTTGCTCCCGCACTGAAACTTCATAAAATGTGTCTCCAGGATCTCCATTTCTCTCAACATTCTTGTCTTCTGAGCTCCCACTAGAATGGCCCATTAATCTCCACTTAACAACAGTTGAGCGTTTTTCTAGCTTGAAATTTCAAACTGTTCCGCATTCCTCCAGCAAACTAGTTTTCAAAGGCCTAAAACTACAGTCAGATTTAAGACAGCAACAACCCTGCTCCTACTATATTTCTCCTTTAGTTGCTTGAGTCATTCCTGTGACAAAATAGAATGGGGGCAGAGTCACAGCATCTGAGTCTAAGACTGTGTCCACAGTCAGGAAGCAGAAAGGAACGAACATTAGTTCTCAGCTAACGTCTCCTTTTTAGTCAATCCAAAACACCAGCCCATGGAATAGTATTGCCTACCTATAGTGCAGATCTTTCCACCTCAATTAATCTCATCTCAATAATTCCTCGAGAGCATGCCCGGAGGCTAACTTAATCTCTATAATTCCTCACAGGCTAGCCCAGAGGATAACTTAATCTAGATAATCCCTCGCAGGCATTCCCAGAGGTGCTATCATCATTATGGTCACTGGGGGTGGGGCTTTGAAGTTCAAAAACTTTGTACCATTCACAGTGTGCCTTCTGCCCCTGCTTACAGAACAAGACGTGGACTCTCAGCTGCTTCTGCTGCTATGTCTTTATCCCACCATCAAGGACTCCAACCCTCTGAAACTGCAAATCCAATTAAACACTTTCTTTTATAAGTTGCCTTGCCATGGTGTTTTGTCACAACATTAGAAAAGTAATAAGACAGTCTCTAAAACTGCCTAAGTCAATACTCTACATTGAATATATACAGAGATAAATATGAATGTGGATAGTTCCTATTGACTCTATTTCTCTAGAGAACTCTCTTACACTGCTTACAACATATAAAGTTTCAATCCTATAGGATGAACTAATTATAAACATCTGCTGCAAAATGCTGTACTTATAGTTGATGTTGTGTGCCTTTAGCCACAATAAAAAAAAGAGATTAAATTTATTGTAGTAAATGAAGTCACGATACTTCAAACAATGGTAGGGTCGCTGAAATAAGTATGCAAACTCTTAGCACTCTTGAAAATGACATTTATTTGAATATAGAAGTTCTAAGGTTTTTAAGTTCTTTGATTACTTTGTTGTAATCCGAAATAAATGGTATTTGGCTATATATTAATTTCCCCACTAGAAAGTAAGGAGCTTTGCATAGAAATTAAGGTTTTATTAAGATTTGATTTTTTTAAGATGGATATCAACTACTAAATTAAAGGAAGTGAATTTGAAAGTGTGCTGCTGCTGTTCTCTATGGAGCTGAGAGTGCTGGGTCCAGTGTAAATATCGTCAGAATTACAGTTTTAATATTCAGAGTTATCACCAGAGTCACAAATACAACAGAAGCTATTACGTCTATAAAACCTTGAAAGTGTGACCTGGGAGTCTTTCCAGCATAATATGAATTACTAGAAATGAAATGAGTTACAAATATGTCCCCAGCCTAAGGTTGGAAGGCTCATGAATTACTACACCTAAGAACCCCCAAAGCCCTAGCCTAGATATTATTGTAAACCTCATCTACTTTCTTGTTATGCACAGAACTATTTATAATATCGAAATAATGTATTGGGGATTTTTCCCTTGTAATTCCAGTATTCATAATAGTTCTAATTTGTTTCTCAAACTACCCTTGAGAAAAAACACACATTAACAAGATCATAAGAAAGTCACTGAAGAATTGTTGCTGAGGCACATCAAAGAAATTCAGCCTAGATTGAAGATTTATTAGTATATGAGCCAATGAAATAGGCAACTGGGTGGTTAACCCCCCCCCTTTTGGTTAGATGTTGTATATCAATCTGGCTTCTCTAATACTTCCCAGGTAAACTGGTAAAGTCAATCCTTTTTTACTTTTTTTCAATGTCTGTTGTTTAGATTTGAAACAAAGGTATGTTCTACTTAAAAAGAAAAGCTGGATTTCTATTGTAAACATTTTTACCATATTTTGAGTTTTATTTATTTCTTTTCTTTTTTTTTTTTTTTTTTTGGTTTTTCTTACCTTAGTCTACATTTTACTTACTTTTGTGCTTGCAGATCTTCTCTCTTTCCTCTTTATCAGGGAGGAGAAAATGATCTGTCTCTCAAATGCTTTTGATGCAAGAGCCCTTACTTAAAGAAAAATTAGTTCATTTTTTTTATCACTAGCACAGCATATGCCATGACAATTTATCCTTACAGTTTTAGAAATTAGTAGCCCGAGTTTCAGAAGATTTCATCAAAAAAAAAAAATAAGACTGCAAATCTGAAATTTGATTTTGAATAGCGTTAGTTTTAGAAATGACATGACAATGTGAAGATTTTTAAGTTATCAACCATTTGTTTTGTCAGCTAACCTTTAGAGTCGTGCACCAAATCATTTTCTCAGTTCAGCTACAGCCCATCTCGTGTTCTTCTCAGATCAGCTACAGCCCATCTTGTGTTCCACTTCTGTTCATTGTTGTTGCACATGGAATGTGTCACCAGAGCATAACTAATTGTTCTTATTCTCTCTCCTCCAGTTTATGTGTTATTATGATGAAAGGGTGGTAGAAAAATGAAGGGGGGAGAACTGGAGGGTGTTAAAATATCAAATCCTAAGAACACACAGTGGTGAAGTTAATGTTTCCTATTTAACTTCAAATACCAGATTAATTATTGGAATAAGATTTGCCACATTACTTAGAAGTCTTCCTAAAAGGGAATATCAACTATAACTCTGGGGAAAACCCAAAAGCAACCATTTTCTCCTAGTTAAAAAGCTTCCTAATAATCAAGAAGCATCTGGTAAAAAATGATTTTCATCTCAGCAAAGTCTAATAATTGACTTACTCCTTCCTTCTGTCAACAATCCATCAATCAACAAATAGTCACTGGTGCTCTTTACAATGGACCAGTCCTGTTCCTGATGCTGGAGCAGAGCTGAGAACAATACACACAACCTCAACCACTTGGAAATGTGCTTCTAGTTTGAACAGGGAAAAGTAGTAAATAAACAGACAAATAACTCGGTGCCAGGCATCAACTGTTTTCAGATAGGGGAGCTTTTTCTTTTAGGAAGAAGAAAGGCCTTTGTTCCATTTATTTTTTTCCTTTAGTTTTGTTTTAAGGCCAGGCATTATTGTGTAGCCTCAAGCTGATACCAAACTTGCAGTCTTTCTATTTTAGCCTCCTCAGTACTGAAAGGATAGATGTGTATCATCACATCCAGTTCAGAAAAGCTTTTCTGAAGAGCTGATATTTGTTCAAGGATCTAGGTAGAAGAAGAAGAAGAAGAAGAAGAAGAAGAAGAAGAAGAAGAAGAAGAAGAAGAAGAAGAAGAAGAAGAAGAAGAGAGTCATAAAAATATGTGAGGAGGAGCATCCCGAGAAATATGGAAAACAAACCAAAGGTGTTGAGGTCAACAGACAGCAAGGACAGGGAGTCGATGAAGAGGCAAAAACAAAAAGTGCAGTCCAACATGCTGGCGAAAGCAAAATCCCCAAAACCCTACAAATCCTACCAACTATAAAAACTATGATTCAACTACTAAGGTAAGAAAGAAGTAGGTTTGGAAGGATTCCTACTTGAAGTATAAATTAGCTATTTGAACCTCAGGTGGAGATGTAAGATTGTTAAGTGGATCTCAAACTTTTAAAAACAGGCTGGAGAGGTAAGTTAGAGATGCTGTTAATAGAGATAAGAGCCTAGGACTGGATAAGATGACCTGATGAATGAAACCAGAGAGGCAAGGAGAGCTGAAAACTATGAGGAGGAAATGAAAGCCAGGAAGACAGAGAGCCTGAGAGTACAGGTGAGTGTGTGCATTAGTTTTGTGTCCAATTGACACAACATAGAGTCACCTGGAAAGGGAATCTCAGTCGAGGAATTGTCTCCAGCAGACTGGTCTGTGGGCATGTCTGGGAGGCAGTCTCTTGATTAGTGATGGATGTGGGAAGGGTCAGGCCACTGTGGGCAGTGCCACTCCTAGATAGGTGGTCCTGGGTTGTAAAAGAGAGCAAGCCATGGAGATCAAGTTAGCGAGCAGCCTTCCCCCAGTATCTGCTTCAGTTCCTATCTCCTGGTTCCGACCTTGACTTCCCACTGTGGCTTTCCTCAGTGATGGACTGTAACCTGTACATCACCCTTTCTGGTTCCTACCTTGACTTCCCACCATGCCTTTCCTCAGTGATGGACTATAACCTGTATGTCACCCTTTCCTCTCCCAACTTGTTTTGAGTTATGGTGTTTATGAATCAATAGGCAGGAAGTAGGAATGTGAGGCGAGTGCAGAAGGGAATCAGATCTGGAGTCAAAGGAGGAGGCCATGTAACACATGGGTACTGATGGCCCAGGAATGCTGATAAAGTCAGGCCACACGAGGATGGAGACCTGACAACACTCTTCAGCATCTGGAAAGCTACCAATGGCCTTAATAGGACTGGTGGGGGAGTCGTGGGGGAAAGGCAAGCACTACTGGAGACGTTTAAGTGAAAGCTGAGGTGGGAGTAGAGAAGGTTTGTGGAGACAGCACCTCTGGAAAGAGGTTAAGGGAGAAAACATGGGGCATGCCTGTAACTCCAGTACCTGGCAGGATAAGGCCAGAGGAGATGAGTTTGAGACCAGACATACACCCTGTCTCAAAAAGTTAAAACAGAAGGAATCAGATGGATTAAGACCAAAAGGGTAAGTCTGGAGAGCCGGTTCAGTACTTGCTGCTCTTGCAGAGAACCTAGGTTTGGTTTTCAGCACCACATGATGGTTCACAACCACCTTTAACTCTGGTTCCCAGGGATCAAGTGCTGCCCTCTACTGGCTTCCATAGGCACCAGGCAATGAGGTGCACATACATGCAGGCAGAACACCTATACACATAAGATACATTCAAAGATAAAGGGTGTAAACAAAATTAAGAGTACTGAGAGAGGATTCAAGGTCAGGGAGGATTATTTTAAAGATGGAAACTGTGTTGGCATGTGGTCAGCAATTGTCTAGTAGGGATAAGCAAAATGTTAGTGCAGAATGCTAGGTTCAAACTCTTTGAAGAGAATGCTCTAGAGCCTAAGACAGGAAGATCATCACAAGTTTGAGCCAGCCTGAGCTACATAGAGACCTTGTCTCAAAAAAAAAAAAAAAAAAAGAAAAAAAGAAAAAAAAAAAAGAAAAAAAGAATTGAAAGGATGGGATGCTACTGGAAGGTGGTGGTGGTGGTGGCTCCTGTTAAGAGTCAACCCTTTCTGCACGTAGTAAGGCAAGGGATACAGTTACAGATTGGGAGTGGGGATAGAATTTGCTAGTACCACAAAATAAAAGGCCACAAACAAAAAATTGACTATTTTTTCTGCGAGCTGCAGAATGTATCAGTACTTGTCTGTAATTAGTAGTTAAGTAGACCCACTAGTTTCATAGAAATCAATTAATTGGCACAATATTCCATGCCAATTGGCTGTCTCTGCATCACATCCACAGACAACATCCCAGATAAGAGAGGTTCTCTCTGTAATACAAACCAGAAGTCTTGGTATGAAGTAGATTAGTGATACCCCGTCCCTGTCAGGTTTCACATCCCTCCACATTGGATAAAGATAACACATCCTCAGCCATTCTCACTCTCAAAGAAAGACTTCTTTTACCAACACTATAGTAGAAATGTCATCTTCAAACTAAATAGTGTTTAGAAACAGGTGTAGGTTCTATCCCCATATTCAGACTGGCATGCAGGAGATGGGAGGAGAAAACAGGATAGGAAGGAGTAGAGAGCTGGGGAGAGAGTAGCTGTTAAGTATGAAGGAGAATGTCAAGTGGTAACCTTGCCATCAAACTTGCCCAGCCAGAGGCCCTCCATGTCCAAAGAGGTGAGCCAATGAACTCTCCAGCCAGTTAACAAACGTGCCTCCACATCTAGTTCCTTTTTACCCCTTCCCAGACACTGTCCCCCAGATCTACACCATGACGATGCAGAGAGGCAGCCATTCCCTGGAAACAATAGTCCTAAGTCCTATTCAGTATCAAGTATCAAACCTGCTGATTTTGATTGGTCAAAATCATGTGATCTGAGCTGCTGGTTCCTCCCAGATGCTGTTAGCTATTGAGAGCCACTGGTCGTGAAAGTCCGTGGAGTGTACAGCAGTGACGACTAGAGTTCAGAAGGCCAACCTATCAGAACTAAGGGTTCAGGTAGAGGAAACTATCACGCAAGGCGTTGTGGAATTACTGCCTTTTGAATGAACTGGCTGCCTCTTGTTGTAAACTTCTATGCAATAACAGCTATGATTCTCCCCATTTACCATGCATCTCCATGTTACATGTACATGTAATCTCATGACTGTATCTCAATCTTGGGCACAACTTTCCCTGTAAATCTGGGGTAATTGGATAACTGTCCCTAGCTGTGTTTATCTTTCATTAACATGTATCTGGCCAGGGCCATTCTCCGGACAAAAGTATTCCAGCAAAGATACCTTTTTTTCCAAGGACAAAACTGCACATAGATAAACATTAGCTCATCTCACCCACAGATAGAGAAAAGAACCACTAGCAATTAAATCCTTAACTTCTTACCTTCACCCTGGGTTATTTACACAAGACCCTAACTTAAGAGATTTACTGCTCACATTCCTGGGATGATGTTTTAGCCATTTGCTAGTTACTGAGTTAAAGCAGTTACTTCCCACTGACCCAAGGAGATTGCCTACAAGGTCAGGCAGGTGACAGGTGCCAAGCTTTTTTCTTGTGCAAATTAAGTTTTAATTCCTCCTCAGCCAGGTGCTATTTCTAGATTTTCTCAGCAACCAATCTGAGCAAAAGTGCTTTTACTGACCAAATGCTTCATGCTCTGACAGAGGCTGCTTAAAAAGTATGCCACCTAACATACGTCCCCCTCCCTAACAGAAAGCAGCTGCAGCTGGGATGAGGGGGAAAAGCGGCGCCAAAGACAGTTTAGTTCTTGTGACTTATTGACCCCTAACATTTTACCTAGCCATTTCTAGATTATACCATAAATTCCCTAATTGATCTTAGCCTTTAGTTGACCCTACCAGAGAACTCCCCTTTTGGGTTGTAATTGGAAGCTGACAATTATGGCTTTATGTGTGGATCCTTATCACCTCTCTCTGTGACCCTGAAAGCTTCAAGCCTTGCATTGCTTTACCCAAGAATTACTGTGTGGGTATACACATTGGTTCTCTGAGAGCATCAGGAGAATTGATGGAGAAGAACAAGGTTGAGGATGGAGATGGAAAGAACTAGGTAAGATGATGAGAGAACAGCAGAAGGGACTGAGAGCAAGAGGGACTGAGAGGAGCTAAGTACGAGAACAGAAAAGAAACTGTGTAGATAGAATTTACTGAGAAGGATAAAGGGATGGACTAAAGAACTCAGTGTGCTTAGATTCCTTGAACATCCCTCAGATTAGAATCCTCAACAGACCCTGGGAGCCAACAATATAGGCTGAGAGCAAACTAATATTGTTTGCGTTAGTTAGCCCCCCACTCCTGATTGACTTCTCCTTTCCCCACACCCATACTCCTACTTTTCTTGTATGTATCTACACAGAGAGAAATGGGTTAGGTGGATTTTTTTTTTTTTTTTTTTGAGACAGGGTCTCATGTAGCCTAGCCAAGGCTAGCCTTGAACTCCTCACATAACTGAGACTGGCCTTTAATTCTTGATACTCCTGCCTCTGCCTCCTGATTATTGTGATTGTTCCACCACAGTCAGCCTTGGGAGATAAGTTTCTTTGAGACAGGGGCTTGCTATGTGCAACACAAGGTGGCCTCAAGCTCTCTATCCTTCTGCCTCCACTTCCCTCAGTGCTGGGATTCTATGCACGCACCATCACGGCTAGCCCATCCCACTTCTATCTGTATTCTTCTCCATTTAAAACTCATTTTCTCTTTCTTCTGTCCGATTTTCCACTGACAATGACTTTCCAATATCCAATAAGAAAGGACGGTCTTTGATGATTAGTTCCCTACCCACACTTACGCTAACATTCTATTCACTCTCTTCCCTCTGCCACACAGAATAGATGTGGAGTTACCAAAGCCTGTCTCATAGTCCTTTGCCTCTCGAAAATATCATTTCTTCTTGTTACATCATTCCCTGGGTTTCCATACCTCAATGTCAAAGTCAAGTATCAAGTCTCCTGGAAGCCTATCCATACCCATTTCATAAAAAGCCATGTGTTGAACAATCTTCTATTTTTTTGAAGCTCTCACTGGGGTGCAAAGGCAGGCAAAATTGAGGTCCACAGACCTCAATATCCAGGCTGTGGTTCTTATATATATTATCACCTGAAAGTTTTAAATAATATTGGAGCCCTTCCTCTGAGAGTCCAATTTTATTGGTCCTGGATAAAACAAGGACATCAGGACTTTTAGCATCTGCCTAGATAATACTAATGTACAACCAAGATTGACAGTCCTAAATGCTATCAAAGCCCTTCTTCTGAGACCCATATCATGTACTTTAATATCAAAACTTCTGGTCTTGCACATTTACTTTTCTGTGGACCTCAATTTTGCTAGCCTTTGCACCCCAGTGAGAGCTTCAAAAAAATAGAAGATTGTTCAACACATGGCTTTTTATGAAATGGGGAAAGAATCTTTTCTCTTTGTATGTATAAGTTGTTGTTTCTAATGAGATAAGAAAACCAGAAGTGGTGTGGGAAAAAAAGAAAAAAAAAATACAGTTAGTTGTGTAGATGTGTTCATATGATGCCAGGATGATGACATGATGTTTGAAGCCAGGAATGATGCAAAATGACTCCTGAGACCTGCACACAGGACAAACACACACACACACACACACACACACACACACACACACACACACACACACCACTGGGCAAATCTTTTACAAAAGTAACAAATGTGGAACTTGTCATGCCTTCTGCCCAGCGTTCTGAAAGTGTCAACATAAATGAAGTTTTTCTGAAGCTGCCCTGGCTCCTGCTGCTTCCTGACTCTGCTGATCCAGTGATGTGTCAGCACTTCCCGACTTGACTCTCTGTCGATCCCAGACCCGTTGTTTAAATAGTGGACGGTCCTTGCCCGTGCTTTACCATTGGAGTGCCCGTCGTTCTGTTAGTGAGCCTCCATCTCCCTTCCTACTCATCTGAAAGCAACCCTGAGGTAAAAATGAGAAAAGCAAGTGCAGTAAAATAAGAGAGGGAAGACACTGCCGAGGCCAGAAAGGCTGTGTGTGTATGCCCTGAATCATTCTGCTAGTACCTCCTACAATTCTGGTTAGTTATCCTTAGGTAAATATTAACTATAAATTTGTGGTCAGATTAGAAGGACTATAAGTTGATTATTGCAGTTAAATAAAATCTGAATTTTAGGTTCAGGTGGGCATATGTTATAAGATTCCATTTTCATTAAATGTATAGTGGTACTCGTGGCAAAGAATCAAAGCATTTCATGTACAAATCACTTCCGAGTTAGAGGAAAGAAGGGGGAAATTAAGAAAACCTAGCTAGTGCTAAATGTACAATACCCAAAGCTGACAATAGTAATTCTCTGAGCTTCCAGAGAACGTCAGATTCAAACCACAGATTTCAAAGTCTTCTTGAGATTCCTGATTTTAAAAAGTAAATATGTTTGGGAAAGTTGGCCATTTTGCAAATAACGCTATTTGTGTCAGGACTCCAGAAACCGAACTCATTTTGAAGCTAAACAAGAAAGATCATTTTTCTCTATTCAGGTCAGAATTGGTTTTTTTTCCCTCTTTTCTGTTTGAGTATAATGAGGTGTTGTCTCTGCTGCTGCTGATGCTGCTGCTGCTGCTGCTGCTGCTGCTGCTGCTGCTGCTGCTGCTGCTGCTTCTCTGGCTTGTGCAAACAATGGATGAACACCAGTACTGGAGCCTGTATGACTGTGGCTGACTCTTACATAGGCAGCTTCCACATTCCACTTACAACTTTTTACAAAGGCAATTGTTTTTGAATGGATGCTGATTTTAATGTCTGGAGTCACAGCCAGAAACAGCAACAAACATCGACAGGAGCTGTTCCGATAATATAACTGAAAGGAGGTCACTAGCACAGCAGGAACGGTTGGAAGGTGTTTGTTATTGTCACCCTGTCTTCTGCTTGTCATGGGGATTTCCCCTAAAGTAATATTTTTAGCCAGTAATAGTTTATCAGATATCTTTTCAGTCTTTGTTGTGTGAATGCATACTTTATGCTGCATTTCATCTTTTGGTCTATACATGCATATCTTTACAGATAAGTCCTAAAATATTTCTAAAAGTGGGTCACTTTGAATATATTATCTTATGTTTTTTCCACTTAAAAATAAAACATCAACATCTTTCTATGGTATTAAATTTTCTTCTACAAAGTCATGAGTGGTGGTGCACACCTATAACCTTAACCCTCAGAAGGCAGCAGCATAAGGATTACAGTTTTAAGGCCAGTCTGTACTGCACAGTGAGTCTCTGTCTCAAAAAAAAAGTAAAAAAAAAAAAATTATCTTACAAAATTTTAAATGCACTTTACATTTCTAAGTCACATACAGTGGTACATATTTATGGGGAACAGTGTGCTATTTCAGTACCTGTGTATGATACATAATGATCTAATCAAGATAATTAGCTACCCATAACCTACAAGACATTCTTACAATAAAATTGTTCAAGATGTCCTACGATAGACTTTTATTTGATCCTAGGCAAACTGTATCCACTGTCACAATTAGTTATGCAGCTAAAATAACTCAGCACACAATTACCCAAAAGTACTTTCTTATTGCAATCTAGTTTCATAGATTTACCCGATGTGCAATATGCTTGACATTAGGGGACAAAAATAAAGAAACTTTAAAAATAGAAATGAATATTTACTGATTAGTAATATTTCTAAAATTGAGACTAGAATTATTTCGTATGCTAGCTCATACATCCTCACAAGGTGATTATGAAGTAGATTTTACTAACCTCAAGATTAAAGAAAGTGGCTGAAATAAAGACATTAAATAAGGTACTCAAAATAGTGTTAGGAAATATGAAATGAGAACTGGAACTCAGCAGTTCCCTATTAGCAGGTTTTCTTTGGGGCCAACCAACCAACTCCCAAATCATGACACAGAGACTGAATATTAGTTATGAATGCTCAGCCTATGCTTGTCCCACTAGCTCTTATCATTTATTTTAACCTGTTTCTCTTCTACATTTTGCCTCAGGGCTTTTTACCTTTCTTTCATTCTGTGTGTCCTGGCTGGCTGGCCCCAGTCGCCTCCCTCTCTTTCTCCCTCATTCTCTCCTTTTTCTTTCTCCCTCAAGCCTAGATTCCTCCTATTTATTCTCTCTGCCCACCAACCTGCCGATTCTTCTACTGCCAAGCTACTGGCTGTTTAGCTTTTTATTAGACCAAGCAGGTGCCTTAGGCAGGAAAAGCAACACATCTCTACATGGTTAAACAAATGCAGCATAAACAAATGTAGCACATCTTCACATAGTTAAAGTAATATTCCACAACAGTTCCCTGTCTTCATCTCATATCTTTACAATACCGTAACCAATGTTCTTCATGCACTATTAGGATGTTTACAGTGACTTTTTGTTCACTGGAAAGACATACACATCTATGCATATGAAGGTACACTGACCAGAACAGTCTCCACAAGCGCTGCTTCACTTGGTAATTTCTCTATAGAACAGTGAAATAATTTTCCCAATAAAGTCCATTTTTTCAACTACATTAATATAAAGCAAAATAACTTTAATCAAAAATGTGAAATAATTTTACTGATGAAAATATAATAATGCTTTCTGGTAGGAAATAATCAAGAGCAACATTTGGCATCACAGAACACTCTGTCATTAGGAATTTGCACTATACGTTACTCTGGACAAGTGGTATTAGTCAATCTCATCCAAATATCAAACATAGGAACAATCCGCAAATCAATTAAATATAGCTGGCTCTAAAAAATAATTGCAATGCATTGCCAACTCAGAAAAAGATCCCAACATCACTGCAATTATGCCTGAAAGCATCTGGACAACTTACGTTTCAATATGGCTAAAAGCCTGTTAATTTTTTTAATGTTTGCTTTATTATTACTTTTGGGGAACTTCATACATGGGTCTTGTATTCCCATCATTTCTACCACAGTCTCTCCCTCCATCTCCTTCCCTGCCCACCCACTTAATTTCATGACCTTTTCGATTATTTTTTCTTACACACACATATGTATGTATATACACAGACATATATGCATATATAAATAGATCCTGTTGAGTGTTGCTCATGTGTTTACGTGTTTAGGGATGACCACTGGGGCTAACCTATCATGGGGCCTCCTCTCCGGAAAAAAATCTGATCTTTACTCTTTCAGCAGTCATTCATTGCTTGTAGCTCTTCATCTAGAGGTGGGACCTTGTGAGATTTCCCACATCCATGTTGGGCGTCCACTGGTTTTATCATTGTGCAGATCTTGGTTAGATGACCATATCGCTAATATTTCGTCGTGTTGTGTGACAAAACTTTTTCTGGGGATGTGAAACACACTCATCTCCTCACCCGAGATAGGGAACCCCACCAGTTCAATATACGGATGACACCAAAGTCCAACTTGGTGACCCAGTGAGTTAATAAAAGGTGTTGCTTACAGAAACAGAAATGACCATAAGCAATTGCATCACCGAGGTCCACCCTAGCCTGGGTGACTGCTCACAAAAGCTGGGAAACCCGGAGGATGCTGCATAGCCCACAGGCAGCTCCAGGGGTTGGAGAGTGTCCTTTCCAAGCGCCTAAATCTCTTCCAGGTAGCTCCTCTTATCTGAGTCTTCTTGGCAGCTCAGCTGGTCTGAGTCTTCTTTGCAGCTGAGCTCTGCTTCCTCTGGTAGGGAGGGGCCTAGTGGGTCTAGTCATTTTCAGGGAGTTCTTGCAGGCGTTGTTGTTGTTATGTTATTGTTGTTGTCATTGTTGTTGTTGTTGTTGTTTACCTCCCTGCCTGAGAAGCTGCAGGATGGAATGTTTTCATCTCCAAGGAGACTGTTACACAATGCAAGGATGCAGCTCCCTGCCTTGTGTAGAAGACATTATCTTTACAGGTGTACTGGTCCTCTGATACCTACTTTCCTGTGATGTAGAAGTTGTGTTGTAGACATATTGTGTTAACTAGTTTTTATGTCAACTTAACACAGGCTAGAATTATCTGAGAAGAGGGAACCTCAGTGGAAAATACCTCCCCAAGATAGGCCTGTAGGCAATCTTGTTGGGTATTTTATTAATGAGAGATTGATTATGAGAGGGCCCATCCCATTGTGGGTAGCGCCACCCCTGGGCAAGCAAATTGAACAAGCCAGGAGGAGCAAGCCAGTAAGCAGCAATCCTCTATGGCTTCTGCATGAGTTCTAGCCCCGAGGTTCCTGCCTTGAGTTCCTCCCCTAAGTCCCCTGGATGATGGACTACAAACCATAAGATGAAATAAATCCTTTCCTCCTCAAGTTGCTTTTAATCATGATATTTTATCACAGGAACAGAAAAGTAACTAAGACATGTATCAATTGGGAGTAGGCACCCCACAGTCGGTTCTCTGCATTTTAAACAGTTATGGATTTCTATGTTTGAGTTCTCAGCCCTAAGTGACATATCTATATCAATCTTCTGCCCCATAAGGCTCAGCAAACATCACAGAAGAGACAACAAAAGGAATATAAGGCCCTAAGGATGCAGGAAGCACTGTGAAATACTGTCTTCCAGGGGATGGATAGCCATCACACTCATAAACTCCCCACAGCTTTGCTAGCCTACACAAGAGTTGCACAAAAATCAAGTAAATAGGATCAGTCAACATTTCGGCAGGTAGCACTAATTGGACTCAGTAATTTAAAAGGGGAGCCATAAATGTAGAATGGGAAATGTGTTAGGGAATATCTGGGGAGTGAGGGTAGTCCTTAGCATAGATATGATCAATGTACACATGTATGAAATTGTCAGAGAATAAATAAAATAAAAAATTAATTTTAAAATATCATATAGAAAGAGAGTACACACACGTGTGTACATGTGCTTGCATGGTGCCATGCATCAACATATTTCAATTCATGCAGTCCAAAACTACTTCCTCTTTTCCATTCTGTACCTCTCTCTCTCCCTCTCTGTCTCCTTGTCTCTTTATCTGTCTCTCTTTTTCTGTCTCTCTTTTTTTCTGTCTCTCTCTTTTTCTGTCTCTCTCTCTCTCTCTATGTCTGTCTGTCTCTCTCTCTCTCTCTCTCTCTCTCTCTCTCTCTCTCTCTCTCTCTCTCTCTCTCTCTCTGTGAGTGTGTGTGTGTGTGTGTGTGTGTGTGTGTGTGTGTGTGTGTGTCCGTCCATGGTGCAAATGTACAAGTCAGAGAACAGCTTTTGGAAGTTGGCTCCCTCCTTCCACCGTGTGGGTCCCAGCAATTGAACCTAGGTCATCACGTTTGCTGTGGTGCCTTCACCCACTGAAATATCATACCAGACCCCTGTAGCTAGAGTTTTCCTGCCTTGTCCACAGTCAGTACAAATCTTTGTCACCTGCCAGTCCCACATCCGCTCAGACCCAACCAAGTAAACACAGAGACTTATATTGCATACAAACTGTATGGCCGTGGCAGGCTTCTTGCTAACTGTTTTTATAGCTTAAATTAATCCATTTCCATAAATCTATACCTTGCCATGTGGCTGGTGGCTTACCGGCATCTTCACATGCTGCTGGTCATGGCGGTGGCTGCAGTGTCTCTCTCTGCGTCAGCCTTCCACTTCCCAGAATTCTCCTCTTTCCTTGTCCCACCTACTTCCTGCCTGGCCACTGGCCAACCAGTGTTTTATTTATTGACCAATCAGAGCAATTTGACATAAAGACCATCCCACAGCAGACCCCTAAAAAAGTTAAATTACATTTAAAAAAAGAAACAGACAGGTACTCACATGAAGATGTGGGATTTGGGCTCCAGGAATGCCCCTAGTGAACCTTAAACCTGGAGTTCCCACCTCTCTGAAATCCACTGCCACAACAGATGGCACCAAACAATACAGACAGGAGTACAGTCAAGAACTCCCCATTCGGTCACAAGAGCCTTCCTTCTCTTTTATCACTCTAGAGGGAGTGGGGAACCATGAACTGGGAAGAACTCAAGTGCCTAGAAGGAAGTTCTTAGGGATGAATAACTGAAGCCTCCTGCCACTTCCCAGTATCAGCTTCTCTCTCACGTGAGTAAGTCATCTTAGCCTCGGATCCCCCAGCCCCTGTCATATGACTGTAGCATCAGCTGAAATTTCAGTCCCACCTCATGAACAAAATCAAAGCCAGAACACCACTAAGCAGGCATTTTATTTCTGCCCTAAGAAGTGTATGGAAAATAATTTTCTGTCCTTCGAAGCCACTAAACATAGAATTGCTCCTGCGATGGGAGATGTTTACGCTTTCAGTTGTCTTTACATCTGTCCCATACCTTCTTCACACAGCCCCATCACCTCCTGTTCCATCACCTTGCCTACACTATTGAACAACCATCTCCAACCTATCCACCTCCAGAATTATCTATAAAATTATGAATTGGTTTTTCTTACCTCCCTTTTAGAAATCTCTAATGATTGTCAGCAGCCTAAAAGGTAAAGTCCAAACATCCTTACATACAAAATCCATTGCAACCTCATCACAAGAGCCTTATAGGTTCATTCTGACTACTCCGTCACCATGTTTTAATTCATGCAGTCCAAACTGTTTCCTCTTTTCCATTCTGTACTTTCTGTGTTCACTCCATTCCTCCACACAAACTGTTTACCACATTTCTTTCCCTAGAAAGATCATTTTTTAAATGTAAAGGACAAATGTTACATTTTCTCTGGAGTCTTCACAGATGCTGTCCCCAGTATAATTAACTGTTCATTCATCTGTCTTCCCTCAGTACATTAAATATGTCAGTGGTAAAGTATTAAAGCATAATGTATTACATTGTGTTCTAGTTGATCGGGTGTGTTTTTACCTCCTCTCGCAGACTGTGACCTTCCTAGGGAAAAGAGCTCTGTCTTAGCCATCATTCATTCCCAGAGTGTTGGCATGCTAAATGAGACATAGTAGGAACTCAATGTTTTTTAAACCAATTAATTAAAGTCTGAATGCTCCATCCTATTCTTTCTTATTCCTTGCAATAAACTGAAAGAATTTACAGGTCACAAGGTTCTACTTATATATTGGGGACCTATTTGTTTTGTTTTCCAATTATCTTCTAAATCCATTCTTTCTTTTCACCCCACTTTACATTCCCTGGCTGGAATGCTGGACTATAAGAAGGAAATATAGGAATATGATGTGAAAAGAGCTGTTGATGCTGCCTAATAGTAGAGGAGAGTTAGGTCAGAAAGGAAGAAGGTTAAGACATTAACATTGACACCTAGGTAGATTCCCTATTTATTCATCAAAGCTATATGAATAATAAAAAGACTGTTATGTTAGAATCATAAGCATTCTTTTATTCAATAGTTGCATATTCTTACAGGGTACAGTACCAAGATCCAATGGATTCATAGTGTACAAAGACATAATCAGGGCAGTTAGTATTTCTAATTTTCATTGTGTTGGGGAGTTTCAAACTCCTGCCTTCAAACTCTTTATAAAATAAGTAACAAGTTTTGAACTATACTCACCCTGATGTGCTATAGAACATTGTAACTCACCACTATATAGTATAATTGTATCTTGATATCTATTTATCTTCAAGTGACCACTATTCTATCAACTTTTGTAGCCCCTATGTATTAGGCACCACAGTATTTTGTGGCCTTTAAATTTTTATGGCTTGTCTAGAAACTAGATAAGTAATTATAGCTTATAGTTACATAGTTACCTAATTGTTATAGTTGTATAGTTACCTAACACATTAAAGCATCTGCATTTCCTTAGTAAACTGTATTATGGTATCTTTAAGAACAATCAAACAATACCTTTTAAACACACTGTGAACCAAGACAATTGACTTGCCACTTTAACAAACTTAATGATTGGTAGTTCACAACCTCTGTGTTTGTGTTTATAAAACCTCTGTGTTCATGTTTATAAACTGTGTGTGTGTGTGTCTAGGTCCACTAAATATATTATATATTGAAAAATGAGGTCATAAATATTTAAGTAGGGGAAAACTCCACTCTCCTCTACCTTTTATTTCAAATAACAAAATTTGAAATGATGTCTGGAGGATGTCAATTTCATAGATTCAAATGATAGATTAAATGTCTCTTCTGAGCGATAGATGTCTCCCCAAGTTTACACAAGTAAAATACAAACTGTAATCCAGATGGCCCATCCAGTAAATATTCCAACTCGTGAATTCATTAACTAATGACAGTGTTGGTAAATATACATAAGAAAACACAGAGCATCTATGCAAAACAAACTCAAAATGTACTAATAGTCAAAATGTTATACTCACTTCCAGCATTATCTAAAAAAAAAAAAATTATATGCCATTAATCAATTAAGAAAATCAAAAGAGATAAACCAACTGATTGACTTGTATAAATGGCCAGCAAACAAGAAACAAAATCTTTACCATGCAAAACAATATTCATTTATTTAACGAAAAATTCACTTGATTATTAAGCTTCTGTTTTACATAGCACTTGTGTTTTTTTTATAATATTACACCTCATCCTTCTAATCTATATTTCTGTACATCATAGACTAGAAGAACAACTGCATTTCCCATGATACATTCTTGCATTTTGTGTACAAGTCTGGGTTAAATTTCTATGTAGGACTACTGCTTCCAGCCATAACTGGCATTGAATTAACTACCCTCCTTTAACAACTATAAAACCAGAAAAATGCAGGTGGTAGATATTTGACAACAGGTTAACAAGAACTATATAACCCAAGAAATAATAGAAACCCAGGAAATAAGTCCCATAGTTATCTGGTCTTGCACTAGGCAGCACCTTTCCAACTACTACACGAAGGCATGCAGCCCAAAGAAAGCCCAGCAAATTTTTTTTGCAGACACTGAAAAGCTCATCACAAAATCTATGAGAATACAAAAGAACCCAGAATAGCGAAAATCATCTTAAGAAAGGTTACTGTAGTGTGTGGGCTTAAGGAGAGTCCAAAATGTCAGTAAAGTAGCTTTTAGAAACAAACAAACCAATGTTAAAAGGAAAGTAACCTCAACAAATGTATCAGAACATCTAGACACTTGTGAAAAAAAATGTAAATATTCAAAAAATAATTTGAGAAAGATCATGAACCTATATATAAATCCAGTATAATGATCTCAATTCTATAATCAAAAGACATAGACTAATAGCTTAAACTTAAAAACAAAATCCATCTATTTGTTGTCTACAGGAAATGGACTTCATCAACAAATATAGATACAGCATAGGATAAAACAGTGGAAATTATGTATTCCAAGCTAATGGCATCAATGCAAGCAGATGTATTAATTCTGACATAAGACAAAACAGATATCAAACCAAAACTGAAGTGATAAAGAAGGTCACTTGACATTGATTATGGGACAATCTACCAACAGTTCTAAACATGTATGCACCATATTGGCATATTTAATTTCACAAAGCAGACTACTGTGTATAAAGATACAGGTTGACTTCAATGCAACAACAGGAGGTGGTTTCAATATCCCATTCTCTCCCATAGTCAAGTTATCTGAACAAAAATAACTCAAGTTAAAATGACATAATAAGGTAACCAACCACTTTCTGACTGGGTTGAAGGTAATAAAGGCTACTAGGGTTTAGCCTCTAATAGTCTTTTCCCTGGGTTTCCAGAAGAAATGCTACCAATGGCAAGAAATAATCTGAAGCAATGGATCTAAGTACATCAAGCTCTTCGGTCCATTCATTTTATTCTTCTAAGACAATATTCTATCTACACATCTTCAATTCTGTTCTCATACTTAGCTCCTCTTAGTCCCTTCAACTCCTGTCCTCTCAAGTTCTATTTAAGTTCTTCCATCTCATTCTCATCTTTGTCTTTGTTCCTACCTCCATCCTCACTCCTCCTCCATAACCCACCACCAGCAATCCGCTGGCCTCCCACTTTCTGGTCTTGTGGGGTAAGTCTGCTTGGAGCTAGGAAACCTGCCTAAAACCTTTTTGTTCTGAGTTAACTGGTGGAGGAGAAAACTAGGGGGGGCGGGGGTGGACACTAAAGCTGTGTCAACTTCATATGGAAAAACAAAAAAACCAGGATAGCCAAAAGAATCCTGTACAATAAAACAACCTCTGGAGGCATCATGATCCTGACCTCAAGCTCTACTATAGAGCTACAGTAATAAAAGCAGCTTGGTATTGGCATAAAAACCAACATGTAGACCAATGGGATCGAATTGAAGACCCTGACATTAATCTGCACACCTATGAACATATAATTTTTGACAAAGAAGCCAAAACTGTACAATGGAAAAAAGAAAGCATCTTCAACAAATGGTGCTGCATAACTGGATATCAATGTGTAGAAGGCTGCAAATAGATCCATATCTGTCACCGTGCATAAAACTTAAGTCCAAGTGGATAAAAGACCTCAACATAAATCCAGCTACTCGGAACCTGATAGAGGAGAAAATAGGAAGTAGTCTTGAACGCATTGGCATAGGAGATCACTTCCTAAATATAACACCAGTAGTATAGACACTGAGAGAAACAATCAATCAATGGGATCTCTTGAAACTGAGAAGCTTTTGTAGAGCAAAGGATATGGTCAACAAGGCAAATCGACAGCCTATTGAATGGGAAAAGGTCTTCACCAACCCCACATCTGACAGAGGACTGATATCCAGAATATATAAAGAACTCAAGAAATTAGACATCAATAGTCTGGGAGGAGGGGACTGGACCTGCCTGGACTGAGTCTACCAGGTTGATCTCAATCCTCGGGGGAGGCTTTGCCCTGGAGGAGGTGGGAAGGGGGGGTGGGCTGGGGGGAAGGGGAGGGGGCAGGAGGGGGGAGAACAAGGGAATCCGTGGCTGATATGTAGAACTGAATGGTATTGTAAAATAAAATAAAAGGAAAAAAAAAGAAATTAGACATCAAGATGTCTAACAGTCCAATTAAGAAATGAGCTATAGAACTAAACAGAGAATTCTCAACAGAGGAAGCTCAAATGGCTGAAAGACATTTAAGGAATTGCTCAACATCCCTAGTCATCAGGGAAATGCAAATCAAAATGACTCTTGAGATACCACCTTACACCTATCAGAATGACTAAGATCAAAAACACTGAAGACAGCTTATGCTGGAGAAGATGTGGAGCTAGGGGAACTCTCCTCCACTGCTGGCTTGCACAACCACTTTGGAAATCAATATGGTGCTTTCTTAGAAAATTGGTAATCAATCTCCCCCAAGACCCAGCTATACCACTCTTGAGCACATACCCAAGGAATGCTCAATCATACCACAAGGGCTCTTGCTCAGCTATGTTCATATCAGCATTGTTTGTAATAGCCAGAACCTGGAAAACAACCTAGATGCCCTTCAACTGAAGAATGAAAAAATAAAATGTGGTACATAGACACAATGGAATACTACTCAGCAGAGAAAACAATGACATCATGAGGTTTGCAGGCAAATGGATGGATCTAGAAAAAACCATCCTGAGTGAGGTAACCCAGACTCAGAAAGACAAACATGGTATGTACTCACTCATAGGAGGATACTAGATGTAAAACAAAGATGACTAGACTGGTACTCACAACTCCAGGAAGGCTACCTAGAAAACAGGACCCCAAGAAAGACACAGGGATCGCCCAATGATAGAGAAATGGATGAGATCTACATGAATAACCTGGACGTGAGTGGGGGCAATAAAGGGCAAGGGTCGAGGGAAATAGAGCTTGGGGGAGCAGGAGATCCCAGCTGGATCAAGAACAGAGAGGGAGAACAAGGAATAAGAGACCATGATAAATGAAGATGACATGAGAATAGGAAGAAGCAAAGTGCTAGAGAGGTCCACAGAAATCCACAAAGATACCTCCACAATAGATTACTGGCAATGGGTGAGAGAAAGCCCAAAGTGACCTACTCTGGTGATAGGATGGCCAGACACCCTAATTGTCATGCCAGAAATCTCATCCAATGACTGAGGGAACCAGATGCAGAGATTCACGGCCAGGCCCCAGGTGGAGCTCCAGAAGTCCAATTGGCGAGAAAGAGGAGGATTTGTATGAGTGAGAATTATTGAGACCAAGATTGGAAAAAAACACAGGGACAAATAGCCAAACAAATGGAAACACATGAACTATGAACCAATATCTGAGGAGCCCCCAACTGGATCAGGCCCTCTGGATAAGTGAGACAGTTGATTAGCTTGATCTGTTTGGGAGGCATCTAGGCAGTGGGACTGGGACCTGTCCTCAGTGCATGAGCTGGCTGTTTGAAACCTGGGGCTTATACAGGGACACTTGGCTCAGCTTGGGAGGAGGGGACTGGACCTGCCTGGACTGAGTCTACCAGGTTGAACTCAATCCTCAGGGGAGTCTTTGCCCTGGAGGAGATGGGAATGGGGAGTGGGCTGGGGAGAGGTGGGAGTGGGGAGAACAAGGGAATCCATGGCTGATATGTAAAATTAAATTACATTATAAAATAAAATTGTAAAAAAGGGGGCTGGAGAGATGGCTCAGTGGTTAAAGAGCACCGACTGCTCTTCCAGAGGTCCTGAGTTCAATTCCCAGCAACCACATGGTGGCTCACAACCACTTGTAATGAGATCTGGTGCCCTCTTCTGGCCTGCAGGGACACATGCAGACAGAACACTGTATACATAATAAATAAAAATAAATCTAAAAAAAAAAAGAAAAGGAAGAAAGAAAGAAAGAAAGAAAGAAAGAAAGAAAGAAAGAAAGAAAGAAAGAAAGAAAGGAAGGAAGGAAGGAAGGAAGGAAGAAGAAGAAGAAAGAGAAAGAAAGAGAGAAAGAAAGAAAGAAAGAAAGAAAGAAAGAAAGAAAGAAAGAAAGAAAGAAAGAAAGGAGGATCTGACCTTAATTTCACAAGAAGCAAAACTATCTACCTAATGTCCTCCTGGCCTAGGCAGTGTATCCCTATGGATATTTACCTAGCGGGTGGTCTGGAGAGCTTATTCTGTCTGCCATTTGTCCTTGGATGCTTTTGTCCGGAGCTGGCCCTGGCTTTGTGTGCTTGCTAAAGGAGATAATTGCTGAATTCTAATGCTGAAAAGAAGCATAAAGCCTGGAAGCAGGAAGCCTTGCCTGCATGACTATATCCAAATATCTTAGTTGTATGTGCCCAAGGAATGATCAATTCACATTGTTTAGAAGTTCTTAGAAAAAGAATCAATTGGGGAAGCTATGATCGCGCACATGAAATTCATAGCAGAAAACAGCTGATATACTAAAAGCCAAATAATACCAAACACTCCTTGAGCCTTGGCTTCCTCTGGAAAAATTCCTTGATTCTTCTAGATAATAGCTTTGCCATAGCCAGCTGAATTCCTACTTCATATTTCTGCGGCCCACAGCATGAAGGTTCCCTCTACTAAAGGGAATTCATGTCTGCCACTACAGAACTGTTCAAAAGCCCATAGTTTGTGAGGTCTTAGACTCTAGGGGGAAAGCTACTAATGTTGCTTTGCCAAATGGACATACTGTGCCCGTCAAATTACTTCTACATATTTATGTCTGTGCCTATACAGGAGTGCTGTTCTCAGCCTTGGTCAGAGAAGCCTTGTTTTGTAGTGGGCGGTGGTGAGACTCATAACTGGTAAAAATGCCGAGAATAAGTGAGTACTGGGTGTTCACCTCAGAACAGGATATCTATATAACACCTTCTAAAGATCAAGGAAAACAGCAGAGGAAGAGGCAGGAAAAAAAATGTAAGAGCCAGGTGACAGGGAGAAGTGCAGGCAGAAAGCAGTCTTCCAGACATGACATGCCACTGCATTCATTAACTCACAGCATCTGCAGTTACACATGCAAGACCTGTACAATATTGTACATGGATGAGGGAGGAGAGCATGAGGCCCCACCTCTACCTATTTGTAGATAATGATTGCTGGGAGAGAGGGTGCAATTTTCTTCAGTGATGCAGCCACTAGTAAGTTGCCTATGCCAAATAAGTAAGTCCTTACCCATGCTTTTACAAGCAACCCTAGTTAAATTTAGTAGGTCACAAAGGAAAAAAAAATTCATGAAGCAAGAAGGGGTTCTATTTTGTAAGAAGGAATTCAGCAGGAGGGAAATGGGACAAGAGGTGGTAATGGAGTGGTATATATGGTCAAAATACATTACAAACATTTATGAGATGTCAAACAATAATTTTTAAAACCAAGTTAATAATTATGGCAATAACTTCTTATATTCTATCTGATCTCAATGGAATAAAACTAGAAATCAACAGCAAGAGAAAATACCGAATATGAATAAATTCATGAAGGCTGAACAGCATACTGTTCAATGACCAATGGATTGTTGAAGAAATCAAGAGGGAAATTTAAAAAAAAAAAATCCCTAGAACAGAATGAAAATGAACTTGAAAACAGAACATGCCAGGCCTGTGGGATCCAGTGAAAGTTCTTCTAAGAGGGAACTTTATAGCTCTAAGTGGTTACATTAGACAAAAACACATCTCAAGGAAATAATTGGTTGCACCTCAACATCTTAAAGAAGCAAGAACTGCACCAAGGGTCAGTAGACAGAAAGAAGTAATGAGTGTCAGTCCAGGCACTAACAAAGTGAAAACCAGGAGAATACAGGGTTCAATGAAGCAGAGAATCAGTCCTTTGACAAAATAAGCAAGATCAACAAACTCCCAGCTAAACTTACCAAAATAGAGAAAATGAGCCAGGTAAATCAAATCTGAGACAAAAGACACCAATAAAATTCATAGGATTACCAGGGCATAGTTTGAAAACTTATACTCTAATATGTTGAAAAATCTAGGAGAAATGGATAAATTTCTATATGCCTAGGGCCTACTATAATTAAAGTGAGATGACATAAACAACTTAAATACACCTATAAGGAGGGGTGAGATCGGAGCAGTGATTAAAAAAAAAACCTGCCCACGAAAATAATTACCTTGCTTTAGAGTTTATCTAGAAACAGAAGAAAAATATATAAAGGGGACACATGGCTGGAAAGAAGATCCCCAAAAGATATTAACATCTCAATTACAGGCATAGTCAACCAAAACTTGGCCTTATTGGGAGTTGAAAACCATGGAACACATTTTGGAGTGTCCACTGAGGGTAATGAATCTACTTGCTTTACTATTTATTCATCTTTTTTTCTGCAGTGATGGGAACTGAATCCCAAGCTGTGTGTTTGCTGGGTGAATACTCCACCACTGAGATCCATCCCCAGTCCATCTGCTGCACTTCTGACCTTCTGCAGTTCAGCTTCTCCTGGCACATTAGCTCCCTGAAATGCCCTGTGCCACATGCAGCATGATGCCAGAAAAAAGACTCAGAAGTGAGGCCGCTTCAGAACATAAAAAGAACTGATTCTCACCAAGCTGCGGGGGATGTGAAAAACAGACCATGAACTACAATGAGAACAGAACTCAGTTCAGGGGTGCGGTGGGTTAAAATTTCTGGCATCCCTTCACTGTTAGTTTAGTGTTTCCTAAATAGCAGAAGCAATTTCTTCTGATTTTTCCTCAGATGCCCAGAGTGATATCTCATTTACTATATTAAATATCTCATATCTAACACAGGTTTCTTCTTTCCTGACCACACTAGCTGATAGTGGCAGTGTGGGAATAAAGATATGGGGATATTCAAGAAATATTTAAAACTCAGAAAAATTTCCTAGATCAATTATTTAAATGGAAGGATTAAAGGGAAAATCTATAATAATCAACTAAAGTAAGATATACAGAAAAAGAGACATGAGCTGAGAAAATGGTGACACACATCTAAAATCCTAGCACCTGGAAATCAAAAGCAGGAGGATCAGGAGCTCAAGGCCATGTTAACTGGTATATTTGGGACTGGAGAGATGACTCAGCATCTAACAGTGTTCGCTGTTCAAACATGGAGGACCTGAGTTCAAATCTCCAGCACCAATGTAAAACACCTGGGTTGCCTATACTCCCAACTGATGTAGAAGATGAAGACAGGGGATAACTGGGGTTTGGACCAGCTTAGCTCCAGGGTTCGGTGAGAGACCCTGTCTCAAGGGAATTGCAGAGTAATACAGCATACACCTGACATCTTCCTCTGGCTTGTGTGTATGCACTCACATACACAGGCACACACACACACACACACACACACACACGCACGCACGCACGCACGCACGCATGCACTCACGCACATACACACACAGGGGAAAAAGTAGATTTGTTCTCACTGGAGAGGGGCACACAGAAAGAAATCATTCTTTTTCAGATATGTAGAGTTTGATGAGCTGCTAGCACACCTAGATAGTTATTTAGACTCTTGAAATAGTTTGACAGAATTGTGAGTCTACATTTGAGCCAGTGACCTGGATGTAAAAGTCATCTGAGATCCAGTAAATTTGGAGCTCATTGAGATTTCTAAGGAAGACTATTTAAAATGAGAGTCGATATAAACGCTGAAAGTACAAGTCGAGAGAAGCTGGAGAGGAAACCGAGAAACTGCCAGTAGGGATTGTAATTAAAGCAAACAGACAGTCCTGAAGAACTCAAAAAGCACATTCAGAAACTGATAACAATGTCAAGTAGAACAGATTTCTTGCAAAACATGGGGTCCCAAATCATCTTCTGAATTCAACAGGGATGAGATTATTAGCAACTAAAGGAAAAGCACTCTCAGGGAGCAATTTGGACAAGGCTTTGCTGAAGCAGGTTGACTACTGGAGAATCGCTGCTACAGAAGACAGCAAGGGGGGCTACTAGAAAAGCACACAAATGCTAACATCTATATTATGAGTTGTATAAAATTTTCATATGTATATTATGTAAATTATATGTATACAATATAAATTATATAAATTTATTCAATTTAATTAAAGCACTATAAATACAAATGTCTGGTGACTTTCAGATTTATTAAATATCTGAAAAAAAACTAGTGGTTTGTTTTGCTTTGTTTTTTGGTCTGTGTCTTAGGGTTTCTATTGCTGTGAAGAGATACCATGACCATGGTAACTCTTATAAGGACAACATTTAATTGGGGTGGCTTTTAGTTCAGAGGTTTATCTGTTGTCATCATGGCTGGACATGGCAGTGTGAAGGCAAACATGGTACTGGAGAAGGAGCTGAGAGTCCTATATTTTAATCCACAGGCAACAGGAAATGAACTGAGACATTGGGTGCGGCTTGAGTATATATGAGACCTCAAAGCCCACCTCCACAGTGAAACACTTCCTCCAACAAGGCCACACCTAATAGTGCTACTCCCTATGAGCTTATAAGGGGCAATGACATTCAAACTTACCACAATCTGGTTTTGTATTTTTAATTTTTCATTATTGTTTTATGTGTATGAGTGTTTTGCTTACATGTATGTCTGTGTACCATGTGAATGCCTGCTGCTCACAGAGGCCAGAAAAAGGTGTGGGATCCTCTAGAACTGGAGTTACAGATTGTGATGAGACCTCATGTAGATACTGGGAATTGAACCAGGGTCCTCTGAAGGAGTAGTTAGTGTTCTTAACCACTGAACCATCTCTCCAACCCATCAGTGGTTTCTAAAGACTTTGTTATTGTGGTGGTTTGAGTGAAAATGACCTCCATAGGCTCCTAAGGAATGGCACTATTAGGAGGTGTGGCCTGATTGGAGTAGGTGTGGCCTTGTTGGAGGAAATGTGTCACTGGTGGTGGGTTTTGAGGTTTCAGATGTTCAAGCCAAGCCCAGTGTCACTCTCTCTTCATGCTGTCTTCAGATCCGGATGTAGAACTCTTAGCTAATTCTCCAACACCATGTCTGCCAGCATGCAGCCATGCTTACTACCATTTCAGAACTAAACTTCTGAACTGTAAACCAGTCCCAAATTAAATGTTTTCCTTTATAAGAGTTGCTGTGGTCATAGTGTCTCTTCACAGTAATAGAAACCTTAAGACAGTTATTTACACCAAAAGCAGATTTCTTTATTTTGATATACTAGTTTAGATCTGGATATTCATGCTGCAGATAAAATTTTCCCCCATATAGTAACATCCAATAAAAGTTTCTGCTCCCTGTATACTCCAGACATTTAGCTGCTATGGTGCTTCTGTACTGGAAGTAATAAAGCTTTTAATATGCTAGCACTGCCCACCAGGCACTTGTGTTAATTGAGAATTTGTCAGTATGTTACTCCTGGCTGCACGTGGCTAAGTCACACTGGTATTAGCAGGATTACAGTAATGCAGCATAATAAGGTTTCACAGCCTTTTATCTTTAACCTAACTCGTGGCTCATGGCATACACTATTTCTTTAAAACGGGAATTTAGGAAAGCCTTCACTGGGCATAACAGCAGCAGCACTTTCCCCCCTAAATTAGCATTTACCCTGCAGTCGTTTCTAAATATCTCCACAGGCCTATGTCAACAAACCAGGTCCTCTGCATAGGAGCTGCACACAAGAAACACTCCAGCAATACTTTATCCAAACCACAGCTCGAGAACAATTGGAGATGCGTTCTATCAATATCATGAGTTGCATAGTGTTTATAAAGGAAGGAAATGAGAAGAACTGGATGGCATAGAATAAAATGGAAAATACCAGAGTGTATTGCATATACCAAATATAAACATCACTTCATGGCATTTATGTTGTTTTATGCTTACTTAGCACATACAAGGAGTGATAGACATTTCATGTGGTGGTAATCTAATTGTACTGAAATATTATTTTGATTGTATGTAATAAATAAAGTTGTCTGAGGGTCAGAGCTATTAGAGCCATAGCAAGAGTGTGGCGGTGGTGGCACACGCCTTTAATCCCATAAGATCTCTGTGTGTTCAGGGATACAGTCAGCATTGGAGACATATGCCTTTAAGACTTAGGGGGCTGTACATTCAGACAGTGACGAGGCAGTCATGTGTTTGGGTTTACAACCAATGAGAAGGCAGAACGACATACTATAAAAAAACGAACCGACAGGAAGTAGGTCTTTTTTTCGTGAAGCTGGGACAGCAGAAGGAAGGGTGAGATTTAGCTCTGAGCTCTGACCTCTCGGCTTTCTCTTTTACATTGTTTCTGTGTTTCTTATTTAATAAGACGGTTGGTTACATCAACAATTTCAATTTATTTATTCTGGAATATCTCATAGTGTAGAGGCAGCTGATGAGGGTCAAGTGCAGAAGTATTTGGTAACAGACATACAAAAAGAACATTTCAGACATCACAAGGGCTGTGATGAGGGGATTTCACCTCAGCTGCAGGACCGTAGGAATGTTTAAGAAAGAAATACCAGTTGTAGTGTTTAAGAGCAGATTATTTATTGAATAAAATTCTAAATATATTATCTAAAAATAATTTCTAGTAATCTTCTAGAAATATTCTATGCCTTATAAATTCTATAAAACAGTACACCTAATTGTAGCTGAAGTTTTCCTGCATCCCAACTGACCCGAGGTCAGAACAAATCTCTCTCACCAGCTTAGAAATTCGTCTACACCTAATTATCAGTACTTCCTAGTCCACAGTGCCATGCCCTTTAATCCTATCAAAATAAAGTGTTATGTCATTTTTTATCTACAGATTTTGTTTAGGCTTTCTGTTTCTAGTTGCAAAATATGCCTTTCAAAAAAAAGGATATGGGTCTAGCAAGATGGCGTTGGGAGGATAAACGTACTTGCCACCAAGTCAAGAACCACAGATTCCCTGAACTCCACTATAATTCATCTGCTTCCCATCTTCGCTCCCTTCAGCCCAACCTTTTCTCTGCTGTCAAAGTATTCTTTTACAAATCAACAAAATGATGTTCTCCTTCTGTGCCAATGAGCTTTTTTTTTTTTTTTTTTTTTTTTTTTGGTCAACTCGACACAAACTTGAGTTATCTGGGAAGAAGGAACCTCAATTGAGAAAATGCCTCCATCAAATTTGCCTATAGGCAAGCCTGTGGGGTCATTTCTTGATTAACAATTGATATGGTAGGGCCAAGCCCACTGTGAGCAGTGCCACTCTTGGGCAGATGGTTCTGGGCTGTACAAAAAAAGCAATCTAAGTAATCCAAGGAATGCAAGCCCGTAAGCAGCACTCCTCTACCATCCTGTTTCGGTTCCTGTCCCTAGGTTCCTATTTTGAGTTCCTGCCCTGACTTCCCTTGTGGAGGACTGCAAGCTGTAAACTGAAAGAAACCCTTTCCTCCCCAAATGGCTTTTGATCATAGTGTTTATTGCAGCAATAGAAAGCAAACTTGGACAGCCTCTATTTAAAATTGTTAGTTATCCCCCAGAGTTTAATGGCAACGCCCTATTGCTGGAAACATCACATACCTAAATCAGAGAACATGGAGAAAATCAAGCTGGTACCAACCTAGAAACTTCGTATCTGCTGGCTAGCTTTCTTAGTACATGCTACTAGGTGAGAAAAGTCATTACGAGTCTACCCAGCTATGAACCCTGTGAACTACAATGATTTGCCTAGCAAGATACACCCGCTGGCGAAATACTGGCATGAATGTTATGGGATTAACCAACCACTTTCTGAATTTATTTAAAACCTGATCCACAAGATGAAATCCATGCCTTGTTACTATTACCTGGGCCAAAAATCTATGGCTGTCTAGGTCATAGGCCCTACGGTAGAACATAGTACTATTATTCTGCTAAACGGACATAGTAATAAACTGCCCTGAAGTTTTTATACCCATAAGTCAGTGCATCTCCTAACTCTCATCAGAAAGGCTTCTGCAATAGATGGCAATGAATACAGAGACACACAACTGGTCAACATACAAACTATAAGATACTATGGAGTTCTTACCTCTAAATGGGACGTCTATATCACATATCTACCCCATCCCCAACATTCAGGATCATCTCTGAAGAGGGAGCAGAAAGATTGTAAGAGCTAGAGAGAATAGAAAGGTCAGTAGCAAAACAGTCTTTTCTGGACAAGAACATGAACTCACAGTGGCTGGAACTACATATATAAGACTTCCATAAAAACCAAGCCAGGAAAAAAATGGAAAGATGGGAGTAAGTGCATGAAGCCTCACCCCTATCCAAAGAACTATTGGAAATTGATGGCTACTAGGGAAAGGAGAGTCGGTTTTCTTCAAGGATGTGGGCTCTGGGAGCTGCCCATGCTCCAATAGATGGCCCCATATCCATGTGCATAGAGGTAGTATTATAGGGACTCAGAGGGTTTGTGGGGGGTTTGTGTTTGTTTGTTGCTTGGTTTTCGTTTGTAGTCCAGTTCACTCTGTAAACCAGGTTGGCTGGCGTTGAACTCACAGAGATCCGCCTGCCTCTGCCTCCCAAGTGCTGGGATTAAAGTCATGTGCCACCACACCCAGCTTGTTAATTTTTTCTTTTTTAAGACAGAGAAAGCACATGATGTTGGGAGAGAAATGTGTGCAGGCCTAAGGTAGGAACTCGGAGGGAAGAGGAAGGGTTATAGATTTGATCCAAACACATTACATGCATGTGTGAATATTAAATAAAAGTTTTTAAAATAAATAAAATCCTAAGTCAATAAATTATTTCTAATAAAGTAAGACCCTTAGTATACAGACTTCTCCCAACTTGTCCTTAAAGGCATGGATCTCTTTATCGCCGTTAATGTTCTGGCCCACATCTCTTTAACACACTCACTCTCATTCACTCTCACAAGTTCACTGTGGTTTCCACCTGCTTCCCAGCCACATCCCCCACCGTCCTTCCCCCTCACCTGAACGCCACTTTCCTGCGATACTGAACTATCTGTCGGTACTGGAGAACACAATTCTCCCCAAAACTGAGACTCTTCACACACTAGTCCTTCACCTGCAATTACAGCTTGCCTTTTACAGCTTACCCTGTTAGACTCAGCAAACACTGCCAGATGCTTTCATGCTTATATTTTTTCTGAACATTTTGAAATATCCTTTTCCAAGATCTCTACTTACCAAGGCAAAATTCACTAATTTGTCTTCTATATACTATTGCCCTATGCAGAGATATTATATTTATTAGTAGTATTTTATTAGTAATATGTCAATTATGTTATTATAACGCCATAATAATTGTATATACTTTATCATTTTTTACTAAATATTAAACCTTCAAAGTCCCATTCATCTTTGAATCCCAAACATCATACAATCTGACATGTAGAAAGTGAATCTTTAAAATAAATAGCATGAAACAAAAACAAAAATACCATTAAATGATTGTTAAACACTTGCCAACCTTACTATTTAAACAATTTAAAAAAAACTCCAGGATTTGGATGTGTGATCAAATCATAAAGCTGAAACGGTTAGTCTTAAAGATGAACGTTGCTGTCATGTGTTTGTACACCATCAAAACCTTACTGTTATTATCATCTGTTGTTCTCACAATTAGAGAGACAGCTCGACTTTGTCTGGATCCTTTCATACAACAAACCATGTACTTTCCACCAGGCAGCATCCTTTTTACAACATGGAAAACCATGAGTTGAAGGGTTAGACCAAAGAAAGGGTAATTAGGCAGGAGGTGAACTTGTCTCAATTAACCTCTCTTTGGGACTTGGTTAACAGGACTCCAACCTTTTGTTCAGAACCGGTTTCTCACTGTAATTTCTAGCATTTGCTTTTTCTCTGAAAAAATCAAAACTGTTCATGTTAGTCATTTTTCATAAAGTAAGACTCTCTCTCCCCCACTAAACTTTGGTTACTTCTCCTTTATTAGCATTCCTCAAAAGTTTCCTGAAACTCTTTGATCATACATTCAAGGTCTTACTTACATTTTAAAGCATGGTTTAGACAGTGCAAGGACATGAATTCATTGAAATGACAATCCTTTCATTTATTCTCACCACTGTTAGGATCCAATTCTCTCAATTATATTTCTGATGTCATTTGAATAAATCAATCCCTATTATTTTTCCAAAACAGGAGCACGAGATGCATTAAGTATCTAGGATTTTTCCTAACATCTGTTAGCATTACCACAACTGCTCAGAACAATAGACCTTTCCTTACTTCATTCTTATCTTTTCTTGTCTCAAAATAGGTTTGAATCACATTTTTAATTACTTGTAACAGCAATTCTAAAGATGGGTGCATTGTAAAGCTTAGTCTCTTGGCCAGGTGTCCGCAAGCCCACACCACTCTGTAATCATTTCTTTCCTGTCTTCTAGTACAGACTCTGACATTGCCACCCCTGTTTTCTTTGTGCTGATTCCTTCACTGTAGCTCCTGCCCATCATCAGTGGAGTTCATCACACATTTACTGTCAGTCACCTGGTCACCCTCAGCCATGGTTCCATTTATGTCTCCAACCATAATTTCATGTCTCTCTCTCTTTTTTTTTTCAGAAGTTTTGGAGAGTTTTCTAAAATCTGTATCTATTTAATATGTTTAGCAACCTACAGACATTTCACTCAAGCTGAATGTCAGTTCCACATCATCAATCAATTCTTTCTTGCTTGGAATTAACCACAGAATTGCAATTCCCTTTAGTCTTTCTTGACCTTTTGAGAGATGAGATTGTGAGCAAAATGTGGCAAGAACCTATCAGAAAATCTGCTTGCACAAAATTTGATTTCTTGTAGCTGTGGAGACGACTGTGATGAGGGTACGGCATATCCAAAATAACTTGAGGGTTAGGTTCATAGGTTTTGGGCTCCTGTTCTGACATTATTACTTGTATGACTTCCAGAAAATGATTTAACATCTCAGATGTTCTTCATCTCAGATGCTACTTGATTGGGAAATTAAGTTATTTATATATATATATATATATATATATATAATATATATATATATATACATATATATATATACCCCCTACAGTTTTATGAGGATCAAATTAAATGATTATATTAATTTAATTAACATAGGGTACGTAACAAATATTGTTACTATAAAATATTTTGTTGACATTATTATCAATATTACCCTTCTAATAACATTTGGGAAGCATGATCTGATATTTAAAGGTAAAGGGGAAACTATTTTAAAAACTGAAAGTACTAATTATTGAATCAGCTACCTTTGCTAAACAGGCTGCTGGTGGGAAAGTCTGATGGTTTTTAACCATTCTTTGGATCTCATTGTGTGTCTGTGGAGTTTATTTTCACAGCCCTTAAAGTTTTGGCCAACTAACATAAAGCACCATTTGGGAGTATAAGCTTTATGAATTCTGTGCACCTGTCCACTGTCTTCTGGGACTCTGTTGTTACCACAAGAATAAGTCAGATATTGGGGTAAAAGCTGAATGATCAGAGAGGCAGAGCAGCAAGCTACTAGTTCTTACCCCTAAGAAATCCTCCCCAGAAAGAAAGTGAGCTCCTCTCTCCACCCATCTCTATCACTTCCTGTCTGTCTGTACAGACCTCCAGACCTCTATGGTTAACTAGTAGCTAACTGATCCTTCTGATTTTCAGGCAAGCTTTATTTATTAGAGCACAAATAAAATATCACCACAACGGGGCAAGTTTTTCCTTGGTTTGGGGTGTTTTGTTTTGTTTTTAATGTAAATTCCCAAATCAGAAGTAGTTCCAAAAAAGAGCTATTAAAACTTTCTTGAGAGCCAGGCAACGGTGGTCCACATCTTTAATCCCAGCACTTAGGAAGCAGAAGCAGGAGGATCTCTATAAATTCAAGGCCAGCCTTGTCTACAGAGTGAGTTCCAGGACAACCAGGGCCACACATTTGAAATATCCTGTCTCAAAAAAATTAACCACCAGAAAAATGTTATAAAAAGAAATCCTGGCAGTGGGACCAAGTCCTGTGCTCATTGCATGAGTTGGCTGTTTGAAACCTGGAGCTTATGCAGGGACACTTGGCTCAGTCTGGGAGGAAGGGACTGGACCTGCCTGGACTGAGTCTACCAGGTTGATCGCAGTCCTCGGGGGAGGATTTGCCCTGGAGGAGGTGGGAATGGGGGGGTGGACTGGTGGTAAGGGGAGGGGTGGGAAGAGGGAGAATAGGGGAACCTGTGGCTGATATGTAGAACTGAATGGTATTGTAAAATAAAATAAAATAAAAAATAAAAAGAAATCCTAAGAGTCAAACATTCTTGGGCTAGAGAAGTGGCTCAGAATATAAGAGCCCTGGCTGCTCTTCCAAAGGTCAATTCCCAGCAACCACATGGTGGCTCATAACCATCTATAATGGGATTTGATATCCTCTTCTGGCATGCAGATACATGCAGGCAGAACACTGTGTGCAAAATAAATAAATAAATAAATAAATAAATAAATAAATAAATAAATAATAAATAAATAAACAAACAAACTTTCTTTGTGAGTAACTTTTTCTTCAGTAAATTGTATGTAAGAATAAATTTCCTTAAGCAATAGTAAGGCATTAGTCCCTTAATAAAAACTTCTCTAATTGTTAATTAAACACTCCCTGTTTTTTGGTTGTTGTTTTTTTTAAAGCCCCTGTGTTTTCTAAGTAATGTGATGTTTACACACAATAAATAGACTCAAGTGTGATACAAAGAATTTCAAGAGTTCCAGTCTCTGCTTGTCTGGGCACTTTCAGCCAAGTCATTCTGGCAAACACTAACCTGAGTGCTAATTCGAAAGCTTTGTGTAGATATAATTAATGTCCCAAAACGGTCAACCTTAAAATAGCATGTCCTCAGGGTCTCCAATGCCAGTTTGTCCAAATTCATAAGCCCTTTAAAGAATCTGCACTCTTTCTGGCAAAAATAAAAAAGAAATTTAAATCGTGAGAAGGACTCAATGGGAAGGAGATTCTCCTTGGTCGACTTTCAGTGCAGAAGGAGCCACAGTCGCTGGGTGATTGTCGGCAAGGAGATGGGGACCTCAGTCTGACATGACAAAGAACTTAATCATTCTACAGCCACCAGAACTTCAGGAGGAGACATACCCCAAATGACGCCTGGATTTTAGCCTTGTGAGACCAGAAGCCCACACCGCTGGTGAGTCGTGGCCAGAACTCTGAAAAGATGCCTGGGGTTTAGAGGCTGTGTCTGCTGTAGTTGCTACAGCATCACAAAACTAATGTGCTCCGGGAAAAACCTTTGTGTTTGAATTTTAGTTATTAAAGGAAGCCAAGCTTTCTGGATCATTTGCTATAATGTATCATGTGACTCCTTTAGTCAAATTTCTATTACTGTGACAGGAAAGAAAAAACACCTAAGACAAACAAGTGGTGTGTGGACAGGCTCTTTTTACCTCTCTTCTAGAGCTTTCTGACAATGCTCACTTGTTTCCACCACTCTGTGCCCGGAGGAGCAGAAACCCACTCAACTCCTGGGTTGCTAGGATACTGAAGGAGAGAGAGGGCGGGGCCTGGGTCCCTATATCCTCTTCTTCAGATCACACCTTCAACGAACTAATTACTCCCACTAGGTCTCACCCCATAAAGGTTTCACCACTGGCCAATAGCGTCGCGCACTGGCCAATAGCGTCGCAGGCTGATGACCTGCCTTCAATGCATAACCTTTGCCCTGAACAGTCCTCTAAAACAAGGCACAAGAGCTTTCCTTAATGACTTCCCTTACCCTGTAGCATCCCATAGCAAGATGCTTTAACATTATACAAATGAGTATAGTAACAGATTAAATAGCCCCTTAAAGCAAACACAGAAATAAAATTTTGACAAAATTTGACATTCTTTTCTTGAACTGTGAAGTATCTCTCTGTAGGTTAATTTTAATTATGAATCTAAGCAGACAGAAAAAAAATCATGGTATTCAGAAAAAAACTCAGCTCTCAGTTTTGGCATACTTTCTAAATTGTGCTATTAGTATCTTAGATGTTACATCTTTTACTGATGAAATATTAATTAATCTTGTATTTATTCTTTAGTTGTTCTGTTTAATAGTCAATTCTGAGTTAACAGTGTGCTATAACCCACTGGTCTGGAGACAAGGGAGGAAGCGATCTATTCAGTTTCCTCTGAGCAATCTCTTGAGCATCCTTAGACAAAATTGCCACATTTAGAATTTTACCAGATTTTTTTTCTTTCAGTGATTGGTTCAGGCTATTATTAAAATAAAGAAGCCACTTTAGGAGAATTACTGTGATAAACTGTCAACCTAACATTTCTTTTACAAAAGGTGCTTACTGCCACCTCTTGGACTGTCTAAGCATTTTGCTCTCAAAAAAGAACAAACACATCAGGCCACTGATTATGGCTAAAATTTCTTTACAAAATAAAAGTTGTAAATAGTTGAAAAGCAAAAAATGTATCACTGGCATGTACTTACTTCACCAGAAATTTGTTTTACAAAACATTGATACATACCTGTATTTTCTTGGATATGTTGAAAAAAGAATTCTGGAAACTAGAGGGGTGGAGGACACCAGGAGAACACAGCCCACAGAATCAACCAACCAGGACTCACAGGAACTCACAGGGACTGAATCGACAATCACAGAACCTTTATGGATCAGAGCTAGGTCCTCTGCTGTATGTTATAGTTTTACAGCTTAGTGTTCTTGTGGGACCGAGTGGGGAGGGGGCATGTCTCTGACTCTCTTGCCTGCATAGGGACCCTTTTCCTTCTACTGGCTCATCCAGCCTTGATACGAGGGTTTGTGCCTAGTTTTACTGTAACTTGTTATGCTGTGTCCTGCTGTGGATATCACTCTATGTAAATAAAACACTGATGGCCAGTGACCAGGCAGGAAGTATAGGCGGGACAAAGAGAGAGGAGAATTGGGGAAACAGGAAGAAGGAGGAGAGACACTGCAGCCACCGCCAGGAGAAGAGCATGTAGAGACGCCGGGCAAGCTATAGATTTATAAAAATGGGTTAATTTAAGATAAAAGAACAGTTAGCAGGAAGCCTGCCACGGCCATACAGTTTATCAGTAATATAAGTGTCTGAGTGATTATTTTATAAGTGGATTGTGGGACTGCGGGGCTTGGGGAACCTGGAGAGAAGCCCTCCAGCAACAAATGGTGCCCAACGGCTCGAGTTTCCACCTTAAACCTGAAAATATTTAATAACCAATTCTAAACAGAGCCAAAACCAGGTTCCTGCTTCTTGTCTCATACGGGCAGCTAGATGTGGCAAAATGCAAGTTTGGACACTGGCGGGTTCCTGGCGGGTGCGTTTGACCGGCAGTATGGCGGAAATGAGGCATCTGCCAGCGGCAAATTAAGCTGTGTGGTAGATTTAGTCTTTACTACTATTTTAAAAAAAAAAAAAAAAAAAAAAAAAAGAGGTTTCTGGGCTACACGCTGCTTTGATAAAAGCTTAGACCCACTATTTCTGAGACTTGATGACTCCCAGAGCTGGCAGAAAACGTACCACTGCCATGTTAAGAAGCTGAAGTGGGCGGAGCCAGCAGCCACAGCGCCATTTCAGGCTTACAATGGTACAGTTTAAAGCAATAGGCTCAAGGCTCAAGGTAATATAAAAAATAAGCCACGTAACGATGGCTACCACACAGAGAATCTGGATTATGTTGTCTTTGATATTCGTAACTGAAGAAAAACATTTGATTGCAAAAGCTGTTGAGTTATGCCAAAATGTATATTTTAAAAGTACCTTGACTTCAAAATTTGGATATAAGGATATGTTACTTTGGAAAAGAGGTTCTGCTTTTGTCTCCACAGAAAGCCAGAGGCTGTGGATTTGTTCCAGATTAAGATACATCAGGTTTCACCAGCCAAGACCCCCTGAAAGGTCTCCGATGACACCATGGCCCAGATGATCCAACATCCAGACTGGTTTCAAGGCAACTGGTTCACACAATACAGCCTCACGGACTACCCCATAGGTCTAAAATTTTCTTTGTATCCCCATAAGATACAGCGCCCCCCTCCAGCAGGAAGTAGTAAGAGATGCTATGCCCAAATTCCCAAATATACCAAGCTGGCTTTAGAGGTGGAATTGGCTCACTCCCCCTCTAAACCCAGACATATTGCTTTAAAAAAAAATGGTTAAAAGATTCTTGTGTCCCAAATCAGAAGAGCCCTCTGGTGTGGGACAGAGAAAAACCAATATTTTTATTTAAAACAGGTTGATTATAAATGTGATCTCTTTCTAAAAAAGAAAAGGGGATATAATATAGATATATAGGAGGATATGGAGATGATAAGATAAAAGGGTAGATTAATGAACCTACTTTTAAAGAACAACTTGTTTAAAATGTTTTACATTGGTATAGATTTTAGTTTATGTTTAAAATGTTTTACATTGGTAAAAATTTTAGTTTATTAATACAAACTTAAAGTTAATTTTGTTATACTGTATATATATATTTCTATTCTTGTTTGAGGTATTATGTTTAACTCATTTAAAATTGTAATGGATGATTAAAAATAGATTAATAATCAGTCATCTATGATAATCATATTTGTAGCCATATTAGTTAAGTCTTCTAGGTATACATAGATATATTTCAGATAGATAGGTAATCTTCAAACACTTCATAGACCTAGAGAATATGGCATTTAAATAACTTAAAATTCTGTTGATGTGAGACACAATTGCTCCTGGCTACACCAATTGATCCCGAGAGAATGTTGGGCTTCTAAGACATTTCCATTTGGAAGTTTGTCTTTTTGGCACAAAATGGCCTACTGGGCAAAGAACTGCCCTTGCCTTGACGGCTGACAGTACAAATGCAATGCTGTCCTTTCTGGACAAGCGGGACACAAGAAAAGCAACCACTGTACTCTGCCAAGACAGGGTAAGATGGTCTCTCAGAATTCCTGCTTCTGAAAATGGTCTGTCAGATACTCTAGGCCTGTAGCCAATTTGAATGCACCAACAATGCTAAAAAACATTAGGTGACTGTCCAGGCTGCCAGCTGTCTTGGTCTACTTTTGCAAGATTCCCGAAAGTTGCTTGCATCCATCTACCATTTCTCAGGTACCATTATGCTCCTTCTCAGGTCTTTGATGTGGTTGAAGACTAGATAGTCGTAATTTCCTCAGTTATGATAAAAGATAAGTTAGCTATAAAACCTTAAACTCACAAATATAAGATAGATAGGACATCTTCTTTAATACTGTAACTATAATTCTTGCTCGGTAATTGTTTTGTTATATGTAATTTTACCATGTTAAAGTTAAAACCTTCCTTTTTAAAAAAAGAAGAAAGGGGATATCACTCTATATAAATAAACACTGATGGCCAGTGACCAGGCAGGAAGTATAGGCGGGACAAAGAGAGAGGAGAATTGGGGAAACAGGAAGGAGGAGGAGAGAGACTGCAGCCACCGCCAGGACAAGCAGCATGTAGAGACGCCGGTAAGCCACCAGCCACGTGGCAAGCTATAGATTTATAAAAATGGGTTAATTTAAGATAAAAGAACAGTTAGCAGGAAGCCTGCCACGGCCATACAGTTTATCAGTAATATAAGTGTCTGAGTGATTATTTTATAAGTGGATTGTGGGACTGCGGGGCTTGGGGAACCTGGAGAGAAGCCCTCCAGCAACAGTGTCCATGTTATCCCTGGGAGGCCTGCTCTTTCCTGAAGGGAAAAGGAGGAGGAATGGATCTGAGGGAGAGGGGATGTGGAGGGTGGGGGGTGGGCTGGGGGAGGAGTGGAGGGAAGGGAAACTTCAGTCAAAATGTAATTGATGAGAGAATTAAAAAAGGGGGGGGGGATTCTGGAAAGTGAAAGCCAAAGATGAAGTGTATTGTCCTGATTTTAAATGTAAAATGTTGGTACCCACCTCCCGTTTCTCGTCCTTCTCCTGCAGCTGCTGCACCTGCCGCTGCTTTCCCTGGCCTAGGAGCTAAAATTCCAAGGCTGATGCGACCATTCTGATGTTGGGGGACAATACTAGTGCTTGAGAAATAATTATGGTTCCTCCCTAAGATTAGGTTTACTTTAACCCGACAGATATCACGGAGTTCACGCTAACAGGACAGATAGAGAAATGCCTAAGCACATGCTCCTTCCAGGGGACCCGAGTTCAGTTCCCAGCACCCCGTCAGGGGTGAGGGGCTCACAGCCACCTGTAACTCCATCTGACACCTTTTTCAGACCATTGAGCGCTCTCTCTCTCTCTCTCTCTCTCTCTCTCTCTCTCTCTCTCTCTCACACACACACACACACACACACACACACACACACACACACAGGAATTAAAAAAAAAAAAACTAATGTGACAAAGAGGTAAAACCAAAGTCCAAGTAAGCTGTATTCATTTTATGAAGTTAGTAGCTGAAACACATTTCTATTATGATCCATCATTTTTACCTACACATATTTTCATGTTTAAAAATTAATGAAAATACTTGAGAAAGCTTACTCTCTATGTGTGTATATATATAGATACACATATGATACATGTATCTGTGTATATACATAGATACACATATGATACATGTATTTACTTTTACTAGAAGATGTGTAAAGTGAGAAAATACAAAACAATAAATCTACAAGCTATTAAAACAAAAGTGGTTTCTCACTCACTTAGAAAGGAATCCTCTAATACCCTGCAAATACCAAAAGAAAATTCTGAATTCTGCTTCTCAAAGCAGTGGTAGGTGTGGCTAAGCGCAAGCGCCACAGTCTCACCACTGGGGGGCACTGTGTAGCATCTGTACAGACCTCTGCTGGCAAAGTAATGTGCAATTTTGCAAAAGAAAATTTTGTCACTTTGAAGAACTTTGGGTTTCTATTTTTAAAGTGTTCTATTAGATCAATTGAGAAAGTAACAAAAACACCATTTAATTGCTTCTGGGGTTGTGAAATTCCCAGGGTATTTTAAATTATCCAACTTTAAAATAATTGTGACTGCATTACTCAGTATTGAGGATGCACGTGAGCCGAAATTATCTGCTCTCTCAGCAGGGAGAGCAGCTAAAATGAAATTTATAGAGAACATAAAACTGATGAGTGTGATAGGCACATCAGAGTCTGAACTTCTGCACGTAGTAAAATCCACATTGCTTGACTTCTTAATTATTGCAAGCAAAAAAAATTAGTATTGCAATTGCACACAACGTTTAAAAAAAAAACTAAATGAATAGAAAGAGAATCATAGATCTTGTCACAGGAGAGAAGAAATGTGTTGGGGCTGCTGGCTTACAGCCCTAACCTTATTGTGACACCTGGTGGATACTGTTGAGAAGACAGAGGACAGCTGCATGCTGCGCAGTGACAACCTCCAGTCTACAGAGCACGTGACATGTAGCTGCCCTAAATGGAGATATGCTGTGCAAAGCACTGTCGTGAAAATGTGTAATATCTCACTGATCATGCTCCATATCGACTGTGTGCTGAGATGGTTTATTAAAGATGAAATCGTTAAGATACATTAATTCTATTTCTATGGTCTTTCTCCTATGTGGTAACTGAAAATTCCGAAGTTGCCTCTAAGATTCGCATTCATGGCTTGCCTTACATATCTGGAGAATGCTGTGAAAGCATCTAAGGCTTAAATATCATAAAGATAACATTTCTCAGCTCGTTTCTGAAGACAGGAGAAACATTCCTAGTTTAATAACTATACAGTGAGTAGATTTTTAAACATTTTATTATGTTTAGTTGGGAAGCACATGTGTGGAGGTTGGAAGACAGCTTTAGTCCGTTCTCTTCCTCCACCATGTGGGTCCCAAGGATTGAACTCAAGTCATCAGGTTACAGCGAGTGCCCCGCCCCACCCCACCCCACCCCCACCCCACCCCCCGGTTCTCGAGCCATTTTGCTGGCCCAGATTTTTTAAATGACTCTAAGTAAGCTGTTCCCTTTGTATTTCTTCCCTTTGTGTTCAAAGGACCTGTGAATAAATATCATTTATTTCACTTGGGTTATACTACATAACAAGAGTGAAGGGGTTTGACAGATATAATTACGGTCTCTAAGAAATTGACTTGAGTTCATTAAAAGAAAGACTATGTTGGATGGGGCCAGCTTTAAAAGACACTCAACATAACAACACTCTTCTATGGGCCCAGAGAAGCTAACCACAGTGTTGTAGAGAAAGCCATACGGCAAAGAGCATCAGGCGTCAGTCCTTCCACTCTAAGACACCAAATCCTGCAAATAATCAGTGAGCCTGAAAGGGGTCAGCTTCACATGAGGCTACAGCTCTGCACAGTGGCTTCTTTGCTGTGAGAGCTGAGCAGGACCAGCTGAGCTGTGGCTGGACACTGACCCACACACACCAAGCAACTCGTGTTCTTTCTAACTGTAATATTTACGTAGATGATTTGTTACAGAGCAGAAAATAAATAATGTGGTGATATATTGTATACCCCAAAAAAGCTTACCTGGGGAGCAGAGGACAGAACCAGCCACTAAATTAGGCATAGAGGTCAGGCAGTGGTGGCACACACCTTTAATCCTATCACTCGGGAGGCAGAGATCCATCTGGATCTATGTGAGTTCAAGGCCACACAAGGCTATATGAGAGAAAGAGAACCAGGCAGTGGTGATACATGCCTTTAATCCCAGGAAGTAATATGGCAGGACATAGAAAGGTATATAAGGCATGAGGAAACAGGAACACTCTCTGGAGACTGAGGATTTCTAAGAGGTAAGCCAGTGGCTGACTGTTATGCTTCCCTAATCTTTCAGCTTTCACCCTAATATCTGGCTCTGAGTTGTTTTTTTTTTTATTATAAGACCTTTTAAGATTCATGTTACAAAATAACATACCTTTCAGTTGGCTTTTTTTACTTTACTTTTTTTTTTTTTTTTTTTTTTTTTTTTTTGGTTTTTCAAGACAAAATTTCTCTGTGTAGCTTTGTGCCTGGAACTCACTTTGTAGATCAAGCTGGCCTCGAACTCACAGAGATCCACCTGGCTCTTCCTTCCGAGTGCTGGGATTAAAGGTGTGCGCCACCACCGCCCAGCTACTTTACTTTTTGTACTAGAACATTACTAACATTCACTGAAATTTGATTTTCCTTGTTCATCTAAGGCATATTCATCCCAAGACATCAAAATCCTTAATAAAAACAAGCACTTTGAGAGTAATACATTCCCATTACTTTATCATACCATGTACCTTTTATAACATACACAATGGAAGCAAATAAGCACAGTGCAATTATACAACACTAAATATAAACCTCTCAATAGAGCTGCAATTGTAATAGCCCAAGCACAGCTCTTGGCAACCGAAAGCTGTTGGTGCAGCTTCTTCCTCCTGACTAAAGTTCTTAAAGCCTCAACAGACTTAAAGTCTGCTCACCCTAAATATCAGAAGAAAACTGAGTGGGAGGGGGAGTGCTGAACCCACAGATCCTGTGTCTGCTGAGTATGTCCACTGTCGCTACGCTACATCCTCAGCCCAGACATCAGTAGGAAGTGACAGCTGGTTACCAGAGTAAGGAAAACAGGACAGCTTTGTGAATTACCTCCGCTCACTTCACCATCCAGAGAGAAAAGCTATCGGTGTGTCTGCTCCAGAAGCTCCCACGTGCACAGGACTGGACATGCACAGGTATATGAAGAAAAGGAAAGCCAACCACCGCCACCACCCCTTGTTTTTCATTTGACTACCTCCCTGAAATTGGATTGGAGTTACTCCTAACTCTCTCTTATTTACATTCATGTGTGGTTGTAACACAGGTGGTTACTATGCTGGCTGGTCTTATGACAACTTGACACAAACTAGAATCATCTGAAAGGAGGGAACCTCAGTTGAGAAGAGGCCTCCGTAAGATCCAGCTGTAAGGTATTCTCCTAATTAGTGGTTAATGGGAGAGGGCCCAGCTCATTGTGGGTGGTTCCACCCCTGGGTGGTGGTCCTGGCTTCTATAAGGAAGCAGGCTGAGCAAGTCCTGGGGAGCAAGTCAGTAAGCAGCACCCCTCCCTCACTTCTGCATCTGCTCTAGTCTCCAGGATCATGTCCTGTTTGAGTTCCTGCCCTGACTTCCTTCAACAATGAATAGTGCTGTGGAAGTGTAAACTGAATAACCCCTCTTCTCCCTAACTTCCTTTGGTCATCGTGTTTCATCACAGCTACAGGAAGCCTAACTAAGACAGTTACCCAGTTCTTCTTATATTTTTTATCTTTATGTATGTGGTGCTTTGAATGAGAATGTCTGTTAGTCTCATGGATTTGGATATTCGGTCCCCAGCTGGTGGCACTGATTGATGTTTAGGAGGTATCAACTTGCTGGAGGAAGTAGTCTCTGCAGGTGAGCCTTGAGAGTTTAAAGTCTCTTACCACTCCCAGTGCACAGTCTACTTCATGCAGGAAGTTCAAGACCGAGGTGCTCACTTCCTGTTGCCATGCCTTCTCTTCATAATGCACTCTTATCCTTCTGTAACCATAAGCTCAAATAAACTCCTTCTTCAGTAAATCATGCTGATCACGGTATTTTATTTCGGCAACAAAACAGTAACTGTGACAATGTGTGTGCGTGTTTGGCATGTTCGTCTGTTTATTTTATGAGTTTAGCCTGGTACTCACCAGAGCCAGAAAAGGGTGTCAGGGCCTCTGGAACTGATGTTACAGACTGGGAGCAGGCCTGTGGGTGTTGGGAAGCAAACCCCAGTCCTTTGAAAGAGCAGCCAGGACTCTTAACCCTTGAGCTGTCTCTCTGGCCTCCAACCCAGCTCCTTCTGTGTATCTGAGTATGTTTGTTTGACTAGTGGGGTTTGTTTGTTTGTCTCGCTGTCCTTGTATTTTGGTATCTGATTCTTTGAAGAGAGCTTTTTTCTTAAATTACTTTTTATTATTAAATCAACACAGTTTCTAACTGTTTTTACACTCTATTGCATGTCCGGTCATCTGAAGGTCCTGTTAGTTGTTTTGGGCACAGCCATTGGAAACTTGTATTGGAGAATTCCCAACAGTGGGTATGAGCTGCTTCGGCCTGTGTCTGCCACTCCACCTTTCTCAATTTCACATCCTTCATCTCTAAAAAACAATAAAAATAAAGTGAAATAACACAATACACTAGCTCTACTTACTTAAGACTTCCCTGCACTTAGCCAAAGCACTTAGAACCAATGTATGCTATAACCAACAGTAACATGCATTCTGTCGCAATGAGTCGGGAGCTGAGTTTGCTGAACTGCAGCTACATTGCCATCAAGTGCTGAGTGGGAAAGAGGAGGAGAGAGGATAGAGTCGGCATAGTTTTCATTTTCAACTAGTCTTTAAGAAGTTGCTAAACTCTGACTTTCTTGTAGATGAATGTGGTATTGTAGGTTATAAAAGAAGAGAGATGAAATGAAAGGAAGATATAGGCCCTGAGGAGCAGGAAATTAAAGTCTTGCTGCTTTTTACCCTGAAAGTCATGAATGTCCTTGAGGTGTTTTGATTAGCTTTGCTTCATGTTACTGGTGATATTTATTTTCATAATTGGAGTGTAGAAAGGTTTCTCTTCAAGTGAACGTCTTGTGACTCCTATGTCTATGAGTTTCTAATCTCTGTGTGAACTGAGCTACTGTCTGAGTCTGTCTCGGCCAAGTTTATTGGAATTCCAGTTTATTTGGGAAAAACTTAAGATGCGTTCATTTTAAACTAAAGGGCACCCCAATCCTTAGACACAATCCTGCCTCAGATTCATAAAGGCAAATCAACAGAGTCAGTCAACCCTAAGTTAACTCTCAGCTTGGAACCATTTCTATTGATTAAACTTGTGTTTCTGCCTTATTGGGAAGAGCAAAAGATCCTTGGGAATGCTATGGAGAAAAAGGGTACCATAAATACCCTATTTATGCCCCTTAGTAATACAATTAGTGCTTATAACTTCTATTTCCAATTTCACACCAAAGGATGACATGACTGCTTTTATGTATGAATTATTCTTCCAGATTGGCAGAAGTCTTTTGCAAATATAAAAAACTGTCAATGTTAAAAAATTGTTGGTGTTTCTAAACATATCAGAAAATAAGAGAAAGTGGAGTTGATAAGATACGTTGCACATGAAACGTCACCACAAACTTCTATAAAATCAGAGAGTTAAAAAGTGGGAAGGATTAGCTATAAGAATGAATATATTTATAATGACTATTAATTTATAAAAATTACTAAGAAAACCGTCCTATTGATTCCTTATGGAATTTTGTTAGCCTTTATGTTTTTCTACAACAGCAAAAGCAGATAGGTAATTTTATACATAAAAGACAATGAAGAAATGAAACATATTTTCTACAGGAGAAATTCTGCCTCAAGACTATCAATTCTTAACTGAGGTTTTTCTTTTTTTTTTTTTTTTTTTTTGGTTTTTCGAGACAGGGTTTCTCTGTGTAGCTTTGCGCCTTTCCTGGAGCTCACTTGGTAGCCCAGGCTGGCCTCGAACTCACAGAGATCCGCCTGGCTCTGCCTCCCGCGTGCTGGGATTAAAGGCGTGCGCCACCACCGCCCGGCCTAACTGAGGTTTTTCATGTTTTTGTTTTAGAATTTCATACATGCATAGAATGTGTTTTTATTAAAGCCAGCACCCCATTCTTTTCCCTCTCCAGCTCATTCCCTAATCCCGAATACTTTCCTCTGCCAACTTCATGCTCTTTTTTTCAAAGCCCACCAAGCCCGCTTAGTGCTTCTGGTATGCTCATATATGCCGGGTACAGGACCATCCATGGGAGTGTGGTTTTCTTCAGTGATGTAACAACTGGTAAGTTGCCCATGCTCTGGTAAATAACCTTCCATTCCTATTCCTGTAAGCAACTCTAATTAAACTCATGAGACCACAAAAACAGACACAAAAGGAGAAATGGGACTGGCTGGGCAGAGGAAAGTGAGAGGGGACAATAGAGTAGAGCAAAAGTGACCAGAAGACATTATACAGGTATGGAAATGCCAGCGAAACCCATTATTACATAGTTATCATAAAATAAGAACTAATAGTGACTACTGTTCTGTTGATGTCTATTGTTCTCTAAAGGAAAACTTTTCTATCAGTGTTTAAGAGTGGGACCTAATCCATTTGAGGGTCTATAACTAATGTCATTAACTAGATAGCTTATAAGCAGCAGAAATGTATTTCTAACTTTGCTGGAGACTGGGAAACACACAACCAAGGAGGGAGCAGAGGTAGTACCTGGTAAGAGCCAGCATTCTTATTCCTAATCAATTTTGAAGTGGCACAAATATTTCAATCCTAACAAATATCACTAGATGTCAACGCTTTGACTGTGTTGAGGTTCCTGTTACCCCCAGCTTCCACTGTCCATGCAAATGTTAGCACACGTAAAGGGTCAATAATGTTGCAATTTATTATGAAAATGGTTTTCATCTCAACTCCTTGGAAAGTTCCAGATGACCTTCCCATGTCTATCTGTCTCTTTTTGAGAACTGTTAATATAACATGTGGATGCTGGGATATAGAGAGTTCACATATTTTTAACTCTCATCCGTGGCAGAAACAGACAAACTGATCACTGAACAGTTACTTCTTTATGTAAAAATTCCAACCTTAAAAAATAAAATCCTCCAGAATGAACAGGAAGCAAAGTTCAAGTCTGTGTAAAACAGATTAAAAGAGGAAAACCTGCTGAAGGTCCTTCAAAACTAATGTAACAAGAAGGTGAGCTATAAAGTGCACATGGTGGCACATCCATAATCCCAGCACTCCTCAGACTGGGGGAAGAGGACTGCCTTGAGTCCTGGGTCACCCTGAATTTCACAATAACCTCTTATCTCAGAGAGGGGGGGGGAGGGAGGGAGGGAGGGGGAGTAGCTAGTAAAAGCGGCAACAGAAAGGAAACATATCAACCCATTTCGGAAGTATTGGAAATATCAGCATGCCTTAGCTTTAGGAAAATATGGAAGAGATAGACAAAAATATTCCTCCAATCCAAGGAGGAGAATCATCACTGAAGGAAGAGAAAACGAAGGACTCACTTTCCTGAGTTTTTACTTTCTTAAGCACTTTCATCTTTAGACTTTTTCGACGTGTTTAAAAACTACAAATTTCTTTATGCATCTCTCTATTGGTGGACACCTAGGCTGGCTTCATCTCTACGGTGAATAGTGATGCCATAGCATAGAGGCACAGGGATCTTTGTAGAGTTCTGGCCTAGACTCCTTTGGTTGTGTGCCAGGGGTGGTAGAGCTGGACCATTCAGCAGTTCTCTTTTTAACATTTGGAGGCACCCTCACTTTGATTTCCACAGTGACCAAACTCATTTTCATTCCCACCAGCAGGGTTTCCTTCCTCCCCACTCTGTCCCCCCTACCACTTTTGGGATTAGTCTTCTTCCATTTCTGGTTGTAAGCCTAGACATCAATGGCTGAGCCATCTCTCCAGCCCATTATCTGTCTTCTTAATGGTGGCCTTTCTGACTGGGATAAATAGGAATCTCAAAGTAGTTTTAATTTTAATTTTCCTGGTGGCTAAGAATGTTGAACACGATTTCATATGTGTATTTATTGTTTGTACTTCATCTTTTAAGAAGGTCTCTTCAATCTCCTGGGTAGACTGGGGGCAGGTGGAAATGGGAACATGAGAGATTGGGTTGAGGGGTGGATGGAGGAGGAGAGTACTGAAAGAGATGATTTGATGGGGGAGGGCTTTTCGGGACAGGTAGAAATCTGATACAAGGGAAACCCCTACGAATCTACAAGGATGATCCCAATTAACACTTCCTACCAATAGAGGATAGGTAGTCTTAACTGGCCATCTCCTGTGATCAGATTGGTTACTATCCCAATTGTTATCAGAGAGCTTTTGTCGAGTAACAGATGGAAACAGATACAGGGACCCACAGCCAAGCACTGAGCTGAGCCTGGGGAATCCTGTTGAGGACAGGTAGGAAGGATTATATGAGCCAGGGGTTTCAGGGTCATCACAGGGGAACCCACAGAAGCAACTGGCCTGCTTATGGGAGCTCACAGCCTATGGACCCATAGCTAGGGAGCCTGCATGGGATCAGTCTAGACCCTCTGCATACACGTGACAATTGTGTAGCTTGGTCTACTTGTGAGGCTCCTGGCAATGAGAGGGACACCTGTCCCTAACACTTTGGCTGGCTTTTGGAACCTATTCCTAATGCTAGGTTGCCTTGCCCAGCCTTAATACAAGAAGAGGAACTTCATCCTACCTAAACTTGGTATGCCATGCTTTGTTGACACCCATGGGAGGCCCACCCCTTTCTGAATGGAAGTGGAAGAGGGGAGGATTGGGGAGGAGACAGAGAGGAGGTGGGGTAGGGAATGGGAAGAGGGGGAAAGGAGGGTTGAGTCAGGATATAAAGTAAATAAAAATTTTTAAGTAATTAAAAAAAAAACTAAAAGAAAATAGGCAGGGGGGGGGTGTGCATGCCTTTAATCCCAGCACTTGGGAGGCAGAGCCAGGCAGATCTCTGTGAGTTTGAGGCCAGCCTTGTCTACAGAGCAAGATCCAGGACAGGCACCAAAACTACATAGAGAAGCCCTGTCTTGAAAAACCAAAAAATAAATAAAAAAGAAAAGAAAAGAAAGAATGTCTCTTCATTTTATTAGCCTACTTACTGTTTGTGCTTCATGTATGTGTATCAGTTCTCTCATTCTACTTTTATGTGAGTTCTGGGGATCAAATGCAGGTAAAGGCACTTTATAGTTTCTTGGTGACCTGCATTTGATCCCCAGAACTCACAAAGTTGTCCTCTACCTCCATATCTATGCTGTGGCATACATGTGCCTCCCCACACATACATACATCATATACATATACACATATGAACATATGCATCATACACACTTATGAACACACAGTAATAATTAAATAATTAATAAAGAGGTTGGAGATGTAGGTCAGTTCCTAAAATGTTTGCTTAGTATACATTAAGCCTTGGGTTCGATCCCCAGCACTGCGTAATTTGGACAAATTCTTGGAGAGTAGAAGGAGAAGGGTCAAAGTTCAAGGTCATTTTTGGGTAGATAGCCAATGCAAGGCCAGTCTGGACTACAGGAGACTCTCTCTTAAATTATGTATGAATAAATAAAAGTTAAAAGTTTCACTTGCACAAATAAAAGCATACTCCCAGGAAGAAACTTCATAAACACTTGATGAAATTAAACCCAACCACCAATGAGATGTGTTACTTGATGGCTTAAACACCTTCAATTAGAAGTAAGAAGTGGGTCTTGCCTCTTCTAACAGATAACTCTGCACAGTGAATGTAAATTGCAGTTTTATCCTTGAATAATAAAGATCTTCACAGGTTTTTGTGATGTAAGTGTATCTTCAAAACCATGCATTTTGTAAGCTCGTATTAGGAGAACCATTCAAGTAACTATAGCATGGTTGGAGCAATCCAAGAAAGGCTTTCTCAGTGTGCTCACTAAAACTGCTTTTCAGATTACAGCAGTTTAATTTTTTTTTTCTATTCAGCTGTCAAAACTGTCTGCTGGTTTTCAGCCTTGACACATGGCATTGGTATGTGAATTATACATTATATTCACACATAAATGTTAGGGAAACTTGCCTTGTTTTACTGCGTTTGAAGGCTCTGTTTCATTTCTATAGGAAATAACTTGATTGATGCTGTAAAATCCGTTTTGCGTTTATCTTCTTTGCCATGAAGGTTTTTCATATCGGTGTGTGCTACCTTTGCCTCAGAGTGTGAAAAGATAAGCATTTATTGAAGAATATCATTTGTTGTATGCGTTTTGAAGTCTCACATTTGACATTTGAATTAAATATATCCCAACTCTTCTTACAATTTACTTGTAAATGTATTATAGTTATAAAACAATTTGTAGGGAAGTCCAATAATAAACTGGTTCAATAGGCCATTAGTCTCCAGTAATAAATAGGAGTTAAAAATCTGCACAGTTAGGCTCTGGCATTCACATGGCACTCAATGCGGAACCAACCTGCTTCTTCCCTCGTCTCTCTGCAGGCCTCAGTGAAGCAGATATATATATACATATATTTATATAGTGAAGCACTAATAAAAAATGTTAGATAACATATTCCCTAAAACAGAAAGAAAGAAAAGGAGCAGGTAGTGGTGTCAAATACTTTTAATCCCAGTGCTTGGGAAGCAGAGGTCAGCCTGATGTACACAGAGCAAGTTCCAGGACAGCCAGAGATACACAGAGAAACGCTGTCTTGATAAAACTAAATAAATTAATTAATAAATGGGAAAACAAATAAATAAATAGTCCTTCATGCAGAAAACATAAGTATTAATACAATAAATATACTTTTTTCACTTTTCTTATTTCTTTTAGTGCGTGTGTGGGTGTAGAGACGAGAGAACAACTTGTGGGACTGGTCTCTCCTTTTAGCATTTAGGTTCCCTGGCCTGAAACGCACATCATCAGGCTCTAGGAAGCACCTTTCCCCACTGAGCCATCTCGACACCCCAACTGACACGATTGTGTTAGCAGTACTAGACAGTAGTTCAACAGGACACAAAAGATAGATGATGTGAAGATAAATCAAGGAAAGACTGAGTAGGAAGCGAGTTTATAAGTTGTCTGCCTAGCCACTCTGCTCCTTATAATCAAATAAGAAAGAAAAAGATGTAAAGGGAGAGGAGGGAGATGTGAGGTAGATAGAGGGAGAGAAAGAGGTATTTTATATCCTAGGCCAGCAGTTCACAACCTGTAGGTCGTGACCCCTTTGGAGGTCAAACGACCCTTTCACAAGGGTGTCATATCAGATATTAACATTATGATTCATAACAGTAGCAAAATTACAGTTATGAAGTAGCAATGAAAATAATTTTATGGTTTGGGGTCACCACAACATGAGGAACTGTATTACAGGGTTACAGCATTTGGAAGGTTGAGAACTACTGACCTAGGCTGTAATATTTTGTGGTTGGTTCTGTTTCTGGAAATCTATTTTAAATTCATTTATTGGATACAAACCAATTAATCCAGCCCAGTACTCAAGAGAAAGTAAGTTATCAATGAATGTCTGGGCGTGTTTTATGCTAATGCATCCAAGTGTCACAGCAGGCAGGGAAATGATTCTTAAAGAGGTAAGAATGAAAACTAGGTTCAGCCCAACTTAGTCTGCAAGGCTGGATCAAACTTCTAGAAAATTGGATGCCAGGAAGTTTACTGCCAGCATACTTAAAGACAATATAATTTGGAAAAAGTTTCCTGGTGTAATACAATCCCCAGTGTACAATTGCACAAGGAGATAATAATTATATCAAATGTAACTCAGAGTATATGTCATTTCTTCTAAGAAGATGGGTTCTAGGATAGTCTACCTATACTAGCTTAAGGGCCTAGGGAAGGATCTGGCCAGGTCTTGGTCATAAAAATAGTGTAGCGATCATTTGGCTATTAGCCTGGTCCTGGTTGTGGGAGCTTGGAAGAGCCCCTGGACATATAGATAATGTAACGGTCATTTAGACCTTTAGGTATTTCCCATCCTGGTTGGGGAGGCTGGGGGAGCTCCTGGATGTTCAAATAATATAAGGGTCACTTAGATTACCAGCCCCTCTGGTCCTGGTTGTAAGAGCTTGATAAGGCCTGGCCCAACACATATCGAAGATCACCAAGGCTATTAATCACTTCTAGTTCCCAGCCTTCCATAAAAACAGCTTATATGTCCTTTCCTTTGAAAGGACAATTCTGAGTGCTGAACATTCCTGGTTCCCCGGAGATCTGTGGGTGCAGGACCTTCATGCTCCCAACATTGTTCCATACTCTATCCCTGTACAGCGCTGTAGCTCAGGAGTCCTTTCTTGGCTCTCTCATTTCACCTTATTCAGTCTCCTACCCTGAGTGATCTCAACTACTCCCAGGAGTTCTTTTGACACCTACGTAATAGATGGATCTACAATTATCTTTACCCTGGCCTCTCTCTGTGCACCCATCAAGCCATCTCAGCCGACCCGAACTCATTCTGTGTTCCTCTCCCCTTGTCTGCATTGTGCTCCTTGCTCTAAATCTTCAGCCCTGTTATCCAAACACAAACTCGTTCACAGTTCCCACCTGTCCTTCTTACCTCTCATAGGCTCTGACACAGATTTATCCTGATTATTTATAAGTCCTAAATAACTCAATTGAGTCCCTTATCTCAATCATTACTATCTGTACAGGCTGTCATTCATCTACTCTACAGCAGTAACATAAAAATTGATTTCACTGTCTAGTCTCTCACCATTCTAATTTATCTTTTGTCAGATTTATCTTGGTTAAAATATGGATCTGAGCTCATATATATCTCTATAAAAGCCTTGAATGGCTCACTAATAACTTCATTTTAAAGCTCAAGCTCTTTAAGGTCATATATAAGACTCTAAAATAAAATCTATCCTAATGTGTTTATGCTGCATCTCCTATCACTGTCTCAACATTTCTTTAGCAAACCAGTCATGACCTGAAAATGTCATGTATATAGACATACATAAACATACATGCACACATGCTATTTCCTCTGCCTGAGGACCCCATGCTCTCTGCTGTGCTTAGAAATTGTTTCCAATGTTTGCAAAGGCCCTTTTCTGAAAAGCTAACTTCCCTGGGTGAAAAGTCATTTCACTTTCTGTACCCCACAATATTTTTCATACACTAATAGTACTTGTCTGGCACCTGTATGTTGTGAATGCTTTTAGGACTGTTTCAATTTCAAATTTTCTATCTTAGCCTTCTTATAAGATGAAAAATGAGGGTGGAGATATGGAGTTACAGCTTTGTGGTTACATGCCCATTGTGTTGTAGAATATTATTTTAAGATGTGTTACATTTGTTTATACTGTGGAACATTTGCTTAATGATGCAAAGATGTGTTGCCTTCTCTTATGTTGCATTTGTTTAACTCTGTGAAGCTGTGTTACTGTGCCTGTCTAAAATACCTGATGGCCTAATAAAGAGAAAGGATAGGTTGGGCTGGCAGGCATAGAGAATAAATAGAAGAAATCTGGGAGGAAATGTAAAAGCAGGAGAACAAGGAGAGGAGGATTCTAGGAGCACCCAGCCACCCAGCCACCCAGCCACCCAGCCACCCAGCCACCCAGCCACCCAGCCAGCCACGGAGTAAGAGTGAAAGTAAGATATACAAAAGTAAGAAAGTAAGATATACAGAAGTAAGAAAAGGAAAAAGCCCAGAGGCAAAAGGTAGATGGGATAATTTAAAGTTAAGAAAAGCTGGCAAGAAACAAGTCAAGCTAAGAGCATTTGGAAGTAATAATAAGTGTCTCCATTATTTGGGAGCTGGCCCCCAAAAGAGCAAAGAGTAAAAAGAGAAAAACAACCAACAACATTTTGGCACCCAACCTGGAGCTAGAGTAAAAGAAAACCCAACAACACTGTTAGTTTTCCAGAAGACTAGAGTGTGGTTCCCAGTACCACGTAGGGCAGTTCACAACCACCTATAGCTCTAGCCAGGGGGTGCAAAGTCCTCTTCTGGTTACTGCAGGCATTCACACACACACACACACACACACACACACACACACACATAAATCAGAATATAAATTTGTCAGGTGTCTTAGGTTTTGATTGATGTAAAGAGACACCATGACCACAGCAACTTTTTGCTTGTTTGTTTGTTTGTTTGTTTGAAGACAAGGTTTCTCTGTGTAGTTTTGGTGCCTGTCCTGGATCTTGCTCTGTAGACCAGGCTGGCCTTGAACTCACAAAGAAAGATCTGCCTGGCTCTGCCTCCCGAGTGTAACACCAACGCCCAGCGGCAACTCTTATAAATGAAAACATTTAATTGAGGGGACTCACTTACAGTTTCAGAGGTTCAGTCCATTATTATCATGATGAGGAACATGGCGGTGTGCAGGCAGATGTGGTGCTGGAGCTGAGAGTGCTACATCTTGCAGGGGACAGGTCAACTGAAAGTCACGCTGAGAGAAGCTTAAGCAAAACAGACCTCAAAGCCTGCCCCAACAGTGACACACTTCCTCCAACAAGGCCACACCTCCTAATAGTGCCACTCCCTTGGGAGCCATTTCTTTCAAACCATCACATCAGGCCACATTTTCTACTTTTAATTCAGAAAATACAAGTGCCAGTAACACCATTGACCTCCAGGCGGCCAAGATTAAGCTGAAAGATTTTTTTCCAATCTTTTGATTGGGGGTGGGGGGGAGCAACCAGTATCATTATGGGGGATTAAATGTCATTTCAAACTTAGAGCACAAGTAAATAGCTTGGTAACATTAACACCTTTTCCATATTGACCATTCCCCATTTTCCACAATTCACAAAACATTGTTACAAATCTACATTTCATATCAAGCTGTGATCAGGAAAACTGGGGGGAGAGGAGCCTACAAATGTATGCATCAACATGGAGACCTTCATCCTCAGAAGTATCTTCTATTGCACGACTTTGTTGTGAACTTGAGGCACTGGATGACAATTACAAGTCCCGTGATTACCAGGAAAATCTCCAGATGAGTCTGGATGCTCATGCGAACTCGGCACAGAAGCTTTTCTCAGATCCATCTCCAATAACAGAACCAAACATAAAATTAGATGTACCGCTGCAGAGCGAGTGGAGAAGAAATTCTCAGCACTCTGGCACCATTCGCTTTTGATGTCCTGTTTGTGAGCCTGGGTTTCACTCGCTGAGCCCTCTCTCTGGCTCTCATCATTCATTTTGTTGTCGCTGTTTGCTTGGTTTGGTTTGGTTTTTGTAGGTATTGTTGCTGCAATTGTTGTTGTTCTCACTGTTGTTTTGAGGCGGGGTTTCTCTGTGTAGTCCTGCACCTTGCTATGTAGACCAGACTGGCTTTAAACTCACAGAGAGCCTCCTGCCTCTGCCCCCAAGGACTGAGATAAAAGGTATGCACTATCATGTCTGGCCACATCATTCTGTCTGGCCACATATAATCACAAATCCTAGACCACTCATAAACCCCAGAAAAGGATGAAAATCTTTATAGGGTTTAGATTTAGCCTCTAAGACGTTAACTGTGTGAAAAATGTTGGGGGGGGCTGGAGAGATACCTCAGCGGTTAAGAGCACAGACTGTTCTTCCAGAGATCCTGAGTTGAATTCCCAGCAACCACATGGAGGCTCCCAAGCACCTGTAATGAGATCTGGTGCCCTCTTCTGGCCTGCAGGAACACATGCAGACAGAACACTGTATACATAATAAATAAATAAATATAAAAAAAGAAAAACGTTGATACCTGTTAGAGGAAAAATTGACACTACTGTAACGATAGAATGATCATCAATGTATTATAAATTTCTGAAGTTTATTGGTAAAATAAAAACCTGTGATGAAAGCATTCCTATACAGTTAGGAAGAAAACATTTAAGTAATAGAGTAATACCATCTAAGTTATATCATAGCACTTACTTTGAGAGGAATAACTGGGAAGAAAATTGAACAAGATAAAGAAAGTAAGAGCCTCTCATAACAGTCAGAGCAAAAGATGCAGCCCTTAAATAAGATTGTGAGCTGGAAAGTAGATGTTTGAATCCTACTGAAGAGAGGACTGTGGCTCACAATAACTCACTAGTGTAAGGCCTCCAATTCTACCTAGAATTGATGGGGATAGCTATGAATTGGCTGGGTTCAGAGGTTGAAGAATAAAACAGTTCATTAAAAATCCCAGCACTCAGAAGGCAGAGCCAGGCAGATCTCTGTGAGTTTGAGGCCAACCTGGTCTACAGAGCAAGATCCAGGACAGGCACCAAAGCTACACAGAGAAACCTTGTCTTGAAAAACCAAGGGGGAAAAAAAGATTCTAGTGATGGTACCTAGATGGTACACCTTTTCTTCTTCTTCTTCTTCTTCTTCTTCTTCTTCTTCTTCTTCTTCTTCTTCTTCTTCTTCTTCTTCTTCTTCTTCTCCTCCTCCTCCTCCTCCTCTCCTCCTCCTCCTCCTCTTCCTCTTCTTCCTCCTCCTCCTCCTCTTCCTCCTTCTCCTCTCTCTCTCTCTCTCTCTCTCTCTCTCTCTCTCTCTCTCTCTCTCCCTCTCTCTCTCTGTCTCATGAGACAGTAATGGGTGGTGTGTGAAGGTGGGAAATAGGAAAACTTGAACTCAAATTCAGAATATCAATTAAGTGGCAGAAGCTGAAAATCATTCACTACTGTGTTAAGGAAAGTGCAGGCTCCTTGCATTGGATTCCAGAGGACATGGGAAACCACCAGAAAGCTATTACTAGGGAAATGACATGATTGATGGGGATCAGGAAAAAATGGTTTAAGCTTCAGTGAAGCAAAAAAATATTTGGAAATTGTACATCTCGATTTCTTGACAAATGCTGTAATAGCTATTATAATGGTAGCCAGCAGTATTTCAAATAGAAACAGATAAGTCATCCACTTAAGAAAATTTTATGTCAGTATAGGTTGCAGTGAAGGGTTACAGTACGGAAACTCAAACTGACAAGTGAAAAGAGATTTTACATGCTCTGCTGAAACACTGGCAAGTCTTTGGTCATAGTTTATTTTGGAGGGGAAAATGTCTTAAAGGAGACTGCCTGAATGTCAGAGTATTTTGAAGAACTAAATATTTAAATAAAAACATTTCCTAGTTGGCACCATCTCAACTCATGATTCAGCAATTTACATGGTTGGGTATATTAGTCTTATCTTTACCAAAATAATTTGAATAAAATAGCCTCTGCTCACACAATAGCAATTATCTATACTATAGTTCTATTCCTTATCAGAGTATTACTTTGATAGGGTTTCCAAAACACAGTACTATAGATTTTGTACTTAAAGAATATGGAGGCTGTAGAAGATCAAGAATAAGGTATCATGTAGCCCAAGCTGGCCTTGAACACAATGGAGCCAAAGATGACCTTAAACTTCTGATTCTTTTGTCTCCATCTCCCAAATGCTGGGATTAAAGGCATGGACCACCATACCTCATTCATGTGGTACTGGAGATTGACTCCAAAGCTTTGGGCATGCTAGACAACCCCTCTGTCAACTGAGCTACAGCATCATCTTTGTGTTTGGTTTCTTCTAAGGCAGTGGTTCTCAACCTTCCTAAAGCTGCAACAGGTCCTCAGTTACAGTGACCTCAACCATAAAATTATCTTCATTGCTACTTTATAACTGTAATTTTGCTACGGTTATGAATTGTAATGTAAATATCTGATATGTGACCCCTGAGAAAGCATCATTCAACCCCCAAATAGGTCACAATCCACAGGCTGAGAACCGCTGTTCTAAGGCCTCTCCTTGGCTCAGAAAGGCCCTTTCCTGCTGTCTTCATGTGGTCTTTCTTGCTTCTTTACACACACAGAGATACTCTCTTACACCATATTTGTGAAAACACAAATATGTAATTCCACCTACTTGGGAAGCCCAGGTGGGAGGGTGGCAAATTCAAGGCCAGCCCAGGCTAGAGAGTTCAAGGCCAACGTGAGCAACTCAGGGAGACCCTGTCTCAAAAGACATTTTTAAGCTCAAATTTTCTTTTTTAAATGACTTCAGACTCCATTTAGATTGGATTAGGGTCTATCCTGAAAACCTCATTGCAACTTAACTACTTTTTTTTATAATGTCCCTATCTCTAAATATAGTCACATTCTGAAGTAGTTGTGGGAATTTTGAATTTTGGAGACACAATTAAATCCCTAATAGTTTTAGATTACAAATAACTAAAACCAACTCTAATTTCCATATAAAAGGAATGTATTGGGAATATTGGCCACAGAGTCTAGAATTAGCATGGTTTAGTTAGAAGCCAAGAGCAACGAACAGCCAGGCAGTGGTGGCACAGGCCTTTAATCCCAGTACTAGGAACGCAGAGGCAGGCAGAGGCTTGTAGATTTCTCTGAGTTTGAGGCCAACCTGGTCTACAGAGCAAGTTCCAGGACAGCCAGGGCCACACAGAGAAACCCTGTCTCCAAAAAACAACAACAACAACAAAAAGAAAAGCCTCAACCTTCTTCTCCATGGAGTGCTGCAGTATTTGGTTGGCTTTGCAGGGCTGTGGTGGCCCATGCCTTTAACCTCAGCGCTCAAAGGCAGAGGCAGGTGGATCTCTGAGTTCAAGGCCAGCCTGGTCTACAGAGTAAGTTCCAGGACAGCCAGAGCCAGACAGAGAAACCCTGTCTTGAAAAGCAAAGAAACAAACAAAAAATGCACAAAGGAACCAACAGCAGAAAGAGGCCAATAATGAACTATGATTCTTCAGCTGCGACTGTGAGAGTCTAGACTGTTCTAGATTCCCCCATGTATATTGTAATGATTGCCAATAAAAATCCTCAAAAAAATCAAAGGCATTAAATGAATCACTAAAAAGGAAGAAATTAAGATCACTACATTCGGGCTGGAGAGATGGCTCAGTGGATAAGAGCGCTTGGCTGTTCTTACAGAGGTCCTGAGTTCAATTCCCAGCAACCACACGGTGTCTCCCAACCATCTGTAATAAGAACTGGCGCCCTCTTCTGGCCTGCAGACAGAACATTGTATACATAATAAATCTTTAAAAAAAAAAAATCACTACATTCTACTCTTACAGGAAGTCTTAACTTCTGAAGAAATACATAATACAGGAAGTAAACTGCCACAGTGTCCCACAAAAGCCCATGTTGGCTTGAGTGGCACTCCTGGGGAAGTGGAACATATAAAGGGTGAAGGGAAGTCAGGTCCTTGGGTGAACTTTTGAAAGGAACATTGGAATCCCTGCCCCCAAGTGTCTCTCTTTGCAAGTGTCTCTCTTTGCTTCCGTTACCATCAGGTGAACAAGCCTCCACTATCCACTCCCCCATGGTGGTTCTGGGATTGTGCCACCACCTGCCCAAGGTAGCAGTTTTCTCCTTATAATATTATTGCCGGCGTGGTGCGCACCTTATCCAGCACTCGGGCAGAGCCAGGCGGATCTCTGTGAGTTCGAGCCAGCTACTACAAATGAGTCCAGGAAGCGCAAAGCACACAGAGAAACCCTGTCTCGAAAACCCAAAAAAAAAAAAATTGAAAAATTAATAGCTCTCTTCTCTGGAAGGATGATTCTTCCCGTAATCAAGGCAAATAAAACAGTAAATATGCAAAAGAACAGCCGTTCATTGTGTTGTGCTTTTTTGTTTGTTTGTTTGTTTTTGGTTTTTCGAGACAGGATTTCTCTGTGTAGTTTTGGTGCCTGTCCTGGATCTCACTTTGTAGACGAGGCTGGCCTTGAACTCACAGAGATCTGCCAGACTCTGCTTCCCCAGTGCTGGGATTAAAGGCGTGCACCACCTCCGCCTGGCCTCATTGTGTATTTTTTTAAGTATGTATTTTGATTGTGCAAATACTAATAGACTCGTTTACATATCAAGGACAAGTCGTAATTTTGGATCAGAGTACAACAGAAATATTGGCCCTGAAGCAAGACTGTCCGGGCTGAAATCTCAGACCTTACCTTAAATTTAGGCAGCTTCCCTTCCATGTTTCACCTAAAGAAGTGCTAACAGTTAACCATTCGTACCTCAGTGTAGCTGTTAATGAGTGAAATCGTGTGCCAAGTCGTTATGGAATTCACCAAGCACTTAAACTGGGCTGAGCCCATATTCATACTTTCGCATAGTAAAATGATGACTTTCAGGAATCGTTAAGGCGTCCCCTTAGAACCTAAAATTAATACAGGACTTCAGAAGAGAGCAAAGGCTCCATCCACTGGGACTCCACTTCTGACGATCTCCAAATGAAGAAATTTGATTTCTACACCTAGTTTCCTATGGAAGGTGCAGCTTTTCAACCCTGCCCCCCGCAGGGGTCAAGAACGCGGTTCAGAATTGCTGCAGATGCTCCGTGACCACCCAGGATAGTACTGTCCAGTACTAACCGGATCTAGGACTGTATCTAGTTCACAGGTCCACACAAGCTAAGTCGGCCTACTCCGTACCACTCGTCGTGCCCGCGAAGGAGGGAGCCTAGCAAGCCCCAAGCCCCACTAACCCAGGTATCACGTGGTCCGCCTTTTCCCTGTTCCCACGTCTCCTCCACGCCCCCTCCCGGCTCGCCGCAGCCGCCCCGGGGCGCACGCGCAGCTCCACTTCCGGCCTCCTTTCCTCACGCCCCACAATGCCGTGCGGCGCCGTCCTGTCGCAAAGGCCGCATCCGGGCGGCGAATGAGCGAGTCGCTTTCCGGGCGCTGCGGCGGCGGCTGGGTCTTCCTGCTCCCGCCGTGCTGCCGGACGCCCCGACGGTAGCCATCTGCGCCGCAGTCGGCCCGGTGCCCCCGCCTCCGCGATGCCCCCCAAGAAACAGGCTCAGGCCGGGGGCAGCAAGAAGGCGGAGCAGAAGAAGAAGGAGAAGATCATCGAGGTGCGTACCCTCCCCCCCTCCGCGCGGGGCCGGGGCTCGGCGGGCTGCGGAGCGCCGCTCCCGGGGCCACGTGTCGGCAACCCCGCCGGGTGGGCCCCCGACCCGGGTGGCGCTCGCCGCCCCTCATCGCTGGACGGAGGCCGCTGCGCCCCCCGCGCTCGCCGCGTCTCCACCCACGCGCCCGCCGCGCCCACTCGGCCGCCCGGTGACCCCCCGGCCCGGCCTTTCTCTGCTCACGAGTTGCAGCCGTTCCCGGGGCTGTGCCTGAAGACACAGGCTGAGCGTCGTTCTGGAAGGCCTCTTCCGACAGGCCCAATGCTTCTTGTATTTTTTTTTTTTCCTTTATCAGACAGTGAGACGTAGCACTGTTGATTTTCAAGCGCCAACCTATTTACTTGATTTTTTTTTTTTCGGTCCATCTGGAAACCTTCGGGTCAAGCAAAGGGTAGCCCAGCAGTCTTGGACATAGTATTTAATTCCCTGTCTGAATTAAATGTGTGGGACTGTGTCACTGCCTGTGTTGAATGCGATTGCGATGCTCCCGGTTTACCTACCTATCTACACACAAACACTCGAGAGACTTTCAGTGCATTGGACCTGTAGGCCTTCAGTGAGTGAGGCAAGGGGTTGATGTTCTTAAATGTTCCTCGGCATGTTTACAACGATGGTATATGTGAGTTTCCTTAAGCTACTTCGCCATATTTGACATTCGGTAAACATCATGTATCTCTTTGTGAGATCTGCCCCACTAATCCTCCTCATACTTAAAAATAACAGGTACCCCATAGATTTGGGGTGTAATTGGGAAAAGCAGTGACCGTTTTACAGCATAACATTTGAATAAAAAATGGCCTTTTATAGGTTCGTTCTTATTAAAATACCAGAATGAATGTTTTGGTGTTTTGAAATGAGATGTTTGCTTGTTTTTGTTTTTCAACATTTGATTTTTGCAGCCTTGAAAGATAGCAGTGAGAATCCTCAGGGTTCTCTTCTACAAGTCTAATGAGAACTAAGTTGGATGATTCAATTTAAATAAGATTAATGTGAAGGCATCCAATAATCAGGGCTGTTGTAGCTCTGTAGTAAAACTGCCATAACCAAAACATTTGAAAGCAAAATAATTGCCGGGAGGTGGTGGCGCAGGCCTTTAATCCCAGCACTCGGGAGGCAGAGACGGGCAGATCCCCTGTGAGTTCAAGGCCAGACTGGTCTACAGAGCAAGTTCAAGACAACTGGGGCTACACAGAGAAACCCTGTCTTGAAAAAAAGAAAGAAAGAAAAGAAGGAAAGCAAAATAATTGTCATCTTTACATCTGAAAAAAATATCAGGATTTTGGAGACAAACCTCTGGGAATAATAATCTGATGGCGGTTCACTGCTGTGCTAACAAAGGACATTAGGCCATATCATTTTGCTTAAAAACTACTGAGATTGAACCAACATAATATAAACCACAAAACAGTAAAACTTCATACAAGAATAAATGTAACATAACAAATTAGAATACACTTCAGACAATATAGAGCTCTAACCACTTTTAATTAATAAGACTAAAGGTATTTTTTTAAAGTAGTGATGCAGGTCTGTCTGCGTGGGAAGACAGCCTGTTCTACAGACTGAGTTCTAGGACAGCCAGGGCTATACAGAGAAACCCTGTCTTGAAAAGAACAAAACAAAAAGTTTTGTTATTTATAGTATTTTATCTAGCCTAAAAATCCTATATATCTTTTGGCTTCATTCATCTTGTAAGAAGATTTTATTTTTCTGGGTGGTGTACCCAGGACATAACACAGCCTAGGGTTGCTCTCTACCACTGATCTACAGTCTAGTCAAGAAGGTTTTGTTTGGTGGTGGCATTGTTTTTGTTTTTGAAGTAAAGAGAAATAGACTTTAGTTTCCACTAGTGAAGACATCTTTGAAGATAGATGCATTTTCTAAAAAAAAAATAACTACATCCTTTAACTGATTAAAAGTATCCTAATAGGGTAACAGAATTAAGCCTGGTTTGATTTGGTTTGTATTTTCTCGAAAACCGTAGCGTGTCTTGACGACTTCCATAAGAAGCTATGCAGTGGTGGAATAAGCTTGTATTTTGACTCCTTAGTCAGATTTCATGTAAAACAGCCCTCTATTGATTTTCATAAGAAAAGAAAATTGTCTGCATTTTCTCCCCTCTTTCTCTTTTAAACTGTCTGGGATATCATGAATTCACTTGTGTGAATATGTGTTTTTTTCTTGAAATGAATGTTCAAGTTTTATTCTCCATTCACATACTGTCCCCAAACAGTATATAAGATTTGTTTTCTTATGGCCAAAATAGTACATTGAGATCAGCTTTGAGCAACAAAATGTCTGATCATAGACCAGGCGGAGCCTGGAATCCCAGCTGAAGGATAAGGATTTCAAGTTTGAGGACAGCCTTGGCTACAATATAAAACCCTGTCTTAAAGAATAAAAGAAAGGGACTGGAGAGGCAGCTCAGCATTTAGGAGGACCCAGTTTCAATTTCCAGCACCCACATGACAGCTCACAGCTGTCTATAACTGCAGTTCCATAGGATCTGGTGCCTTCATACAGACATGCATGCAGGCACGTAAAATATATATCTTTAAAAAAAAGACAGAAGAAAAATAAGTATGTTTTTTGGCTTGGGTTTGGGGTCTTTGGGTTTAGGGCAAGCAGATAAAGAATGTTTGGCATGTCATGTGCGCCTCCCCCCCCCCCAAATCAGGACATGTAGCACTGAAAAATAGTTATCATCGAGACCTATGCAGACAGAACCCAGGCTTGTAAGAAGGATGGAGAAGCTGTTGGTTGCTAGCAGCTAAATTAATCAATTGTGAAGTGTCCGTTTCATAAATAGACAACAAAATACATTAGGTTGTGTAAGCCTCTGCCTACCCTAGGGTCCCAAATAATAGAATCTAGAACCCACTTACCTTGGAACACTCAATGTTGACTTTCTCCTGCTTTGTTTTTTCTAAAAACATCTTTAAAGAGTGGAAACTGGCCTGTAAAGGGAGCGGGATTGCTTAAGGGTCAGAAGAGAAAAGAGGTCAGAGTTGGAAGTGAAGTCTGGAACCGGGTGTGTGGAGACTCAGGAAGAAGTCCTTGGCTTATAGCCTCCTTTCTGACTCCTTTTCATTCTGCTCTGAATTCAGCCACTGAAACTTCAGTACCCTTCTTTCCTTATACCTGGCTTTTGAAACCTTATACATCCAGTATTTTCCTAGTTTTATTTTGTAGAGTCACTGAAATCATTTCCGACCTAATACTTTCCCTCTGCCAAATCCATCCCAACTTGGTAAGAGCTTGTCCAGAGCTCAAGCAAAGGCTTTATTGAAATAGTTGGGGTTGTAAACCATCCTAGTTTTCATGTGTACCAATGTTATTCCAGGATGTGCTGTTTAGAAGGCTTTTTGTAACTAGGGCTATAGCTCAGGTCCAGTGCTTACTAGTACACATGAAGCCCTGGGTTACCCTCCAATACCACAGAAACTGGGCGTGGTGGTATATTTTTGTAATTCTAGCAAGTAGATCAGAAGTTCAAGGTTATACTCAGCTACATACCCAGTTTCAGGCCAGCCTAGGCTGTGTGTGGGGGGGGGGGTTGCTTTTGGTAAACCATTCTCGCCTATAACTTAACCAGACTCTGAAAACATAGGTTTTGGTGGTGGGAGGAGTGAGGGCTTAGATCAAATACATAATGGTTGACAGGTATTGAGCTAGACACAGGTTCTCAAGATTTTGAAGGCGAGGGAAAAGCCATGTATAAGTGATACATAGCTCCTTTTTTGTCTCATATAGTTATGAGTACCCATTGTGCAGTTGAGATAACAAGCACAAAGGTTCAATAACTTGACCAAGGTATACTGAACTGGCAAGCAGGAAGCCAGAATTTAAACCCAGAAAGTCAGGCCCCTGAGTCCTTGCTGTCAGCTGTTTTCTATAGTGCCTCCCTGTTGTAAATCTTTAATTCAGAAAGCTACAGTTAGACTCGTTTTCCTATGGTACAGTTACCTGGCTCAGTTTGACTCTATTCTTAAACAGAACTTGGGAACATGACAAAGTTTCTGAGCTTGTAGGAAGAGATATCTTAGGTCTGTGAAGAACCAGTAGAGTGTATATGTGTCTGTCTGTATGTATGTATTCAGGAATATACTTAGTAAATGTGTGCCCTTTCTCTAGAAAAAAAAGAAATTCTTGTCCAAAAATAAACTAGAGTCTTCCAAGGTATTCATCAAACTGGGCTAAAGCAGTACAGTTAAATCTGGAAACTTGCTGGGGGTTTGTTTGCTTGTATTTTGTTGTTGTTTTAACTTTTCAGGTCTAGAATTATTGGAAACTACTATTGGAAGTATGTTGTTCTCAAGCTGCCAGGTTCCTGTGGGGCCTTTTTTTTTTTTTTCCTTCTTTTTTCTTGCTTAAATATTTTTATGTCAGTATATGCTTTACTATCCAGTTTTATTTATTCATGGTTTATTACTTCTCTGTATTTGCATATTGGACAGAGTATTTATAGATGCTGATGCACTTTGGTCCTGATGTTTTACCTAGAGTCTCCTTTCCCACTCACGATAGCTCATTGCTGAACAAAGAAGATAGGGCATTTCATACTTGGTTGTAGCCCTGAATTAATCACTCCCATATGTCATATGACCCTTGGCCTTACCCTGGAATTGGCTAGAATATTAAGCTTTGTACAAAAACTGAGGATACTATTTATAAAAAGCTTGATAAGAGACAATTTCAGCTTGTGTTTCCTTTTTCATGTGCATAAGCTATGGCATATGTATGTAGACTTGTAATATCATGCTGGGATATTAAAACACGAGGCAGACATTTACATAAGTAAAAGTAAAGCAAAGTACACGATAATGAATAAAGCAGTATTTGCCAGTGAGAAGTAACCTTTTAGAATCAAAGCACCTTTGAGCTCTTTACTGTTAAAAACACTGAAAGACTGTATTGAGTTTAAGAGGCTGTGACGAGTATGTTGTGTTGCATGGTTTCGGATAGTTCTTTCGATAGTGTTTTATTTCAGACTGAAAGTCCCGTTTAAAATACTTTTTTGCCTTCTGTGAAACCACTCATAAACAAGAGAATGAGAAGGGAAAACACAAATTCTGATTTGAGATAAAGCACGTCTACCTGTGAAGGTTGGCAGCTTACAACAGCAGGTACGACCGAGTGCCCCGTGTTGTAAACAGTATTCTGGAAAACTCAACACTAGGAGACACTGTATACTGCAGAAAGTGAGAGGCTGAAAATTGGATTAAAGATGGTAGAACAGCTATAGTTAATACCCACTACAACAAACAGGTGTATATTCCTGAGAGGGATGGAGAGTGGTGTACTCTTCAAACACTGGGCACAGAGGCAGTGGGGAAAGTGGTTAACATGTGAGGCTGGAGCCAGGTATGGTAGGACATGTTTATAATCTATAAACTCATGAAACAGAGGCAAGAGAATTGTGTCAGGGCTATCTTGATAAACAGTAAGGCCTGCCCTGCCCCATGGGCCTGAGCATGTCCAGGATCTGTGCAGTAAACTAAAAGGTAACTGTCCCCATCTGTTCTCTCTCACTGCCCTATAGTCAGGCTTATCCCTCTCCTCGCCAGATCCTTGCAGAGAAATGAAATTACATCAGTGAAACAGTTCAGATGGCAGTGCCACCCATTCGTGTTAGGGAAGATCTCACTGTATTAGTTTCTTTGGGCTGCTGTAACAAATTACCCCAAACTATTACTAGACGGCTTATTTTCTCACCATTCTGGTTGGGAAAAGTATGAAATCCAAGTGCCAACACGGTCACATCCCCTTTCTGAAGGCCACGGGAGGAAAATTCTTCTTGACTTCTTCCTAGTTTCTGATGTTATCCAGCAATCTTTGGATTATGTTTGTGTTCATCTCTGCTGTCTTCACATGGCTGCCTCTCAGGGTAGGTTTCCAAATAAGGACACATTTAAAGTGTGGTAGACACAAGTTTTTCAAGTTCTCAGGGGATACCATTCATCTCATTACAGCCCCTAGAACCATGTGCACACATCCTTATATATCTGAAATTCCAGCCTAGCACTTGTGGTGCGCCTTTAATCCCAGCCCTCAGGAGGCAGAGGCAGGCAGATCTCTGAGTTGGAGGTCAGCCTGGTCTACAAGGCAAGTTCCAGGACAGCCAGGGCTGTTATTCAGAGAAACCCTGTCTCCATAAAACAAAAGACAAAACAAACCTATCTGAAATCCTTTCTAAAGGCTTTTGCAGCATACTTATTAAATTGAGGTAGAAAGCCAAGGATAACCCTAAGTGCTGACCACAAAATGAGAACCTCCATAATGGGAAGCTTCCAATGAGCTAATAAAATCCCAAACTTAACTAAAATACTGCTTTCCAATTAAATTTGTGTTATTGTCCTAGAAACTAGTCCAGAAGTTTTATGTGTCCATTCTTGTACAGCATTCCCCAAAATAAATTCATCAATACCTCATTCAGCATAAGCTTACAAAAGTGCATCCTGAAATCAATTGAGTTTTGAAAGTACTGTGTATATCCCCTCTGCTAAAAGGGGATGCTAAAATATATTGTAATTTAAGATTTAAGGATCTAGGATTTGGTGTTCAGCTTGGTAATAGAAGTATTACATCATATGCCCATTGCCCTGGGTTGTGCTCCCAGCACTGGAAATGAAAAAGAGTTCAGAACACCCTTCACATAGCACTTTCCTTAACTTGTTTGAGTGTGGGTCTACTTGTACCAGTGTAACAGCGCCACAGGTCCCAAGGACTGATACACCGAGGAAGAAAACAGCATAGTAAGATTTAATGACAATGACCATTTTAGATTAGTATTAAACTGTGAATAGTCCTAGTTAATATTTTGAGTGATAAATGTGTTCATACTCATTATACTGGCTAGTTTTTATGTCAGCTTGACACAGGCCAGAGTTATTTTAGAAGACCTCAGTTGAGAAAGTGCTCTCACAAGATTGGCCTTATTTTCTTGATTGATGGTTGATGTGGGAGGGTCCAGCTCACTGTGGGCAGTGCCACCCGGAGGCTGATGATCCTGAGTGCTATAAGAAAGCAGGTTGAACAAGCTATGAGGAGCAGCCCAATAGGCAGCACTCAGCCATGGCCTCTGCATCGGTTCCTGCCCCCCACCTCAGGATAATGGACTACAAGCTATAGGATAAATCCTTTCCTCCCCGGGTTACTTTTGGTCATAGTGTTTTATTACAGCAATAGAAACCCTTAACTAAAATAGTGACATACTGCCTGATGTTGTAATGTTTTATATATTTTTGTGGCGCAGGAAATACATTTTCTGGGGCTACAAAAGTGGTTTAGCATTTAAAGAGCACTGGATGCACTTCTAGATGATCTAGGTTCAATTCCCAACACCCACATGGCAGCTCACAACCACGTACACTCCAGTTCCAGGGCATCCAATGCCCTTTGCTGGACACCATGGGCACGGTACACATGTGGCGTACAGACTTGTGTGCAGGCACAACACACATACACATAAATCTTATTTTTAAAAAACTTATTTTTCCTGTCAATAAATAAGTTATTTTACACATCATTGAAAAGATAGTATAAAAATATACCAAGATATTTCTATATTCTTTCTCATTTAGGACAAAACTTTCGGTCTAAAGAATAAGAAAGGAGCAAAGCAACAGAAGTTTATTAAGGCTGTCACTCATCAAGTGAAGTTTGGTCAACAGAATCCACGTCAGGTAAATAATTTAAGTTGCTGTCTTTTCTGATGGGTGTAATACAGTATACCATCTATCTCAGGTTACTTGGTATTGTAATTACATTGTGAAGTAATATCCTACTCTCTAAACTTCTTACATTTTAATCTCTTTTTGTTGTTGTTTTCGAGACAGGGTTTCTCCGAGTAGTTTTGGTGCCTGTTCTGGATCTGGCTCTGTAGACCCAGGTTGGCCTCGAACTCACAGAGATCCACCTGGCTCTGCCTCCCAAGTGCTGGGATTAAAGGCGTGCACCACTGCCACCCGGCTCATTTTAATCTTTCTTACATCTTCCACAGCAGTACTTCTTGAACATTGCTCCCACCTATTTTGATATAACTCATTTTTTCTGATGATAATTGCATACTGTTCTACAGTACACTATTTTATTATTAGCAATAGTAGTATTGTATTTCATTGTTCAGAAATGATCCCTTTGTTTCCATCTTTTTGACACTTAGAATACTTCCACAAGAAATATTCTTGTACATAGCGTCTTTAAATGTGTTTAAGCTTTTATTTCCCTTGTATAAATTATCTATTATATATAAACAGACTTTCTTTTTGTAGATCAAGGAAAATGAAGTTATATTTTTACATTTTATTTATTCTATATTGTGTATGTGTATGCACATGCCACAATGCTTGTCTGTAGGTCAGTGGGCAACTTGTGAGAGTTAGTCTTCTCTTTCCACTGTGTAGATTACAGTAACTGACTTTCTCAGGACTGGCAGCAAATGCCTTTACTCACTGAGCCGTCTCTGACCCTGAACTTCAAATTTTAGTAAATTTGTCTGAACAGATTCTGTGGACTAATATTTCACATTTTCATTTCCTGTATGTACTAGATGCTAAGGTTTCTTAGTGTTTTCCCCCATAATAAGTTTAAAGTGACATTTCATTGTGGTCCTCGGTGGTAGAGTGAGTCTTCTCATATGCTTGTTATTTTACACATCTGTGACTCATCTCTCCTACCCAACTACTCAGAAATACTGGCTGCCTTTTTCTTACAAATGTGTAAGAAATACTTTTGTTAACATTGCAGATAATTTGTTTTATCTCTATTTTGCTGTACAGTGATTTTTCTCACTTTCTGCTGGATTGTTATGCATAATTTTCTTAGTTTCTTAGGTTTCGTTTTATTTATTTATTTTCTGGTTGCTTCCTTTTTGCAGTCTGTACTTTGTCCTATATTTTATGTATGTGTAAGATTCTCTTTAAAGTTGAATAGCTACTTGATCCAGCAGCATTTTACCTATTTCTGGATTCTCTCTTCTGTTCTGCTTATTTATTGTCTGTGTTGTTACCACATTGATTTTTATTATAGTGAGTGGCCTAGACATATGTGCCGTTGGCTACAATGTGTCTCCTTTTTATTCTTGCTACTTCTGAGACAGTTGTTCTTACATAAGAATTGGTAACTTGCTCAAAAACTTTAGCCTCTTTTTCTTCAGATTTGTTAGACTTTTCATCCCATAAGGTTTTACAAATATGATCTCCCCCCTTCCCCATTTCCTTTTTTAATGTCTCTTCCTTAATTCTTGGCAGTACTCTTTGGACATAGAAAAGAAATTCTCGAGTTATGTTTTTAACTACAGTGTTTTAGTCTGACAGTATCAGCATAATATATCTGTTAGATTACTAATCTCTAACTAAAACCCATTTCTTTTCATGCTGTCTGCAAATCATTCTCTCTTTCCCTCTCAAATCACAACTTTATTCTAGAGCCAAAAGATAACACTCTTTCAAAGTGCTAACTTTACCTTGTTTAGTAAGAATGTCCTCAGACTGAAACAAAGTTCAAAAAAAAATTTTTTTTTTTTTTTTTTTTTAAAGAAAAGGTATATCATTGCTGGTGTATTTAGATCTAAAAGGATGCTCATGTTTGTACTGACTAGGTACAGAGTTTTGAAAACTATTGTTCCCTAAGCAGTACAGTGTGATGATTGAGATTTAGCCTGCATTGTATTAGATATTATAAGTAGTACTCAAGGGTCTCGAGCTACCGTGGGTTTGGGCATCTGGAAGAGTCCTAGAATCACTGCTCAGAGGTACTAAAGTATAGCTGTGTATGCTAAGCCTTGGAGACAGGTAACTTGGGTTAAAAATCTTTTTTGGTACATGATTTAAAATTGTTCCCAAATACTATTTTTTATTGTACGGTGGAAGGGCAGGCGTCCCTTGTAGGATTCCCTGGTGGTTAGAGAAGGCTCCTGTCCAAAACTATTTCCTCTTCCTCTGACATCTTCCTACTAGTTTGAGTAGTTGTTTCAGACTTAATAGACCTAGAAATGTTATACAATTCATGCGCTACTTAAGTATGTCACTGCTTTCAGTATATTTTTGATACTTTCTTGGGTACCTGGTCTAGCTTTGAATATAGAGTACCTAATTACTACATATTACTTGGAAGCTGAGCAGCTATCCTGTTTGTAGACCCACGCCTGAGGTTCTGCTCTGGGTTGTGTGCTGTGGAAGATGACCCTGCTCTTAGTTATTTCTCAAACATCTCTCCTAGGGGGTGTACACCACAGATCCCAAAAAGAGCTGTCAGGGCATGTGAAGGCCCCTTCCCCGTTCCCATGTGCAGGGAGAATATGTTGTGCTGCCAGTTTACCTAAGAGCCTCTACTATACCATTTCCTGCTCACTTTCTACCCTCTAACGCATACACACACACACAGATACTGTGAGCCTGGAGATCAGTCAGAAGATGACGAGTAAATGGGGGCTGACTGCATGGCGACAGCTAAGCCTCGTTCAGCAGCTCTGTAAAAAGGAGCCTGAGTGGTTTCAATTTGAACATCATAGGCCAGAAGATGTTTGTCAACTAGGAAGACAGTCACATTAATGATCTCGGTCTCCCTGCCTCAGGTCCCAATTGATTTCTAACTATAAATATTTCAAGTGGTTTATGGGCCTCTAATCAATTCTTCTAGATGCTACATATGAGATGAGCCTAGTCAGCAAAGACTACTTTTATTTTAAAAAAAGCAGAATGTTTTTTGTTGGTGTTTAAACACTTCCAGTATTAGTTGAAGTCAGAACTTGTAGCATTGCTTCATTCTTCTCCCAGGTTTGTTTTGTTTTTCCTTTTTGAACACATTTTCTTCTCATTGATTTATTTTTCTTCCTGCTGTTTCTTGAGTCTCTTTAACAGATTAGGTTCTGTTTTATCTCAGGCTGGACCCTGTCTAGTTGCAGTGAAATCGGTATCATGGCCAGTGTAGCTGTCTTTAAACTGCTCTGCCCAGATGCTCTGTAAGCATTTCATGCTCCTGTGTCCAAAACTGAGCTCATCTCCACCTCCTGCCCTGAAACCTGTTCCTCCTGTATTCCCTGTCTTTTTCAGCAATGTTCATTGTGCATATGCTAATCCTCAACTCCTCTTTCTCCTCTGTGTTATGGCCAGAGTCCTTTAGTTCTGCTTTCTAAAATGCTCTCTTTTCTCCTCATCCTTGTACTAATACCTATTTAAAACACTAGTGCCTTCCTACCTACAATTGCAGGAGAGTCCTTGCCTTTATTCTTGGATTGCTAGTCTGTCCTCCAACTCACCACCCTGTCTTTGTAAAATGAAACCTGATCTGGTTACTTTAACCCACTAGGTTATAGACTCTCACCTATAGATAAAATCCAACTTGTCATTGACGTTTTTCATATCTTGGTGTTCTCTGGTCCTTTGTCTTCACGGTGCAGGTTCGTTCTACATTCCTTTCTTATTCATCAGAGGAATTCCTCTATAAAGATACGAGAGCAATCTAATTTTCTAAGCATATAGATATTCTTTGCTTTCAGAGTACTGTGTATATTGTGTTATTCTATTATATATTCTGAGCTTCCTTAAATAAGCATCTTGTATTGTGTCTTCTAATATAGGTGCTAAGGTATAAATGTTTTAGATGACTACACTAACCATGTTAAGTGTATAAAACATATACTAGAACTATGGATGTATTGTGTCTTCTATTATCTCCTGAAATTAGTGTTTTTCAATAAGGGCACTATAGTTTGTGGTAGTTACTGACCATTATTGTATCACTGAACATGTCAGGATATTTTCATCTCATGTCAAAAAGCACTCATATTTGTAGAATATAGGTTGTTTTCATTGGAAAAAAATACTGCAATTGAGATCAATTTATTAAATGCCAGGGTTAAGTGTTTATTTAATACTTGCTTGTTGCCATGAACTTTTTTTAACCATGAGCTTTGAATGTGTTTTAATTAGGTGTGGTGCCTAATTATAGAACCAAAAAGAATTTGTTTGCAAAGCTAATTTTAATAGGTTAGCCATAATACCTAATATGTAAGCCACTTAATGTAAAGACTGCATACATATAAATATGCAAATATTTTGTTATATTAGTCATTACTGTATAGTGAAAACAGTTTTGTAAGCAATCAGATTGACATTTTTGACTTGGAAATGTAGGTAGCACAAAGTGAAGCTGAAAAGAAATTGAAGAAAGATGACAAGAAGAAAGAACTACAAGAGCTAAATGAGCTGTTCAAACCTGTAGTTGCTGCACAAAAAATAAGTAAAGGTAAAACTTAAATGTCAGAGTACTATTTTTATCAAGTATAATTCGTGTTCCAAACTTGACTTGTGAGGAGCTGGGGTGATGGCTCTTGCTCTTAAGGAGGACTTAGTCTCAATTCCCAGCACCCACAGCAGGTGGCTCACAGTCATTCATAACTCCAGCTCCAGGGGATCCAACGCCCTGGCCGCTTCAGGCACCAGGTACATATGTGGTACATGTACCTGCATGCAGGCCAGCACTCACACATAAAATAAATTTTTAAAAATTTTTTAAGTACTTAGTCCCAGCTCTTGGAAGGTAGGGGCAGGCAGATCTGAGTTAAAAGCCAGCCAAAGCTAAACAGCAAGACCTTGTCTTAAAAAAATAAATAAATAAAAACTTGATTGTCTCCTGGAGTTTTGTTCTTTGTGTTTGGATGGGGGTGGTCTTTAGGAGCTGAGACAAAGCTGTGGTTTCATAAATTGTAAGTCTCATATGTATTTGGGGCAGTATTCTTCCATTCTCGTTTTCCTTTGCCTCCTGCCTCACTGACTCAACAGCGAAGGAACTTTAGAATAACCTACGTGTTTGGGTTTCCACTTCTGCCACTTACTTTGTTAAGAATAGAAGAAAAACAAGGAACTTTAAAGAAATATCTAACCAACCACCACTCTGCTACTTTCTCTCACATTAGTAAATAGAAAATAATAAGTTAAGCAGAAGTAACTATATCCCAGGTACAAGCTACACCATATCATCCAGCAGCCTATAAGAAAGATAGCGGGGGACACAAACAAGGAACAGCCAACACCTGCCGCAGGAAGGGGCTCCTGGAATTGGGTTGTCTGCCTATAATACAGATGTTACTTCCCGTTTGATACAGGTGCAGATCCCAAATCTGTGGTGTGTGCATTCTTCAAACAAGGACAGTGTACTAAAGGAGATAAATGTAAGTTCTCTCATGACCTCACTTTGGAGAGAAAATGTGAAAAGCGAAGTGTTTACATTGATGCAAGAGATGAAGAACTTGAAAAAGGTATTTAACTTTCTCTTAAAGTTTGAAAATAAATTCTTTTTTGTTGTTTCTTACTACTTAGTAATAGTAGAGTATTAACTAGCATTGTTTGTTCAGAACAGTTGCATAAATTTTAAATAAATGATGCTTAGAATACAGTGATGTAATTTGGATTTGGTCATTTTACTTCCTTTCTGAGTCTCATTTATCTAAACTGATTAAGGAGCTTGGGTAGATAATTTGCAATGCTGTGTATGCTGTTTTTGCTGCTTCAGAAAAAAATTGTTAGATTATGATTATGAATATTACCTGTCTGTTTAGAGGCCTGTATTGTGGGAGCAGGAGATAAAAAATGCTTGTTGTGTCTTTCTGTAGATACTATGGATAATTGGGATGAGAAAAAGCTGGAAGAAGTAGTAAACAAGAAGCACGGTGAGGCGGAAAAGAAAAAACCAAAAACTCAAATAGTATGTCCTTTTCTTGAATTGAGTTGCTGTGGCATTTTTTATTAGGGAGAATTTTATGGCAAGGTATTGATGTTTTCTACTGGACCATTGAGTATTAGAAAATCGCATTTCACCAACATAACTATAATACATCAAGCTTTATTTTTGGAATTTACAAATTGTTTTGTTTTTTAATTAGAATGTTTTAACAAAATTGGTCTAAAAGCTGAGTAACTGAAGTCTCCTAAATGCAATTTTCTGAAATGATTTTACTTCCTTAACTATGGGTTAGCATAGCTGGACATGGTAACATATAATTGTAATTCCAATAGGTAGATTACACATTCCATGCAGGACTAGGCTACATAAATAGATTCTGTCTCAAAAAACAGGATGGATACAAAACATACTTAGATAAAGAATCTTCTATCTTATGAGTAGTGATGGAAGTAGGCTTGTCATTAATTGTTTGATTTTAATACTTTGGAAGTTTTTTAAATTGCTAGGTCAAAAATATTTTTTACATATGAATTCCAAAATGTGTATTTTGGTAGGTAGTAGCTCTAGAGTTCTGGGAAATCTGCCGTTAAAAATTCAGACTATTCCTCTGCTTCTTTACTCATTCCATATATCTGTATTCTGAGTACATGTCCAGCAGGATTCTGCTCTGCTAGAAGACTTAATAAATAAATGTTGGTTCGTGTACACTCCTTGCTTTTTTGGGGAAATGGATACTGGTGATGTTTATTGTGAAGGTTGCTGCCTGACATTTTAGCACAGTTGCACTTTGTACCCATTTGTGTTTGCAGATCACTACTGTGTTCCTTTTGAACCTTGTACTGCTATGACTCATGTACACAGTTGCTGTTTAGTCAAGTCATCGCAATAGGGTTTATGTCATTATTGCTAGGATTTGTTTTTGTTTTGTTTCTTTCTTTTTTTTTTTTTTTCTTTATTGTGCCTTGCAGTGCTAAGAGTTAGACCTTGGACTGGATTTATTTTTAAAAATCATACTCTTGGGGATTATATTTACAAAGGCTAACTGAAACATCCAGAGTAGAGGCTTTGGGTTTTGCCAGTATACTGCATGGTTTGGTTTTAATTAATTATGTGTAACATTAGTGTGTGTATGTGTTGTATGCACATGAGTACAGTGCCTATAGAAGCCAGAGGCGTAGTCAGATCCCCTAGAGCCCGAGTTAGAGGCAGTTTTAAGCCTTCCGACATTAACCACTGAGCCATCTCTCTTGCCCCTGGCTTGGTTTTTGAGAACTGGGTCTCTGTAGCCCAGCTGACCTTGAACTCTTAAACAGTTCTTGCCTTGGCTTCCTATAAGCTGGAATTACAAAGGAGTTAGCCACTGGGCCTGGCAATGTATTAGACGTATTTTCAAACATTTTTGTGTATAAGTGTGCTTTGTACATGAGTTAGCTTTAGGATGTGAGTATTGTTAGTTGTTCATATACGTAAGCAACTCGAAGTGAGACAGATTTACACTGCACCACCACTTCTGAATAATACTGTTTCTATAGGTGTGCAGACATTTCCTTGAAGCTATTGAAAATAACAAGTATGGCTGGTTTTGGGTGTGTCCTGGAGGTGGCGACAATTGCATGTATCGCCATGCACTTCCTCCTGGGTTTGTTCTGAAGAAAGACAAAAAGAAAGAAGAGAAAGAAGATGAGATTTCATTAGAAGATCTAATTGAGAGAGAGGTAACAAATATCTTTTCTCTTAAAAGCTATTTTTAATTATTTTTGTAAATTCTAATATTAACCACTTGGGGGCAATAGCATGTTAAGAAAGGAAAAATAATATGCCCTTTTCCTAAAGTTACTGTACTTTAACTACTCTTGAGTATCTTAAATGTCAGGTTTACCATTTACATTACCAAACATGCTGTAATTATAGGAGTGTGTAGGGTATTGTTTTTAAAGCACTATCTACTGCTGTTTTCATACCATGGGGTTGTTTTACATGCTTTTTTATGCCTCGTGTTGATGGGACTTCTAGGTTCTTTGCTTGGTGTCCTTTTCTCTTTGTAACATACTCACATGAGTGTGGAAGGGAACCACTCTTCCAGGTTCTGGTTATGTTTCACCTATCCGGTTAGAGGAGGAGTGTCTGAGTGAAGAGCTTCTTCAGCTGCTGTTCTCTAGCTCAGTGAAGAAGAGGATCGTGTGAGTTGGAGGGCGTTGAGGAGAGGATGAAGTTGAGATTATTGGGGAAACTAGATTTAGGATTGTTTGCTTCATTGTGTGTGTGAGTGACTAATACTAAGATTGTATACACTCCGTGCGTGGCTGTGTTGTTTGTGTGTCACACAGGATGAAATAATGGAGTGGGGATGTTAGAGTCAAGTGTGCTGGAGAGAGCTTTTACCCTGGTTGCACCACTTCCTAACTGTTGATGCTTGATGAATGTCCTGCCACCCTCTGCGTATTTGTGGAGATCACTGTGGTAGTATAGAGAGCTTTTAGCAGTGCACGTTCAGCCAGTTCTTATGTTTTTACCCATTTATTACTTAAGCCCCTGAGAAGTGCAGGTAATATTGCGTTTTTTGGTTTTATCTCTCATCTGAAAGAGCACAAATGAAGTTTGGATTTATTATGATATTTTTTTAATCTATGAGTTTTACTAACAGTTTTTCACATCAAACTTTTCAAGAGATTTACCTCAGAGTGCTAGCTGGGTTTGGGGAGGGGGGTGGTAGTTGTTTCACTCATTGCCATGCAAAGTAAAAGTACCATAATGTAGTCTATTTACTGTTTTAGGGCAGTCACGGGGAAATGATTACCTACATTAAAAGGAAAATGCTGTTAAACAACTATGGGTGACTTTAAATCTCTTCCCTCTGCAGCGTTCTGCCTTAGGTCCAAATGTTACCAAAATCACTCTAGAGTCTTTCCTTGCATGGAAGAAAAGGAAAAGACAAGAAAAGATTGATAAGCTTGAACAAGATATGGAGAAGCGGAAAGCGGACTTCAAAGCAGGGAAAGCACTGGTGGTATGTCCCAGACTCACCCTGATGGCCCCTCATTCTTCGGTCTCACGGTTTTTTAAAGTGCAAGATTCTGTCTTGTCTTTAGTCAGTGTGTCTAAAAGTAATGGTAACTTCCCCTGAGATGATGATGTATTGTGTCTGAATAGATCAGTGGTCGTGAGGTATTTGAATTTCGTCCTGAACTGGTCAATGATGATGATGAGGAAGCAGATGATACCCGTTACATTCAAGGAACAGGCGGTGATGAGGTAAGACCAAGCTTTGACCTCCCATGTTGATCCTACTGGGGGGAATGGTAGAGAGAACAGAAACGTGGTTAAAAGCATCAGCCACTGGCCAGACTGGAGTTCAGGTACTATTTCCATCAATAAGAAACTTTCTCTAGACCTCCACTCTTACCTGTAGTGCAGGTAAGTAATTCCTAACCCAGGCTGCTTTGAGAATGAATGAGTTCATTGATGTTTATTTTTAGGGTTGCTTTCTTTATAGAAAATTTAGTATATGCTGAGTGGTGGTGGTGCACATTTTTGATCCCAGCACTTGGAACACAGAGGCAGGTGGTCCTCTGAGTTCAAGGCCAGCCTGGCATACAAGGCGAGTTCCAGGACAGCCACGGCTGTTACACAGGGAAACCCTGTCTTGATAAAACAAACTAAAACAGACCTTAGTACAGTGCCTTGATCAGTGCTATGTGCAATAGGTGTTTTTTTTTTTTTTTTTTTTTTTTTAAAAATTCCCTTAAAATTTGTTCTGCAAAAACAGGGATTAAGGTCACCACATAAATAGTAAAGAACATGCAAGAATGGCAGTTCTTTAGCAGTTCCACTAATACATCATATATTTTTTTTGTGTCATTGTCATGTAATTCCAAATTGAAAGAATGTCAAACTCCAAAACCATGATTCCAGAGAAGGAAACCTCAGATACAGTATTACTGCTTTTTTTTTTTTTCCTCTTGAAAGATTAAGGGGGCAAAATGAGTTTTCAAACAGTAGTTGGTCACTTGTTTGATAATTTTGTTTCCAGAAGATAATGTGTCAAGATTAAAAGTGAGTTGAGGAAACTTACTTGTAATAACTTTGCTTGCTCTCTGTTGTTAAGGTTGATGATTCTATGGGTGTCAATGACATAGATGTAAGCCTGTACATCCCAAGAGATGTAGAAGAGACAGGTATCACTGTAGCCAGTCTTGAAAGATTCAGCACATATGCTTCAGATAAAGATGGTAAGTATGCTGCCCTTTTCAGAGTTCCAAAGAACTAGTAAACTATTTAGAGGGAGCTAAACTGGCCTAGGCAAATGCAGGTAGGTGTATACAGGCTCTAGAATGGAAATGTGAACATTTGGCTAAATAAAAAAGGTAGTGGAAGCTGAATGACGTAATGGATATTGAAACCATGGACTAAACTTAGAAGGAAACTGAAAACGAGTTTAGAGATGTAGCTTTTTAGTATTCTCCAAAGTTCTGTGTAACTATCTACAGACAAAAAAACAGGCTGAAAGTCATCTGCACTAGGGTCAGAATGAATGAGCTCAGCTAGTCAGAGTGCATAGCTTAACAATCGAGAACATACTGCACACACCATTGTTACAGGGCAGACCAAAAAAAGTGCTTACAAAACACACAGCAATTGAGTGAAAACATTCAGAGACTCGAGTTTCAGGGGATAGTAGAATCACGGGTAATTTCTTAGTTGCAGTTAGAAAAAGGGATGCTGGAGTAAGATGCCTGCTGTACTAAGACAGTGGAGAGTTAGGGTTATTAGTTGCAGTTAGAAAAAGGGATGCTGGAGTAAGGTGCCTGTTGCACTAAGACGGTGGAGAGTTAGGGTTATTAGTTGCAGTTAGAAAAAGGGATGCTGGAGTAAGATGCCTGCTGTACTAAGACAGTGGAGAGTTAAGGTTATTAGTTGCAGTTAGAAAAAGGGATGCTGGAGTAAGGTGCCTGCTGTACTAAGACGGTGGAGAGTTAGGGTTATTAGTTGCAGTTAGGAAAAGGGATGCTGGAGTAAGGTGCCTGCTGTACTAAGACGGTGGAGCGCTCGGGAGAAGAGGACAAATGAGTGCAGACCAAGTGTCAGAAGCAATGTGGGCACGGGAGGGGCTTAGATGGGAGAAGTGTGAATATATGTGTCAAACAAGGAAAAAGGCTCTGCTAGGGGAGGAGGGAGAAGGAACAAGTCCTGGGGTCCCAGTACAGTTTACAGTGAGAGTGGAGGGAAGGCTTCTTTCTAAGTGGGGCTTTGGGGACAATGTCTGAAGTTCTGATCCCTGTGACCTGGTGATCAGAAATGTTTAAATGAACTAAAATTGAAACAAGGCTGTTAAATTGTCTTTCTGTTAGTGTTGTCGTTGACCAAGAAGAGGCAGCGTCTTTGGTTTCTCGTTTATGGCCTGACCTTGCTGCGGGAATTTCAGGGAAATAATTCTGGGAAAGGAAGACAGGCATCAGTCTGCTTTCAGTTGCCACTGTAATAATGTCTTTTATTTCTAGGCGTTACTGATTTCAGTTTTGTTTTGTTTTTGTTTTCAGAGAACAAATTAAGTGAAGCCTCTGGAGGCGGGGCTGAAAATGGTGAAAGAAGTGATTTGGACGAGGACAATGGAGTGGGGGGACAAGAAAATGGATCCATCGATGCTGTTCCTGTTGATGAAAATCTGTTCACTGGGGAAGATCTGGATGAACTAGAAGAAGAACTAAACACACTTGATTTAGAAGAATGACACCAAACAAGTCAAGGAAGAAAATCAGGTCAGCTCAACACGATCAACATGAACTGAAATTGACTGCATTAATTGCTTTGCCACCTAGAATCAACAGGATGTTTATTTCCCCGTGATGATTCTGGAGGAATACTGTCCTCCAAAAAAGGAATACTCTCCCTCCGTCTTCTCTTCTGACTTTGACTACATCTCCTAGTAAGTTCAGAGTAGTTGATAACAATTGAAAATGGTCATTACAGAAGATGATTGTTGTTGTAACTGTCCACTCCTGTAGGAAGTGTAACTGCTTCTCCAGCTTTTGGTTTTCATTGGGCATGTGTTATTTCCAGGAACAACAAATTCATACCTAAAATACTTTCCGTTTGATGCAGTTTTTAAAGAGTGGTTTCCTTTCCTTTGTATTTATATGTTTTAAAGACTGCCTGAAAGGTGGGCACTGTACTTGATAAAGGAAACTGCATATGCAAGTTCAGTATTGTCCATCTGGACAGTTAGGTGGACACTGAGAATGAACTTGGTCAACCTGACAGGGTCAGCTACAGTGCCCTGTATTAAAGCTGTTTAAAGTTCTCCCCTTTTTTTGCCAATAAAGTTGTAAATAAAAACCATCATACATCCAAATCCAACTCTGGTCTTTTTATGTTTTTCTGTGAAGAGTTTCTTAATATTCCTAGGTTGGTATTTTAATTAATATTGATTATATTGGCTGTGGGTGTCATAGACGCAAAGATTGAATGGATTTTCTTGGTACGTGTTATATAACCATGGAGTACTGACAATGTTAACAGTTGTTTTTCATTTCCTAAGTACCTAGTTAATGTACTTGTTACTTTAATTCCGGAATTGTTGGATTACCTAATTAAATGGTTACTACAGTTAAATACTTCCTTGGAACCAACATTACATAAAATTTGATTACTCTGTTTGCAAATTCACCAGTAAACTTGGGGCTGAGGGTCTTGGCCATTGATGTCCCTTGAAAATTTAGAGTAATAGCATGTTTTAAATAGACATTAAGCTTTTATAAGTATCTAAGGAAATAGCATTAAAATATCAGGTGACCTAATTCCTAACCTGTTTTCTGCCCCAGAGAAATTGAATCCTAAGTTTCTGGGTTTTAGTTTTTTATTTACCTATAAATTTTAATACTGATTGTGGGTCTAGGATATAGCTCACTTTCGAGTACAGAAGACCCTAGTTCTGAAATTGTTTTTTACAAACCTGTTTTCTAAAAGTGCTTTCAAAATCTAACTTAAGAAAAAGAAAGACTATTTATCTTATTAATTGATAACCTCAAAGTCTATAAAGAAATTTGTTTTTTAGCTCTTATTTATAGTTAACATTTTCAAATATAGAATATAATGAACCAAGTTTATTTCCTTTCTACTTTTTATATAAAAATACTGTTTTATACTTTATATCTACAAAGTATTTCTTCCAGTCTTTTTGTGAAGAAGTTTGATTACTTAATGAATTACCTAATGACAAAATAGTCTAAAGAGTACATCTTTTTTGTATTGTTCACATTAATGTCAGTCTACATTAATGCAGTTAATATGAAATTGAGTGTGCTTTTCCAATCTTAACTTTAAATAGTTTTTATTACAAATTTCTCTTACATAATTCCCATTGTCAACACATCTTTGTATTCTAATTTCAGTGTGTAACTATTCATTTTAAGAGATCTGGAGTTTAGAAAAATCATGAACCTAAATATAAGTTTGTAGATGTAACCAACCGTCTTATCAAATAAGAAACACAGAACCAATGTAAAAGAGAAAGCCAAAAGATCAGAGCTCAGAGCTAAAATCTCACCCTTCCTCCTGCAGTGGTCTTAGCTTCCCGAAAGAGAACTATTTCCCTGTGTGTAAGTCGGTTCATAGTCATTCTGCCTTCTCATTGGTTGTAAACCCAAACACGTGACTGCCTCGTCACTGTCTGTATGTACAGCCCCCCAGGTCTTAAAGGCATATGTCTCCAATGCTGGCTGTATCCCTGAACACACAGAGATCTATGGGATTAAAGGCGTGCGCCACCACCGCCACACTCTGTCTATGGCTCTAATAGCTCTGACCCCCGAGCAACTTTATTTATTAACATACAATCAAAATCACATTTCAGTACAATTAGAATACCACCACATAAGTTTTCTACAAGAGAGGAAATATAAGTTTGCACTTACTCCATATGCTCTATTAAATGAGCTCTTTTCTCCTTACATAAGTTGGAGTTCATGAGACCATACTTATCCTATGTTCAGTAAGCTCATTGTGTGACCTCATGTTTGACAGTCTAATTCAGAATAGTCTGAATTTCACCTTACCTTTGCATAATGGCTTCTCATAATCTAAGCCCCACTATACATGAACTAATAAAAATTGTATAATCGTATAATATCTCTAAGTCATCCATTGGATGATTTTTCAATATGATAGTAACAAAACTGCAGGTTCACAGGTTTAGATACAGATTATTAAGAAAGCCTTATAGCCGGCTCCAAACTTAAGCATGAACTCAACAGAGGGCATTTGGGACAGAAGTAGGTATATTATTGTGAATGTCTTGTTCATATCCAGGATGGAAGCTTTGTATAGAAAATATTGTCATCACAGACTATAGATCTTCATCACATCTGTTCAATATAGGACTGTTCTGATATAAATACTGTTAAGTAAATATTTGCAGGTACTTATCTCATTGTTGATACACTACAAACTCAACAGTGAGTATTTCTGTAAGTGAATTTCAAAAATACCAGAATTAAAAATGGACTACCAAAGCTGGGCGGTGGTGGCACACACTTTTTATCCCAGCACTCAGGAGGCAGAGGTGGGCAGATCTCTGTGAGTTTGAAGCCAGGCTGGTCTAGGTCTACAAAGCGAGATCCAGGACAGCCAGGGATACACAGAGAAACCGTGTGTGTGTGTGTGTGTGTGTGTGTGTGCGTGCGTGCGTGCGTGCGTGCGTGCGTGCGTGCGTGCGTGCGTGCGTGCGTGTGTGTGTGTGTGTGTATAACCAGGGTGGTCTACAAAGTGAGTTCCAGGACAGCCAGGGATACACAGAGAAAACCCTGTCTATGAATGAATGAATGAAAGAAAGCAAATGATCTTGTTTTGAATTTTTCAATCTTTAAGCATATATTTCTAATGATAACTTTGCTCAATAAAGATAATAGTTCTCAGTTAGTAGAGATTAATAGAAGCTAACTTTTATTTAAAGTAGAATTTGGTGATGTATCTTTCTTTATACCTTCATCGACATACCTGGGTAAAACATTAGTACAGGGTGCTTTTAATACTACTTTTTTTTTTTTTTCCAAGACAGGGTTTCTCTGTGCAGCTTTGCGCCTTTCCTGGAACTCGCTTTTGTAGACCAGGCTGGCCTCGAACTCACAGAGATCTGCCTGCCTCTGCCTCCCGAGTGCTGGGATTAAAGGCGTGTGCCACCACCGCCCGGCAATACTACTTTTCTTATGTTGTATATTTTCTCTTGTATTTTTGGTAATGTAGAAAGAAAAAGTGACTGTTTTTATTCATCCAGTTAGTAGATAATTTTACACTTTTCACATAGACAACATTTTTTTTGGTGCAATATATATAACCTGAACTATTTAACCTATTTTTAGATATCACCTCTTTGTGTTTTGGATGTATATTTTAGAAGGAGAATATCAGAAATAATGATAGCATATTATTATTTGGTGTATCTAGTGGCCTAGCTATTAATATAGATACTTTGCAGATAATCTGTAATCAGACTTTGCAGTGACACTTTGGGGGTTTTTTGTTTTGTTTTGAATCAAGGTCTTAATGTAGTTCAGGCCTTGAATTTGCACTGTAAGCCAAGGTTAATCATGAACTCTCTTCCAAGCATTGGGGCTGCAGGAGTGTGCCACCTTGATCAGCTTTTTGGCGATTTTGTTGTTGTTTTCTTTCTAGATTTCATTGTGGTTTGTTGTTTGGGTGAGTGGGAGGGGTGGTAATGGGGATGTCCTTTGTGAAAATAACATGGTGGATATTTATCATGCAAGAGTTACTTTGTACCTGGTCCCGAAGACCAAAATCTCTGACAGCTGATCTCATTTTCAAACAAATGTAACTAAGACTAGCAGACCCTTGTGGAGCTCAAGTACCAGGACCTAATGTACCTTAGTCCATCTAGTAAACCTTGCACTGTTAACTCAAAAGACAGTAAAGTCTGGGGATGTGGCTCAATGCTGCAGGGCTTGCCTAGCATGTACAAGGCCCTAGGTTCAATCCCTGGCACTGGATGGTACGGGGGAAGGCAGCTGTAAGTTATACTTGAGTTTCTTTCCAAATGTGCAGCTGTGTTCGTTTGGTCTGAATCCTAAATTGTACTTTTGTGTCTTAGGAAACGGTATGCAGTCACCATTATGACTTTTAATACTGTATGTTTTCAGAACGGCCTTCCATCGTGTACAGAAATGTATCAGAGAACGCATCATTAGGGGTGTGTCAGCAACTGGAACTTGACAGGCTGCAGGCATATTGTGTGATCATGTGCACTCACTCTAGATGTTTTTAGAAGTATCCATCCTTGAGTCTTGACACTGCTAATAATCAGGGGAAGGGAAAGCCTGAGCAGGTAAATCTGGTTTTGGTCAGTACTTTTGTATTTAACATTTAAACAGAAAACAACTAGATATGTGGAGCCAGGTGTGTTAATTACACACATTTCACCATTCTGTTGGCCTGGTACGCTAAGAGATATAAGATATTCCTAGATGTCTTGTACTGGTTACCCACAACAGAGGGAAGGGGTTGGAGATTTATTTTTAACTTCTTATTCTAGTTGGAAAATATTTTTGATCCATTAACTTTTTTATACTGGAGACCCACCTCCGACCCCCTACTTGGAAGGAAAGTAATCATTTGATGGCTTCGGCATGTTTCATGTTGTAAAATTAAAAGAACTGTAATCTAATTTGAGCTGATTGTTCCAATTTTTAGTGCATGTGTCATGCTTTCCCCCAAAGTAATTTTCTAACTGAAAGGACAATGTGTGTGCTATGTAGCCTGATGGGACTTGTCAGGGTGACGCTTGGGAGGCGGAGAGGCAGGAGGATTTTGAGTTCTAGGCCAAGCTAGACTGCATAGCAAGACTTTATCCTGAAAAGTTTCAAAAATAAATGCAGCCTCAGAACCACTTAGATGTACAGGAGGCCATAGACATCTGCCTTTGCTCTCCTGAAAATGGTTTTTTTTCTCCCTTCCCTTTCCTCCCTCTAAAACATTCCATATAACCATAGTTCCATTCTCCTTCAATGTCATGGCTCCCTGTTTCATTAATTGTTAACGCATGAGTATGGATATACATATATGCTCCTATGTAGAGCCTTCAGTTCATATTTTTATAAATGTAATGACCTCAAAATTAGTGAAAACTAAAAGTTAATAGCTCTATTACTTGGTAGTTTCTGATTATAGGCATCTGTAAAAGACAAAATTATGAAGGGTGAAAGATACTTTTATTAAAAAAAAAAAACAAAATACAAATAATAGAGGTATTAACAGCTGAATTATCTATAAGATGAAAACAAGTGAACTAGGGCCTCGTAATGTTTTTAAGGCCATATTATTAAACAAGTTTATTTAATAATATGCTAATATTTATATACCTCTGTGTCTATATGTAGCATGCTACTGTACAAATGCAAATGAATGCTGTGAAACAGAACTTATGCAGGACATGCTAGTCTGGCGGAAGGATGGACTCTGGACTGAGTCTACAAGTTGATCAAGTTCGAGGACTTGTCTGGAGGAGGTGGAAGGAGGGTGGGTGGGGGGGGGGGGGGGGGGAGTAGGGAACATGCTGATATGTAGAATTGAATGTATGTAAAAAAAAAAATATATATCACAAATAAAATAAAAAAAAAAAAAAAATGTTTTTCTAGGACTGCAGAGGTGACTTGGTGGTTAAGAGCATTTGTTGTCTTCTGGAGGGTGCATGTTTGATTCCCAGCAACTACATGGTAGTTCACAACTCCAGTTCCGAGAGATCTGACTCTCTGGGCATTAGGTGTGCATGCAATACACATAAATAGAACACTCATACATACACATACATAAATCTTTGAAGGGTGGGATTCCAGACAGGGTTTCTCTGTATATTTCTGGTTGTCCTGGAACTCACTCTGTGGAACAGGCTGGCCTCCAACTCAGAGCCACCTACTTCTTACCTAGTGCTAGGATTAAAGGCTTGCGCCACCACTACCCAGCTAAGATTCTTAAATATGAAATAACATTCCTCATGTTCCCTGAACAGAAATGTGTGGCATTAACAATCTTTACAAGATTGTCAATCTTTTTTTCATTTTTTTTTTCCTTAGATAGTTAAAGACAAAATGCAAAACTGACGGAACTTGTCCTGAGGCAAACATCTAAAGCTTAGGAACAAACTAAAGTGAGCCCCTGCGGTTTCAGGTGTTGACCACAGACATAGGCAGCTAACAGGTTTCTTCTTGTGCATTGCTGCTAACAGGTTTATTCTTGCACTTGGGTTTGTATGTCTCATTTCATTGCATAAGTGAGTAAGAGTCTGCACATTACCTATAGACGTTCAGAGACCTTTCTGAGAAAAATAGAGTAGTATTTTACATTGGGTTTTGCATGGAGATGTGGGCCACCATTTTAAGTAAAACTTTTTTAAACTGTGAGCTTAAATTGTAAACTATTAGATCACTTGGGGTGGTACACACCTTTGATCCCAGCATTTTAGAAGCAGAGTTTGAGACCAGCCAAAGCTACATAGTAAAATTGTCTGAAAAACAAAGAAAACTCATAAGTTAACACCTAAGCATAAAGTAAATCAAGTCTCAAAGATTCCTGTAATTTATAGGAATCCCTATAAATTTAAAACTAACGTTTTCAAATATCTTCACTCAATTTTTAACAGCTTTAAGGTAAGATTGGGACAGTAAACATCTGATATGTAACAGCTGATGTATTTACCAGTGAAAACATAGTCAATGTATAATGTATGCTTATCTTCCCAAGATTGTTCATGCGCCTTTGTAATCCTTTCCTAAAATGAGCACTTAATTTACGTCCCCAGGAAAGTAATAATCACTCTAGGTTAGTTTGCATTTTTATAATTTTATTGGAATCATGTTATTTTATTTGTTTATTTGCTTTCACTTGGTATAATTGGAAATTATAGGTAGTAATAGTACATTTTTGGAAATTGCTAAGTACTTTTTGAGTGCATATAATGCAGTTTGTCCACTCACCTGTTGGCTGGTATTGTTTGTTTCTGGTTAGGCACCTTTACAAATAGTCACCTGACTAGTCATGCACAGATCTTTATATGAGCAGTGCTTTTCTTTTCTTTTGACTAAATACAGCAACATATGGTTCCCGCTTTAAATTTTAAAGAGAATGTTAGAGTATTTTCTAAAGTTGTGCCATTTTTATTTCTAACAATGGTTTATAAAGTTTCTACCTTTCCTTGATGTGTGGTCGGTTTTAAAGGGGGTAGGCTAAAATTTTGTTTAAAATTTATTTCTAAGCCGAGTGGTGGTGGTGGTGGTGGTGCTGCTGCTGCTGCTGCTGCTGCTACTACTGCTGCTGCTGCACGCCTTTAATCCCTGCACTCAGGAGGCAGAGGCAGGTGGATTTCTGTGAGTTCAAGGCCAGCCTGGTCTACAGAACTAGTTCCAGGACTACACAGAGAAACCCTTTCTCTAAGAAACAAAAACAAAATGTATTATTTCTTTATATGTGCTGGTGTGAGTTTATACATGGAGGCCAGAAGAAGGCATCAGATGCCCTGGAACTTGAGTTACAAATGGTTGTGAGCTGCCATGTGGATACTGGGAACCTGAATCTGGATCCTCTGCAAAAGCAGTAAGCATATTTATTTAACCTCTGAGCCACCTCTCCAGCTCCCAAAATGCAGTTTTTGCATGTAGTGAACAATCCAACTGGTGTTATACAAGTTGTTGAAAAGACTGAATTCATCTTACTTTGTTTTTTTTGTTTTGTTTTGTTTTGTTTTTTGTTGTTGTTTTTTTCGAGAATGGGTTTCTCTGTGTAGTATTGCACCTTTCCTGGATCTCGCTCTATAGACCAGGCTGGCCTCGAACTCACAAAGATCTGCCTGGCTGTGCCTCCTGAGTGCTGGGATTAAAGGCATGCACCATCACCCGGCTTTCATCTTACATCTTTATAGGCAATCAAACAGTAGTTCTGTTTTTTGTTTGAGGCCCTTTTTTGGGGAGAGGGGGTAAGCCATATTCTAAGGAGTTATTTTCTTTCTGTTTATGGATTGTCTGCATGCTTTTGTGCTACAAAGGCATTCTTGCATTTTTATGATCTTAAATGGAAAGCATTCAGTAGGTATGGTGACTCAATAGGCCATCTTCACAGCATGCTATATTTTAATTTCTAGATTTAATTAAATCAATTAGCATATTGATGAATCTGTAGTTTACTTCTATTTTTTGGTGTTGGGAATTAAATCATGGCCTCTTACATGATCAGCAAATACTTTCATTATTTCATCATTTGAATCCATTCATTCTTTAATTCTATAAAAAGGGAATCTCCCAAATAAATTGCTGTCAGAGATCTTTTCATGTAAAAATTAGTGACAGTATATTTAAAGCCTTGTAGAATTTATGGAAGTTCAAGTGTTCAGTCTGTTGCATCAGTAAAGGCACAAACACAGTGCTGTGTTGTTTCCTGTTGGGTACCTTCTGAGAACACCATTAGTTTCATCATGGTGGGAACATGATAGAGAGCACTAATAGGAACCCTGATGATGAGGGTCAGCAGAGTTACATGGACAGATGTGAAGAGATGTGTAAGGCTGCTGTTGGTGTACTTCAGCATGCTGGTTTTTGTTTGTTTTTGAGACGGAATCTCATAGTGCAGGCTGGCCTCAAAACTGGGTGTGCGCAGAGGATGACAGGAGTTGTTGGGTTTGATCCCCAGCACCCTTATAAAATGTTGGGGTTGTTATTCCAGTGCTGAGAGGCAGAGACAGTGAATCCTAGGGGCTCACTGGCCTGCCAATCTTGCCTAATCAGAGAGCCGCAGATCCAAGTGAGAAACCCTGTCTCGGAGACGAGTGCAATGGTTTAGTGGATAAAGGTGCTTGTTGCCAACACCGATGATCTGAGTTTGATTCCAGGGACCCATGTGACAGGAAAGAACCAACTCCTGGAAGTTGTCCTCTGACCTCCACGTGTGTGCCATGGCACACAGGCCCGCACATAATTAGAAGCACAGTTCTGGTAGTTTGAATAAGATGTCCCCATAGTCTTGGGCATTTGAACACTTCGTTCCAGTTGATGGCACTGTTGGAAGTTGGGGAGCTGCAGTTTTGTTTGAGGAAGTATGTCACTAGAGGCACATACTTAGAGAGTTTAAAAACTAGAGCCATTTCTAATGCAAGCTTTTGGCTTCCTGCCTGGGATTAGCCGATCTTGCTACCATGCCTGCCATGCTTCTCTACCATAATGATGATTGAGTCTTACCCCTCTGGGACTGAATGCCCAAATATACTCTTCCATAACTTGCCATGTCATGGTGTTTTATCATAGCAATAGAAAAGTTAACTAATACAATGGTGAAAGATCGGCCAACCAAAAGAAGTGGTTCCCTTGATAAGTAATAAAGTCTGCATAGTGTAGATCCCCCCACAACTGCCTGAATTCATTGTACATTCGGCATTCTTAAGTGGATACATACATTTCTCTTCTAAGTAGGCCCTAAAACACATTACCTTCTTTCACAGAGAATTATAGCTGAGTTGGTATACTGTGTTTTGGGTTTTGATACAGTGTCTTATTATGTGGGCCAGGCTGGCTCTGAACTTGATCTCCTTTGTTCTAGCCTTCCACTTTTGCCAATAATAAACTTGATGGAAATATTAAGCAGGAAGTAGGCTATGAAGTTGCCCATAGGTTTCCTGACAGTTGGTAATTTCATCTGGCCTGACAGGGAAGCAGTTAACAGAACTGCCTGTAACTCTGTTTGAAACCTAAAATTGGAGGAATTGTAGATCCTTTCCATGTGCTCCAGGCTTTTCTGCCATCTTCGTATTCTGTCCCTTGCCAGCCTCACTTGCTTTCATGATTTCAGTAATCACTTCCACATGAGTGACTATCTCTAGCCCCATATTTCCAGTAAGCTGCTCACAGCAACATGTGTTTCCTGCAAGTATGTCAGATTCCAAACTAAAGTCATTGTTTTTCCAAAACCTAGATTTTTTTTTCCTCATTATTGGGATTTTATTACCCAGAGACTTGGACTGAAAACAACCAGTCACTGTACCACACTAGGATTTCTCCTACAGCACTGCTCTTTTCTGTTCACGTGGCCACTGTCTTTACCAGGTTCTTAGCTTTGTCCATAATTTGACACACATAGTTCATATTTCAAACCAGAGACATTTTAGAGTGTGAGGTCATGCCAAAGCAAGTTCTTTTAATAGAAATATTAAGACAACGGGTATACATGGGACTGTCCATTCCAACCTGAGATTATAGTCACCAAACTTATCGTTAACCTGTTTCTTTCCCAGGAAAATCTGCCCAACCAGATTTAGCTTTTAATAGAATTCTGTAAGTCATGAGTTCTCCATCTTTGTAATTCTGCATGTTCCTATTTTTTAAATACTCCACATTTCCAAATAGGAATAGCTTTAAGAATCTAAAGATTGGGGGCTGGAGAGGTGGCTCAGAGGGTTAAGAGCACTGGCTATCTTCCAGAGGTCCTGAGTTCAATTCCCAGCAATGAAAGAAGACTATACATAATAAATAAATCTTTAAAAAGAAAGAATCTAAAGATGGAGTTCTTTCATGCCTTTGAGTCACCAAAACAGAGGGCCCCAAATTCGCAGTTGTGCCTTTCTACTTCTATATACATATCTTTGAAGGGGAATTTTGTTATTTTGTTGGAGGAAGGTATTGGTTGTAAACTTGATATATTGGTTGTAAATTTGATAGGACCTCCCTTAGGAGAGGCCTCGAGGTATGCCAGTGAAGGATTTCCTGATAAAGTTTACTAAGGTAGGGAAATCCACCCTAAATGTGGGCAGCATCATTTCACAGGCTACATGAAAAAGACAGCAGAGCAGCAGCTTTCAGCATCCCCTGCTGCTTACCTGCAGTGCACTGTGAGGTCCGGCCTGCTGGTCCAGCCACACTCCCCTTCTCCACTGTAGTCGTCTCCCATGTGCTTATGGGCATGAGCCACCAAATCTGGCTTTATTTGCACACTTTGACTCCCATAGTGTTGTTTATGCACAACCAAGAACTCTTGTCATTCATTTTAGTGCCCTCTCGCATTTTGGTAATAAATATTTAACAATTTGATCATCACATGTTTTACCATCAAATTCATTTATTTTGAAACATTAAGACTGAGGCCTATGGTGCCTTGACCAAATATTCCATATTCTGTCATAGAAAGGTGACCATGACATTTAAGTACATTCACCTTATTCAACCTCACTAAAATTTTTCATCTTGTAAAACTAAGTTTATATTCATTAACCACTAATTCTCTTATTCGCTTAGCCCTTGACAAGCATCTTCCCACTGTGTTTATGTTAGCTAGTTCAAATGAATGACATCATACAGCATGACTTCATCCATGTTACCATGTGACTGGATTTCTGTTATGCTATGTAGTACTTCGTGTGTGTGTGTGTGTGTGTCGCATTGCAACATTTCTTTTGTGAATCTCCCATCTCCTGGTTGTTTTAAATAATGCTGTATTAAAAGGAGGGTAGCTGGACAGTGGTGGCGCACGCCTTTTATCCGCACCCGGCTAATAATGCTGTATTAAAAGGAGGGTAGCTGGACAGTGGTGGCGCACGCCTTTTATCCCAGCACCCGGGAGGCAAGTGGATCTCTGTGAGTTCGAGGCCAGCCTGGTCCACAAAGGGAGTTCCAGGAAAGGTGCAAAGCTACACAAAGAAACCCTGTCTCAAAAACATAAATAAATTAAGTAAGTAAATAAATAAATAAATAAAAGGAGGGTGTACAAATACTTCTGAGCTTCAAGTTTGAATTCTTTCTGCAGTATACTCAGAACTGAAGTTGATGAATCAGATGATGGTGATGTTTTCACTTTTAAAGTAATATCCATTTAGTCCTCATAACATTTCCACCATTTTACATTCCCTCTAACAATACACAGAGGTTCCAGTTCTCCACACTCTCCTCAGTTCAGCTCATTTTCCTTCTTTGGAGTAAGTTAATTTATAGTACAAAGATCCAAATTCATTTATTTGTAGATAGCTATCCAATTTGTTCTCCATTTATTGAAGAAATATTCTTTCCCCATTGTGTAGTGTTAGCATTCTTGTCAGAAATCATTTGACCAGACATGAAGAGAAGTTTCCCAAGACTCCACTCCAGATGAAGAACTCCAGGCAGGCAGTGGCTGTTGAGAGAGGATGAGTCGGTTGTTTCAGGGACAATGAGGGCAGCACTAACTGGACTCAGCAGGTGTGTTTGACAGTAATCACAGAAGGGGGCGTGTACATGAATTCAGGAGGGTATGTGGAGGAATTGGGTTGGGGAGAGCAGGGTGGAAATGATGCAAATAAAGTGTATGCAATCCTCAAAAAGCATAAAAATCATTGGCTGTTAAGAATTCTGCAGCCGGGCATTGGTGGCGCACGCCTTTAATCCCAGCACTCGGGAGGCAGAGCCAGGCGGATCTCTGTGAGTTCGAGGCCAGCCTGGGCTACCAAGTGAGCTCTAGGAAAGGCGCAAAGCTACACAGAGAAACCCTGTCTCGAAAAACCAAAAAAAAAAAAAAAAAAAAAAAAAAGAATTCTGCAGATCTACAGAATCTTAATGGCTGTTGCGCTGTAGTAAGTTTGAAAATCAGGAAGTATGCCTGGCATGGTGGTGCACACCTTTAATCCTAGGCAGAGGCTGGCAGGTCTCTGAGTTGGAGGCCAGCCTGGTCTACAGAGTGAGTTCCAGGGCAGCCAGGGCTACACAGAAAAACCCTGCATCAAAAAGAAAAAAGTCAGTAATGCTTCTCAAGATTCTTTTCTTCGGGGTCCTTTGAGATCCCATGAATTTTAGGCTGGCTTTTTTCATCTGTTCAAAGGATGCCACTGTGATTGTGGTAAGTATTGCATTGAGTCTGGATCATTCCTGGTACTGTAGGCGTTTTAATATGAAGTGTTCATATGGGCAGGAATGCTTTTGCAGTTACTTCTCTCTTCAGTGTTTAGCAATGTTTTACAGTATTTTGTGTACAGGTTTTTCACATCCTTGATTAAGTTTAGTGCATAATATTCTATCCTCTTAGATGCCATGGCAAATGAATTTTCTTTGTTGCTGCTGTTTTGTGTATGTGCATGCATGCATGCATGTATGTTTCATGTGTTAATTATATTTTGCAGCTTTGCAAATAGTTGTGGATTTTTTTTAAACAGGTAAAGCAATATTACCAAAAACCAGATAATTTTATTCTTCCTTTGGCTGCCTTTTCTTTCTTTTGTCTTTTCTTTCTTTTCTTTGTCTAGTTATCTAGGCAGTGTGGTGTACTGTGGGAATGCCACCTGTGAAGCGCTTTCCTTCATGTTGAGAGTATTCTGGCCCTTAGGTCTCATTTTGAGTTTCCTTCTGTTTCTATTTCGTTGAATACATGTTATCCTTAAAGGCTATTAAATTTTTTCCAAAGGTTTTTCTGCATTGAGTTCATGGTCTGTTTCTGTGCATTCTCTTAAAGTGATGTAATAAATTGATTTTTATCTACTAAATTGATGATATTATGCATTTCTTTCTTGTTTATATCATCTTACAAGGAGTATGCAAAATAAAATATAAAAATGCATGTATAAAAAAGCATATATTCAAGATAAGATCTTACTGTTTAAAACTATTTTAAAAGTTTAAAATGAGACCCAGATACATTGGTGTACACCTGTAGTCACAGAACTCAAGGATTTGAGGAAGGAGAATTGTGAGTTCAAGGCCAGCCTGGGTTTTTTAAGAAGTACAGAAAATGCAAAAACTTCAAATACTCTAACTCATAATACTCAATATTTTTTTTTCCATTGTGTTTTTTAACTCAATCCTAGAAGCCTTGTTCACAAGCCCGTGAGCTGGACCAGTAGGTAAAGACCTGATAACCTGAATTCAGTGCTGAGAACTGACTTCTGCAAGTAGTCTTCTGATATCCACACACATGCTATGCATGTACCCCTCATACACACTGAAAATAAATTATAAAAGAAAACCAACTATATTCACATTGTAATTTATAATAGGTTAAAAGTAAGACCATTGTTTTATGAGAAGCTCCTCATTCCTACTATGTATTATGGAGGTATTGTGGTCACTGATGTAAAAATTTGTACAATTTATGTAGAAGGAAACAGTCTATTCAGATACTCATTTGTAAGCAATGGGCTTGCAGGATGAATCAACGTGACCAAGGTCCAGCAGATCCGTTCAGACTGAATCGAACTCTGTGACCAAAAGGATTGTTCAGTGGCATCAGTAAGCTATTGTGAGTAGGATAGCCAGCTAAAGAGGTGATTTGTTGCACCCCTGGAACATGCCCACAGCAATTCTTTGAGCTATGACGTTGAGGTTTTTGAGACAGGGTGTCACTGTACAGCCCTGGCAGTACTGGAACTCACTTTGTAGACCAAACTGATCAAAATGTGCCTACTGATAATGTGTTGTCCAGACTGTGAGAACCTAAGCTTAGTTTGGATGGAAAACTCATGAATACGTTGTATAGTTCACTGAAGTCACTGTAGAACAGAGAGGGGTCAGTGGAGAAACTGGTCGTGAGTTCTGTCCTAGCTGTGTTTGGTTCATTCATTCTGTCAAATATGGGGGAAAATCTCAAATCACCATTTTGTTTGTAAAGCACCTCAGCTTCATTCAGCAAATATTTTCACAGCTACTTTGTGCCAAACTGTCTTCTGGGTATTGGGAGTAGCAAGAGCTTTAAAACAACCCCTTAGAGAATGATGAAAAATGAGAGCTGAGCTACTGGGGTGGGTTGTGTAGAGCACAAACATGAAAGTTAAACCTAAATTCCCAGAGTTCCAAGGGCTAAGCATGGCTGCCCACATAGGGTAGGGTTTCTTGCATCTGAACTTTCACAAGCCCAAAGGACTAGAGAATATAAATGTGCAGGCAGAGGGGCCCTTTGGACCTTACAGGTAGAAATTCATAGGTAGTGTGTTATTTCTCCTCCCGCTCTGTTAGAGCCTTGGGTGCCAAGTCTGTGTCTCATCTTTGTTCAGACACTGCCGGACACGTGTGTGGAAAAGTGTGGCTGATTTGGACTGCAGTGAGCTTTTTCTTGACATCATTTAACAGTCTAATCCGACACCATGAACAATTGCCTTGCCGTGTGAAAGGAAAGTATAACACTCTGCTGGCTCCAAATGAAAGTGGACTGTTAAAGCAGATTCTCGAGAAAGCTGAACAAAAGCAACAAGACGTTTGTAAACTAAAACACATTCTTGGCACAGCACAATGTTGAACGAGGCAGAGAATATTTTCGACAACAAAAGAACTGAGCAAAATGAATCGAAAAATGTGGATATCAAACTGAAGGAGTTAGACTATAGGCAATAAACCATGTGGGGCAGCCATCCCAACATAAAGACAAAACACTGAATTTTTTAATGTATGTGTTAGAATTGTTGGATAATGTTAATAGCCATTTCTAAGTGTTGCAAACTCTGGAGAGAATTAGATTATTTCTGCATGAATTGAAAAATGAAAGATAGGTTGATTGAGAAGGTGCCTGAGGATGAAATGTAGGTTGGTTGTGCAAAGAATTAAGAAACAAGACTGCCCTTTTTCAGTTTTCCTTGTTCTGTGAAGAAAATAAGCAGGCTATCTCAAATGATTTCTTTGTGTCCAGGATATAGCTCATCCCAAATAGCTTTTGCATTGCCTGGGAGCTCACAAAAGGAGTCCTTCAAGGATTTCTAAAAGCTATGAACTAGTTTGAGTACACTATGCTTTCTTTGTGTGTGGTATCCAGCAGTTCAACATTCAAATAGGCACTTAATAAATTATGTTGCCTTGAATAAGTTAAGTCAGTTTTTTTATAGTTTCAAATTTATTGCTACTGGGACAGTCATAAAAGTATCTTTTTTAGAAATGTCTCTATACTTTGAACCACATGTAAAAGTAAATTGTTTCTTAGATATGCCTTTTAATCACAATTCTTTGCCCACTGATAAGCAAGTTCAGGGAGATCCTTAAACCATGTTCGGTATAAAACCTCATTGTGTCTGGAAAGAACAGATGAGCTAATACATTTTCTGTTTCAGTTGATTCATGTTCTTGTCATCCTAGGATGGGTTCCAAGGACAAGGTAGAGTTCTGTGACTACATGGAGACACGTTTTGTCATTCTTTGATTTGTTAGAAGTGCCATGGAGAATTTGTACCCTTCATTGTTACAAAAGCTAACTGGTTGTAGGACGAGCTGGATGGTGAAAATACAGCCACATACCATCACCCTTGACATTTGCAGGCTAGAAGGAACTCTTGTTTTGTTTTTGCTTTTCCCACTTGGTTCCTGGCTTCACTCACTGGCTCAGTAAACAAGACTTGTTGTAGAAAGATTGAAAGTCCAAATGCAGCATGGTGGAAATGGCAAGAATTGAAGGCCTTTGTACAAATCTTCCTCTCCCCCTGCCTTAGTAGCTGGATGGACCATAACCTCCTGACCTCCCTCCATGGTCAAAGGCAGCAAACAAGATTCACCCTGAGGATGTGGAGCTCTGGAGAAGTGTATGTGAAATACAAGCATACAGGCAGCCAGCTATGTGTTGGCTTGCCTTGTCCCTTTTTATTCCTATTACACATCATATTTCAAGAAGAAAAAGCTGTCACACATTTCTGCATCTTTCATATACACAAATAATACATTCTTATTGATACTAATCATACAAATCTACCACGTGTAATATCAACAGTACTAAATCATGAGTATACTAGCAGCTCCATTTTTAAGTTTGTATTACATTTATTGTGTGTGTTCATGTACACACATGCATTTATATGCATGGACCCATAGCATACATGCAGAGGACAATTTGCTCTACTACATTAGTTCCAGGGACTGATCAGCAAGCTTTGGGGCAAGCACTTTTATCCAGTGAGCCATCATACTGGGCCGGGTAAAGTATTTTTCATGAGCCTTGATTTCTGAGTTGTTTGAATAATTTTCAGGATGCTGTAAGAAACATTAAGTACAAGGGTAGGCTACCATTGTTTGGCAAAGCTTGATCTAGACTTTTTTGTTTGTTTGTTTGTTTTTGGTTTTTCAAGACAGAGTTTCTCTGTAGTTTTGGTGCCTGTCCTGGATCTCGCTCTGTAGATCAGACTGGCCTTGAACTCAGAGAGATCTGCCTGGCTGTGCCTCCCGAGTGCTGGTATTAAAGGCATGCACCACCACCACCTGGCTGATCCCAGGAAACTCACTTTGAGCCAGTTGAGGTAAAGGAGGACTTGCATCTCAGCACTCCAGAGGCAGATGCAGGCAGAGCTCTTTAGTTTGAGGCCAGAGGTCTACACAGTGAGTTCCAGATCAGTTGGGGCCACATAGTGAGATGGCCTCAAAAAGAAACCAAGCCTGCCACTTGGTTGTTTTTGGCCTGATCCACAAATTCAGAACCCAGATAATCCAGAAGGAGAAATTCTTTGTGTTTGTGCTGTTTTCAAAGTCCATATGGATTCAATGTGTTGAAGACTTGGGCCACCCAGAAGATCATTGTAGCACTGCCCTCTGAAAAAAAATAAAGTAAATCTTTTGTCCTCTCTCTGCTTGTTGCCATTAAATCATACCCTCTTTGGACAGTCATGTTTCTTTATCTGTGAGCGTGTCCACTTCTAATGAATCCAACAGGAAAATGTGCCTTGGGAAGGCTTTGTGAGTCACCATTTGCAACGACTCCCAGGACACGTGGGATTTTGATCAATCTGTCTTACTTTTTTTCTTGTTAACATGTCTTGTTATAAAGAGTCCCTTTTGATAGGGAGCAAACATCACACTTTGCCTCTCACATAGCTGTTAGCCGTCAGAAAAGAGAAGGTGTGAGCAAACGTGTATTTACTCAGCAGACAGGGAGTCAGTGGCAGGCCAAAGTAAAGATCCCACCCAACTCCAACTCGTGAGCCGGTGTTGTACTGGAGTTATTTACAGGAGTGTGGGTGAAGGGCTTACTTATAGCAGCAGAAAGGACTCACAAGCTCCATCACCAAGGCCCACCCTAGCTAGCATAGGTGACTGCTCACAAGAGCAGGGAACATGGGGCACGCTGCAACCCCGCAAACAGCTCCGCATGCCCGAGGCTGGTCTCTTAAGGTGATCTGAGCCTTCTCCAGGCCCTGGGCTGACCTCTGCTTCTTCCAGGGGGCTCAGCTTATCTAACAGTGACTCTCCGCAGTCTTCACTGCTTACATATGGGGGAGGGAGGTGCGCTAAAGAACCCAGTCAACTTCTGGGGCTTTCTGAAATTATGATGTTTACTACCTGAGCTTGGTGAGAATGTGTTTCACCTGCCTTCAGAATATCCTGCTGTTTCATCTCTCCTTTAGCATCTTATAAGGAGCTTCCATCTTAGAGTAAACTGCAATGCATCGTGACCACAGTTCTGAAGAGAAAGAAGGTGAGAGAGAATCAACCAATGAGTTGACTGGAAAAATAGAGCCCTGGCATGGTAGCGTATGCCTTTAGTACCAGCACTCAGGAGGCAGAGACCACATAGAGGAACCTGTTCCAAACCAACAACCAAAAGGTAGAGTAGGGTCTCAACCAGTGCAAGGCATGAATTTGAAGTGGGAACAACCACCTAGCCACTCATCTTCAACTGTGTTCAGCTGCCCAAGTACGAAGCAGAAAAGTACTTTTGATTTTCGAGATGGTTTCTCTGTGTAGTCCTGGCTGTCCTGGAACTCACTCTGTAGACCAGGCTGGCCTCGAATTCACAGAGATCTGCCTGCCTCTGCCTCTGTGTGTTGGGATTAAAGGAATGCGCCAATAAACCTGGCCAGGAAAAGTAGTTTGGTGGGGGGGGGGGGCAGAACTTGTTATGGCCAGCACAGTAATGATCTGCAGGAGGAAAGAGGTCAGTTAGGTTCAACACATCTTAAGTCGCTGGTGTTAGTTCAAACTCCAGGAGGCTGACACCAAGTAGTTTGTTTCAGACTTAAGCACAGCACAGTTTGGTGAAAACCTTCCCTAGTGACTCAGTCCCATGTGCATAATAAAGCTTAAGACATCTCTACAATCATAACTCCTTGTAAACTACATGTGACACCTTCCATAAAGATGGGTTCTGTAGATGGACAAGCTCCATGATAAGAGATGATCCTGTGTGGTCTCGGTCACAATGATAGCACAAAGCTTACCAGGCTATTAGCCACATCTACGCCCAGGCTTCTGGGCAGAAAACAGGTTATGCATCCCTTCCTTTGAAGGGACAACTCTGTGTGTTTAACATCCCTGGTTCCTCTAGTGCCTATTTGTAAGCGCAAGGACCTCAGTACCTCCCATGGGGGGGAATGAAGGCTAGAGCACAGACTCTGGAGTCAGACTGGGTCCAAATTCTGGTTCTGCCTCTTTGTAGCTCCATGATCTTAAAAGAACTGATTATTTGTAAAGTGAGTATAATGCAGCCTTGTTTTCCCTTTGCAGAGAGATTAGAAGCAGAGAAGAGGTGTACATAATTCCAGGTTGATCTCCCAATCTGGAGTTAGACACACATATTCTGTCATAGTCTCACAGTGTAGACAAGTATAAAGTACACAGAATGGTGACTGACACATGCAAAGCTTGAAATAAGAAATTTGTAATCTGCTGAGAGAGTGAAATAGAAGATTGGGCAGGAAAGCTAGAGGTGTATGATGTAGCTCTGTTGGTAGAATGCTTGCCTAGCACACACCAGGCTCTGGGTTGGACCCCAACACCATGAAAACAGTTTGGTAGAAGTCAGAAGTTCAAAGTAATCATCAGCTATACATCAAGTTTGAGGCCAGCAGGGGCTATGTGAGACCCTTTCTCACAAAAAATAAGTAACAATAAATAAAAGTGAGGAGAGGTTAGAATGATGAATAATGAACTGGGATTCTACTTCTTTAGATCTTAGTACATATGAATAAAACTTTTGATGTCAGGGAAAGTCCTTCAGGCAAAGGAATGTTGGAATTTTTTTTTTTTTTTTTTTTTTTTTTTTTGAACCTCAATGACTGGGAGGCAGGCAGATCTGAAACAATCTCTCATGGAGTTCAATGATGAAAGGAGAAACGTATGCCAAGAAAATGACAAACACTTCATGCAAATATGAGTAATTCTGAGTCTTAGTTGAAAGTGCTTTTTTTTTTTTTTTTTTTTTTTTCTGCTGTAACTAGTTTAGTGGTCCAGGACTGACTCTAATCCCTGCTCCAAGGCACCTCACACATTTTGCATACTACTCATTTCAGGAGTTTATAGTGTTCCGTGGAGCTTGTCATGAATCTTCCATGTTCCATGTTCATTCACCTCAAATCCCATGTTCTCATTAGCATTTTTGGTCAAAGAAATGGCAATTTCCATGTTTGTTACTTTTATACCATTCCATCAGTTTCACTCTTTCCTGCTGCAGTGAGTATATCATGGTTTTGTTTTGTTTTGTTTTGTTTTGTTGTGTGTGTGTGTGTGTGTGTGTGTGTGGGGTGGGTCTTTTTTTAATGTCCCATAAGGAAACATCAGAGGCATTAATGAGGTAACAAAGTATTTACCAGTCAAATAATGAGCAAGCAAAAGTCTTGTGCTTAAAGGTGTGGCCTCTGGAGCCATCACCAGCTTTCACCTCCTTTCACTTCTGCTTGCTGGGCATCCTTGATTTGGGTTCTCAGTTTTCTAGTCTGCAGATAACAAGACTGGCTATGAAGATACATAGTGAGTACAAATGTTTAGAACAACACTTGATACTGTTATGAGCAGCCCACCAGAGATGACCAACTACTCAGACACAGTTTATAGCCAATTGAAAGTCTTTATTCCAGTCAGTTGGGACTACACTCAGATTTTCAGAGACCTAAGTATAGCCCTGAGCATTTAGACCAACAGGCTTTGAAAGGCAAAAACCACATCCGTTACCTTCAGCAGCAGCTGCAGGAAAGATTTGCACTAGCAAGCAGTTTAACAGAAGACAAGATAAGCTGTAAGTTTCAGGGGGAAGTCTGGACAAGCAAGCAGTTCAACAGAAGGTAAGATAAGTTAGCTGGGGCATCTTGACCTTGGATTCCTAGAATAGAGTTGGGTAATTTTCCATGGGATTCTCCATCAAGGAGATCAAATTCTAGTTAAACCTGAAATAGCCCCAGTAAGAATACAAATTGGCGAACCTCTGCACTGTCCTCCCCTGTCACAATATACTATGCTCTCAACAAAAATTAAACATCACAATTAAATAGCACATGCAGATTATCACTTTTTATAGTTGTCTTCCTAAGTACCAAAACTTGAGACTCAGACAAAAATATTTGCATACCCCATCCTTTTGGTTTGCTTTTAGTATTTTCTAAAGAAACCCTGGGCCTGTCCTTACAACAACAAAAAAAATCTCTTAATGATAACTTGGTAAGTGAGGGGAGGGTTAAGAAGTACAGCAGAGATAGCTCAGGTGGGATAATGAGTTCATGTTCTCTACCATATACTCCTTGGGGTGTTAGGGCTGAGTTAATAACGTGTACAGTTCCTGGTTCAGCATTTGCCCTCTGCTGCTAGAGAAAAGACAGCAGCAAGAAATGTGAGAAAGAACCACCTACCTGTATCCAAACCATCACTGAGCCTTCTTCACAGACCTGGAAACATCCATCCAGGTTCCTGCAGGACTATGAACATAGTTTCTCTACCTGCAATGCTCTTACAGCTCCCAACCCATTCATTCTCACCTCCACTTTTAGATGAGATCTTGGTTATTCCTACAGGATTTTCGTAGAGGTTTTGTTTTGTTTCATTGGCTGCCTAAGTCAGATCCAACTTCAGTCCTTTATTGTAGGGAAACTTCATCCTGGTGCTAGAGGAGGCCAGAAGGCAGAGAATCCACTAAACCTGGAGTTACAGGGGGTTGTAAGCCTCCATGTGGATGCTGAGAACCCAACCCAGGTCCTCTGCAAGATCAGTGCATGCTGTTAACTGTTAAATCATGTCAGCAGCTTTATTCTCTTTCTTTTCTCCCAGTACTGGACTGAAGCCAGAGACTCCTGCATGCTAAATAGATAAGTTACCCCTAAGCTACAAAATTTTCCCTTCTGGCCTTCTTACCCTTTTTTTATTTTGACCTAGTGTGGTGGTTTGAAAGAAATGGCTCCCAAAGGCAGTGTCACTATTGAGAAGTGCGGCCTTGTTGGAGTATGCATGGTACTATGGAGGTGGACTTTGAGATCTCATCTATGCTCAAGCCATACCCAGTGAGGCAGACCACTTCCTGCTGCCTGCAAGATGTAAGACTCTCAGCTACTCCAGCACCATGTCCTCCTGCATGCTGCCATGTCTCATCGTGATAATAATGGACTGAACCTCCAAACTGTAAGCAAGCCCCAATTAAATGTTTTCCTTTATAAGAATTGTCATGGTCATGGTGTCTCTTCACAGCAATAAAAACACTAAGATACCCAGGGTCTCACTGTGATTGCCCAGACTGGCCTTGAACTCACCCTGTAGCCCAGGCAAGCCTTGATATGACACCTTCCTGCAGTTGATTCCTAAATAGCCAGGATTGCATTTCTACAGCCAAGCCTAACTTTTGTAGCAGGAATCTTAAAAGTTCTTATTAATAAAAACAAACCCAGAGCCAGGTATTGGGGTGAATGCCGGAAGATCAAAGAAGCAGAACAAGCCACAGCTACCTCACCTTTACAATTCCTCAGCTGATTTTGTTTCCTCAGACTGGATGCCTCTCTGCTGAACTGTGCTGCTCAAAAGCCTAAAAGCTTAACCAGCTAAAGTTCCTAGTTTTTCACACCTTGTATACATTTCTGCTTTCTGCCATCAGTTCCTGGGATTAAAGGCTCACTTCCTGGGATTAAAGGCGTGAGTCACCATGCCTAGCTGTTTCCAGTGTGACGTTGAACTCAGAGATCCAGACAGATCTCTGCCTCTGGAATGCTAGGATTAAAGGCGTGTGAGCCACTATTTTCTGGCCTCTATATCTAGTGGCTGTTCTGTTCTCTGACACCAGATAAGTTTATTAGGGTGCACAATATTTTGGGGAACACAATACCACCACAAACTTTGTTCCCATTCTTAACACTTGGAGACTTTTCTCTTCCCTGTAACTCCTCCACTATGAATGACTGAAGAGTAACTGAAAGTAGTGTCCAGAGGAGAAAGGGACCAGTATTATACCAGTCAATGGCTATGTAAGTAGGGCAAGGAGAAAAAAATAATCACATTTATTTATTTATTTATTTATTTATTTATTTATTTATTTATTTAGGTATAAAATTGTGATGGTTTGAATAAGAATGTCCCCCATAGGCTCTTCTGCTTGAATACTTGGTCCCCAGTTGGTGGAACTATTTGGGAAGGATTAAGAGGTGTGGCGTTGTTAGGTGAGGTATGTCACAGGGTTGGCTTTGATGTTTCAAAGGACTTATGTCAATCCCAGTCTCTTTCTCTGCCTTTTGGTTGTATTTCAAGATGTGAGCTATCAGCTACTGCCCCAGCACCTTGCCTGCCTGCCTACCTGCCTGCTGCCATGCTTCCCACCATGATAGCCATGGACTCACCCTCTGAAACTGTAATCCCTGGTCATGGTGACTTATCATAGGAACTAAGGCAATGGTACAAGAGCTGCAACTGTTCTTACACACCTTAGCCACCTCTTCGCTACTGACTGCACAAGAAAATTCATCCAGTGTTTTTGTTGTAGTGCTTCTTGACCTTTTGGCTAAGATCAGTTGTAGTATTTTTGTTGAGGACTTCAGCCTACCACCTGCCAAACCAGAACTCTGTACAAAAGCAGAAACAGTTCCAAATGAGAGACACTTAAACAACACATTAACATCTGCTTTCTTTAAACACTTTTCTCTCCAAGACTAAAACCACTTACAAAGATAGAGTTCTCATAACTTAGCATGTCTTTTCGGTGGTGGTAACACTGGGGACTCAACTCAGATTGTCACACGTAATTTAAGTGCTGAACTGCTGACCTACATGCCAGCTGCAGGGCAAGCCTGGTAAACTCCTCCCTTCCTTCTTTCTTTTAAAAAAAAAAATGTGTTCATCTAATGTGTGAGTGTTTTGCCCACAAGTATTTATGTGCACCACATGAGTGCTAGATGCCCTCGGAGGTCAGCAGAGGACACTGGATCTTCTGAAACTAGAGTTGTGAATAGTTGTGAACCATCATATGAGTGCTAGGAATCAAACCTGGGTTCTCTGTAAGAATGGCATATGCTTTTAACCCCTGAGCATCTCTCTAACACAAGCCACTTTCTTTGTAACCCCTCATTCAAATGTCAAATGACTTTTTCTTTCAGAAATTTGAAAGGTCCTGGTGATACAGCTGTAGAACTGCTTATTAAGTGTACTTCAATAAGGAAACACAGTAACAGCTAATGTTGTGAAAAGCAACCACTTTTCTACATTGATACCAAGTAGCATAGATCCTAAAGGACTGAAAATTCTAGACTCAGGAAGGGGAAAAATTAAATTTAGTTTGATAATATTCTCATTTCCTTTTCTCCATTCTTCCTGGAAAAGAAAATTTGCCTGGAAACTTCTTTGTCACTGCTCAGAAACCTCCATAAAATTCCCCTAGTGACACAGGCCTGGTGAGTTTCACATTGCTCAGTCTATTTTCCCATTCTCCACATTCCCTCTCTACTTTGAAGAAAACATTCAATCCCATTTAGTCAAGGAACATAATGTTAATGTGTTAATAGGCTACTACCCAGTCTCAAGAAGATAATAACACCCTTTATCCAGTTAAAATCTTAGTTCCCAAAAAGCCCTGAGGGATGACTAATGTGGGGAATTTCTGCCTGAGACTCATGGGTTGAAATAAAGTTGAGCCATTGAGGCTCTCTGCTTCCTTTCAATGACTGCTATAGGGAACTTCCTGTAATTGACATGGGAGGGGCTGATTCAGAAAATCAAACAAGCAGTTCTTACCAATAAAACACCCTTACAGCCAAAGAGAGCAAAGAGTTCTGTGCAAATTAACAGTTGTTTCCCACAATAGGCATATTTTTTAAAGATAAAGTCAGGCAGGCCTGCATCCCAAAACTCAACAGACTGAGGTATGAAAGGTCAAGGCTATAGAGCTACATAGTGATACCATGCTCCACCCGGATCCCAAAAAGGAAAATCAGTGGAGCATGGTGGTACATCTCGTAATTCTAGAGTTTGAAGGATAAATACATGAAGATAAGGAGTTCAAGGCCAGCCTCTTGGCTACATAATAAGCTGAGGCCAGGGCATCCTGTCCTTCATGAGATACACTTTTCCTTCCCCCTAAGGAAAAAAAAATCATTTTCAATTAATATATATATATATATATATATATAACTAAAAGAAATGAAGCTTCAAAATAAAATCTCCACCTCCATTTCAGTCAGTCTGTATACTGAATTTTATAGTATGGTGCTACAAATTACTATTAGGGTCAGTGAATTAGGTAAGTCACAAAAAAATTGTTTATCCACAGAATGTATCACTTTTATATTATTTTTCTTTGATTCAATAACCTTTTCCAGACAACTTTGTTGTTGTTGTTTGGGCTTTTTGTTTGTTTTGGTTGGTTGGTTGGTTGGTTTCTCCGTGTTGCCCTGGCTGTTTTGGAACTTGCTCTTAGACCAGGCCTCAAGATTAAAGGCATGCACCACCATGCCTGGCTTCCAGACAACTTTTTTTTGCTTTGATTATTAAATGTATATTTCTCAAGTTACTTTTAAAACAATTTAAAAATATTTGCTGGAATCATTCCTTTGTTAGACAATGAGAGCTATGTGAAAATTCTTCTGTTTTTGTTGTCATAATAAATTTAAAATGTATAACAATCATTCTCTTAGTTAGAGTTACTATTGCTGAGATAAAACACCATGACCAAAGAAATTTGGGGAGGAAAGGGTTTATTCATCTTAGGCTTCCACATCACAGTTCACAATCACAGGAAGTCAGGACAGGAACTCAAGCAGAACAGGCAGGAGCTGATGCAGAAGCTAGGGGAGAGTGCTACTGACTCGCTTGCTCCCCATGCCTTGCTCAGCCTGCTTTCTTATAGAACTCAGAGCACCAGACCAGGGGTGGCCCCACCCACAATGGGCTGGACCCTCCCCCATCAATCACTAGTGAAGAGAATGCCATACAGGCTTACTTACATTCTGTGGGAATTTTAAATGAGGTTCCCTCCTTACAGATGACTTTAGCTTGCACCACATTGACATAAAACTATTATCATGTTGATCTAACCCACTAGATGCTGGTTGCACACACCTAATCTTAGCACTTGGGAAGCAGAGACAGAGAATCAGCCATTCAAGGCCAACCTCAGCTGCCCAAATCTTGAGGCCAGCATTGGCTACATGAGACTTTGCCTAAAAACAAAAAAACAGCAACAAAAACAAAACAGTGAGACGCCTCAACAGTAAGGGCACTTCCCACAACGCAAGTTCAATCCCCAGAGCCACATGTTGGAACGAGAGAAACAACTCCCACAAGCTGTCTTCTGACAGCTACTTTTACACCACACACACACACACACACACACACACACACACACACACACACACAAATAAATAAATGTAAAAAAATTTAAATAAATAAAAATGATACAGTAGAAAAAATAAGCAAAAGTTATGAACAGTAACATAAAAGAATTAAAAGGAAATAGCCACAAACATTTTGAAAATATATTCAAACTCTTTTGTAATGTTAATCCCACTGGTCAAGAATAAGACCACTACCACAATTTTAAGCCAAATTTGAATCAAGCTTTAATTAAATACTGGCCAGGAGAATGGTCTCTGGCTAGGATCATTCAAGGGTTCCCAGGAAATGGCCACAAGTCACATTTTTCAGAACCTTAAAAAGGCAAACCTACAAGGCCACAATACTTCCCGCCAGGTCCAATTAAGGGCCAGCATATCCTGACATACTTCCTGTAGCTGGAAGTTTCTCCAGTCCTCTACCCCACAGTCAGGGCAAATCTCTCCCACCCACATCCCTCAGCTACTTGGTCCCAAGTAAACACACAGTGGCTTATATTATTTACAAGCTACATGGCCTATGGCTCAGGCTTCTCGCTAGCTTGCTCTTACAACTTAACTCAGCCCATGTGGCTCACAGCATCTCCCCACTCTCCTTTTCTTCTCCTCTCTCCAGTTCAAATGTACCACCTCAGCTTATTCTGCCTCATTATTGGCCAAACAGTTTTATTTATCAACCAATCAGAGCAACATATATTCACAGTGTATAGAAAGATATCCCACAGCAACTTCCTACCTGCATACTCCCACCTACATCCCAATCAGGGGCAAGTGTACATCCTGGCATAATTCCTGCCCATGTACCTCCTGTCTACATGTGACTAAGCACATCTATTACAACTGAGTCAAACAAATTTGTTTAGGGGGCAAAAACATGTGGCTTGTTATCTTCCATAAACAAAAGCCTCCAGCATTTCAGGAAGTATCTGTCCTTGGGCAAGGGGCTTACAAGTTAGAGACATTTTTGTTCATGGCTCTCTTAGGCACAATAATTAAAACTTAAAACATGTCAGGTGGTGGTGGTGCATGCCTTTAATCCCAGCAATTGGGAGGCAGAGGCAGGAGAATCTCTGTGAGTTTGAGGCCAGCCTGGTCTACAGAGTGAGTTCCAGGACAGCCAAGACTACATGGAGAAACCCTGTCTCAAAAACCAACCAACCAACCAAATAATTAAATAAAACATAACTTTGGTTTTCACATTTCTCCCTTGAGTTGTGTCCTAAGTCAGATCTTTGACTCTGTGATGGGTATCTGTTTATATTGGGATCTGATAACCATCAGCTTAATAGTACCTAGACAAGGAATTATCAACCATTTAAGGCATTAATGATGCAAGACTCAACAGTAATTAGCAGAAACAGAATGGCCAAAGCCCTACCATGGCTGACATCAGAATTACTATCTAGGTGGAGCCTAGAAATGAGAATGGGACCAGTCATTTATTTCATCTCTGGTCCCGCCCCCCCTTTTTTAAAACAATGCTTTTTTAGTACAGTCAAATTATCCCAACTAATTCCAAATGGTTTGTATTGAAATAATTTTCTCTTAAAGCTATACAATATCCTCTCTGTTTATGTAGAGCAGGTTGAGTTCCCTATCATATTGTAGAACTATTTCAGCTAATGAATCTATCTGTTGATAGAGCTGGGTCAATTTGGTTTTAACAGGTGCCAGAGGATGTGGGAGTATACAGCAGATGACAACTAGTATTCAACAGGTCAACCTACCAGATGAATAATTCTCTGATGGGGAACAACCCCACTTGGCAAAGCCATGGGGTCAAGGAGTGTAAATGACTAGTTGTTTCTGGCTGTAATTTTTCTTATGTGCTACTACATTTCCTCCCTAAAAACTGCTATGGGTATTTTTCCCACTGCTTGTGTGTTTATCTCATGTATATATTCCATCTATTGGGCACACTTACAGCTGTGGATAGTCAGGAAGATGATTTCTGCTTAAGCTATATAATTCTGATGGATAGAAATAATACTAGGATATTTTTCTAAACTCAGACTAACATAGAAAAATTCTTGGCTACAAAGACAGCCTTTTACACATTTTCTAAGACCTCAGAGCAAATCCAAAATAGACTAAGTTGCCCTGGAGATGATTTGATCAAAGAGAAATTCTCAAGTGTCTGTTGAACCAACGTCGGGCTGATAATATTGAGACATGGCTTCCTGTACAGGTCCTCTCAGTAGTTGGCTTTCTGCACGTACTCCTAGCCTCAAGGTTCAGCCAACTAACTGTTTATTGTTTAAGTCCTGAATTTCAATGTCATTCTCTATGATGTCTCTTAGGCTACATGCTTACTTTACTTACTATGCCCAGTCAGCATGACCTCCCTAGCCTGGAAGAAACTGTGTGACTCATCATGTGTTATTAGAATGGATCAGACCCTGAAAACGTAACATATAGTTGTCCAGAGTTTGGTGTGTGCATGTGTACATACGTGTGTGTGTGTGTGTGCGCGCGCGCACACGCGCGCACGTGCGCTCAAAGGGAGATGTAGCTGAGTGTGTAAAGAGAGAATGTGTGGATATTTGTAACTGTGTGGAGACAGAGATGTACATGTAGGACAGAGATGTGTGTGTAGAGGAGAGTGAGTAAGTGAGTGAGTGAGTGAGTGAGTGAGTGAGTGAGTGAGTGATGTAGAAGAGAAATGCAAGTTATGGGTGAAGAAATGTAGCCGGGCAGAGAGAAGTGTGTGTAGGAAAGAGCTGTGTGAAAAGAGATGAAACTACATATAAAGATGTATGGAGAATGTAGCTCTCTAGAGATAGATTTTTAAAGAAAGATTTTTCAGATGAAGTAAAAGAGAAAGTCACCATGAGAAAGCATGTGCTTCCTTATTTTTCCCTCTGATAGAAAAGTCAAGCTCTCAGATAGATAAGATTTTTTTTCTAAGTCCTCACTACTCTCTAGACATTCTTTTTGCTACCCTGAAGGCTGATCTTCCTGGGCTGCCTTAAAAAGGTAACTTTCCTGGTATGCCAATAGGCACTATTGGTAGCCATTTTGTTCCCTGTGCCAGGGAGTTTCCTTTTGATCTAACATTCCAGCCTGTTGGGACAAGGGACAACATACCCTCTTCTGTAACTACTTCCTGCTGAAAAATAGGATTTCGTTGTCAGGGCCCAGGAGGGCTGAAGTGCTAGTCAAGGGTTGGAAGGGGATTCAGGCAATGAGGCACTCACCAGAAGCGGTTGTTTCCCTGACCCAGATAAGAGACAGGAAATATTTACTTGGGCTGTACTGGTCCACATCAGCTTTCAGCAAGTCCAGGGCTTGCAGTTGTTTGGAGCAGGTTATAGTCAGCACCTGATGCTTGGATGGTGTCTGTTTACGAAGCAGAAGTCTGCTGAGACAGATAGACTAGGGACAGAAGTTAAAATTTAGGAACTTAAAGGAAAAAATCTTACATTTGGAACTTCCAGGCCCATAGTCCTGGTAGTTGTGGCACGAACAGGAGGGAGGGAGGGAGAGAGAGAGAGAGAGAGAGAGAGAGAGAGAGAGAGAGAGAGAGAGAGAGAGAGAGAGACCCCATCCCCAGGAATAGACAGGTAGGGAAACTTAGGCTGTATTTATATGGAGTCCCTTTGACCTGTGAGAGGCAGATCCAATTCTCATGACTCCCTCAACTTCCTGAAACTTATATGAATTTTTTAGTTTACAAAAAGACATACAAGTTTTACATATATTAGCATGACTACTGTTTTAATTTTTACTGAAATTCATATTGTAGAAAAAGCAGCTAGCAGGTGTGTCTATAAAACAGCTGGAGTAGGCTCACACCTTTGAGTCATAGCAAAAGCTATAACTTTGGATTAAAAAAGGATGAACATTCTTTTTTCAGTCCAGAGGGCTGTATATATAGATTTGACCAAGATGTTTTTAGCCCAATGAGAAGCACCTTTAAGTCTATACTTAGAAGACAACCAAAGGAAATTTAAAATCCTGAGCTTGTGACTGATAATAGCAATCAGTGCTCTACCATCTTATCAGAACTCCATTGATCAATGTTAAAACTCTGAACTTTTGAAGTCTTAGTATAACAATAGCATAGAAGGGGGACAGAAGTCCAAACCATTTCCCATTTTTCACATACATTAAATCACTTTCTAACACCTTTACAACTTGTATTTCAGAACATATTTAAGCTTTCACATCCTTAGACCTTTATATACCTTAGCACATTTTCTTAGACCCTCAGAACTTGCATAGAGTTTTAACCCTTTTTCTTATAATATAACCATTTACCAGAGACTGCATAGTTATTACTGAGAACAGTCATTGCACAGTAGGCTCCTTTAGTGGAAAGTCACATCTGAAACCTGTTTATCACTTAATACGAAGCCTGTTAGCAAGGCAAACCTGTCTTCCTTTTTCTAACAAGAGACTTAACTGAGTCTGACCCGTTTCTGTCTCTGCAATGTTTCTGTCTTTGCAACAAAACATGTAGACACATCAGAAAACACAGACCCATCCACTCACACAAAACAGACAGACAAAACTTTCTTCATGAAACAGATGGGAAAAAAACCTTCCAACCAACTAGAACCAGGCAGGCAGGTGACATCTAGCTATTTGTCCTGGATGGGAGAATACTGGGATCCCACTGAACCCCCTCCATGTCCCAGATCAGGATCCTATAGAAAAAAAAACAGACCATGACTCATTGGGAGGCCTCCATACATGTGTGCTGCTTTTCTGAGCAGGGTAGTTCACCCCAGTGGTCAGAGAGCTGAAGGCAACCCCAGGGTCTTGGCACATGCCTCCTGAAATAGCCCCTCAGCTCTGGAGTTCTGTAGTGAAGGTCAGGCTTTAGAATTTGGGGAAGTGGTCTGAATCTCACTGGGGCCTCGAGAATATGACCATGACCACAACTTTGAGCCAAATTTGAAGCAAGCTTTAATTAAATACTTGCCAGGAGTATGGGCTCTGACCAGGACCATTCCAGGGTTCTCAGGATCTCCTGCCCACATATCTCCCACCTACATGTGATCAAGCATGTCTGGTGCAATTGAGTCAAACAAATTAGTTTAGGGAAGTGAAAACATGTAGCTTGTTACCTCCTATAAACAACAGCTTCAGAATTTTAGGAAGTATCTGTCCTTGGGCAAGGGGCTTGCAGGTTAGCGGCATTTTTATTCCATGGATCTCTTAGACAAAGTAATTAAAACTTAAAACACAACTTTGGTTCTCACTCTAACCAAAAAAATATTAGGTGAAGGAGCAATAAAATGTTAAGTTTCAAACCTGGGCAAATGGCTCCTTGAGGTGCCTCCTTAACATATGAAAGCAGACCTGGCCCACAGGTTCTCCCAGCATCCCTCAGTCCCTACCTGTTACAGGATATGGCTACCATACCCCGGCCCCTACCCTGAACTCTGCAGCCTAGGGGGCTGTGCTGCTCTTCCCTGTTTAATCCAACCATTGTCCTTACCCATCTTTTTGTACCTTTGCCCTCGTGGCTGCTGCACCTCGTTCCCCTCTCTTCCTTCTCCCTGGCCCTCCTCCTCTCTCCAGATGGCCCGGCTCAGCCTGGTCATGTCAATTCTGGACTCTCCCAGGTGTCTCTGCCTCTGGCTATGCTCTCCCTTTTATCTACAATAAACCTTCTCCTCCACTACACCTAGGAGCAGTCATGTTCTTTCCTTTTTTTTTCTTTCCATTCATAAGGCATTTTTAATATTTGCCAAATTATAATATATCAAAATTTTTGATATTAGCAAAGTTTGGAAAAGAAGAGAAATTCTTATTTTTATACTTTTGAATTTTTAAAAATTAATTAATTTTAAACCCTGACCTCAATTTCCCCTCTCTCCTCTCTTCTCAGTCCTTCCCCCCTACCTCGCTCTATTCCCACCCCCCAATCCATTTGTCCTCAGTTTCTGTTCAGGAAAGAGCAGGTTTCCCATGAACATCAACAAAACACGGCATATCAACTTGCAGTGAGACTAAGCACCTCCTCATGTATTAAGGCTGGGCAAGGCACCCAGTATGAGGAGGAGGGTCCCAAAAGCCAATAAAAGAGTCAGAAACAGCCCCTGATCCCACTGTTAGGAGTCCCACAAGTGGACCAAGTTACACAACTGTCACATGTATGCAGAGTGCCTAGGTCAGTCCCATGCAGGCTCCCTGGTTGTCAGTTCAGTCTCTGAGTTCCTATGAGCCCAGGTTAGTTGATTCTGTGGGTTTTCCTGTGGTGTCCTTGACCCCTCTGGCTCCTACAATCCTTACTCCCCCTCTTCTGCAGGATTTCCCCAAGCTCTGCCTAATGTTTGGCTGTGGGTCTGCACCTGTTTCCATCAGTTGCTGGATGAATCCTCTGATGACTATTGGGCTAGGCACCAATCTATGAGTATAGCAGAACATCATTAGACATCATTACCTTGACATTTTTTCCCTCCAGTCATGTTTGGTTCTATCCAAGGTCTCTGCATCATCCAGCCTGTGGGCCCTGGTGCTCCAGGTGTTGTCAGGGGGTTATTTTTACACTTGGGTTAAAAGTATAAAGTATCAGTGATACTTGTATCCACTGTGTTTAAAATGTGTGCTCTTTGAAAGCAGTTCAACATCTGTGTATCCTAGATAATATCCAACTGGATGCCCATATACAAAGCATAGAACCTTCTACCTTATTTCTAAAACTTAAATTAATAAATAACAGCCCTCTATATTCCAGAAAGAGCCACTAATTGATATCCAAGATTGTCCCCACAGGATACTTGAAACTATATGTACAATATTGGGGCTATGTCAGGAAATGGCCTGAGAGGACAATCTAACAGGGAAGAAAGAAACTGAGGCATCCATTTTAAAAGACAACAGTCTTAAGAATATCTTACATTAAGCCAGATGCGTGACCAGATTCTACCAGATCAATGGTAGAATGCTTACCCAGCATGCTCCAGGCCCTGGGTTAAATCCTCAGTACTGCGGGACATCAAGAAGCTCCACCCATTGGAGAATTTCTCCCTGGGAATTTCTCCTTTGGGAATCTGCGATGTCCACTGCTGCAGGCATTTTATCGTGTTTTCTAACTTTACTTACCCAAATATTCACTAACTTCTGAAGCTTGACAATATCCCCTAGAGATATGTAAACTCCATTCATGGTCTTCCTTTCCATATGGACCCACATCATATTCCCAAGGATGAACACTAAAGTCTGACTTAAGGAGAATCTGAAAGACTAAATAGCGGTGTACACTATACCACTAGCCTCAATAGGTTTACACACAAATGTTTTACATATATTACCCCAGTTAACCCTTACTGAGGTTCTACTGATAGGAACTCTCATGACCTGCATTTTATGAGTGAGAAAAGAGAGGTGCAAAGATTTGGTAACTTCCAGGATCCTTATCTACAGAATGTCAGGACTGGGGCTTGGAGCGGGGCTCCTCTCACAGCACACATGTGCCTCCTCACGTGGCAGTTCACCTGCACTACTCTTCTTACTGCTTTCCAACTTACTGAGCCAGAAGCTCCGCTTCCCAGGGTACTACCCAGCCCAAGCTCCCAAGATGTCACCTCACAGATAGTCTGCATTCAAGATCTTGACCCCTAAGAACCTGCATCCTGACCTCAGCTTCCTGCTCTTGATCCTCCCGATCACTGCATTGGCTTTAATCCTGATGATGTCCGTTTGCGCTCTGAACCCTCTTTACTCTTCACTTTATCCCCTTTCCTGGGTACATCTGCTGTGTCAGCAGTATGCTCTTAACTGCTATGCAGCATCTCTGGTCATGTTCATCGTCTCTCACTCCTGTCTCAGCATTTTTCAAGTTGAATGTCACGAAAAGCATGCTGCTGTCCCTGGTACTCCAGAGCACTTTCCACGGCTTGGGAGAGTCAGTATGCTGGCCTGACAGTGTGAAATGTGTCTTGTTTCTCTGTGTTCATGACAACTCACACTTTACATTCATCAGCAGACAACGCTCCACTTTTTTCATGCCTGTCCTGTCCTTCAGCTCCCACACCAGTCCTGATAATCTCTGGCTTTTAAAGTCACTTTCTCATTTAACACTAAGATCCAAGACACCTGACTGCCTTTGCACAGTCTCACTTTCTGGGTCTCAGGATCTCTCTCTAACATGTTTGTTCAGTCCTTCACTCTGTCTTTCAAAGAACAGTGATTCTTTACCATGATGAGGCTCAGCCTAAAGTCTATTCTCCTTCTTCCCTACTTTTCTCTGTGATGTTATTCCCCGAGAACCTTCTTGAAGGAGTTTTCCTTTACTCTTCCTAGTTGAACCCCTGAGAATACTCTTCCTCCTTATAAATTTCTTCTCTTGACCTTGCCACACTGTCAGCTACTGCCCGGCTTTTCTCATTTTCTTTAGCATCATAGCTCCCATATTCCTATCATCACTCATTTCCTTGGTTTCTGGAGGTTTGGATTCCACCCTTGGTTTCCTTTCTAAAAACAGCTCCTTCAAAAGTCACCAGTTACCCTACACTTGGCAATACCTACAGTTTTTCTCAGGCCTTTCTGCACCATTGAGCACAGTGGAACATTCCATTCTTCTGTGCCTTTATCCTCTCTTGGAGCCAGTTACTAGACTCAGCTGCATCTCCCGCATCACTGTTCTCTCCATAGGTGTCTTTTCTGGCTTCTCTTCCTCTCATCTCTCTGAGTAAATACCTACTGTGCTCGTCAGTGCTCCTTTCCCAGTGTTCCCTCAAGGATCTCGAATGGCACCCCTGTACATATTATTCTAAATACACCGTTAGTCCAGATGCCCTTGTGTCCCTGATACCCACAACAGACTGGCCTTCAGAGGTCCTCAGTCTATAGTTTAAAATATCTACATGTGCATCTACTCTCTGTAATTTTAGAGTGGGACAGACATAGAGAAGATCCTTTAAAGAACCCTTAAGGAAGGGCGGAAGGCTGTGTCTTCCTGATGCAGCCACAGTAGTGATCATGGTAGTAGAATCCTGATGACAGCCAACATTTGGGAAGGGTTGAAGGCATGCCAGGCACCATTACATTTAAGGACTTATGGAGTCTTCACAACTGGCCTGGGGATGGAGCTCAGTTGGTAGAGTGCTGAGCTACACGCTTGAAGCACTGGGTTCCATCTGCTGCACCACAGCAAACCTCCTGTGGTATCATCATCCACCTGTAACCCCAGCACTTGGGAGGTAAAGCTATGCCCGTCAGGAGTTCAAGGTCATCCTCAGCTACATCACGAGTTTGAGGTTACCCTTGGCTGCATGCCTCAATTTTTTTTTAATTTTAATGATTTATTTATTTTTATTTTATGTGTGTTGGTGTTTTTTCTACGTGTATTTCCATGGGAGTGTGCCAGGTCCCCTGGAATGAGAGTTACAGAAAGTTATGAGCTGCCATGTGGGTGCTGGGAATTGAACTTAGGCCCTCTGGAAGAACAGCCAGTGCTCTTAACCTCTGAACCATCTCTCCAGCCCACACACCCCCTACACACACACACATACACACACACACACACACACACACACACACACATACACACACACAACTTTTTAAAAATCTTTCAATGTGAATGCTACTAACAATAGACTTTTAAAGGGTTCTATACACAGTTTGTGCCATAAAAGTTGACAACATCAATCATTAATTATTGTCCCCATTTGACAGATGAAGAAAACCAAGGTTCAGATACCCAATAAGTGACAATGCTGGTGCTGGTGTTCGACCTCATCTCTAGAAGGATGATGATGGTGATGGCTATCGTTTCTTAGCACCTGCAGCACAAAATGCATATCAATGTTATCTAACTTTTAGAAGCCTCTGACACATTAGGATACCCACTTGAGAAAGGTTAAAGAAAATCGCTGTCGCTGAGGTAATAAATCATAAATTTGCTGAGGTACTCCCCCCCCACCCCCACAGGAAGAACAAAGTGAGCTAAAAGTAGCTAGAGTCATTTACCTACAGGTCCCGCTGGCTGTTACTCAAGTCTGAGCTAATTGAGTCATCTGAGTCATGGTTGCTGTTAGGTGTCAGTCTGAAGGCTGTGGGGTGGCCAGATGAAACACTGTTTCTGGTCATGTCTGGACCAGTGACTGACTCTGTGGCCTCTGGAAGGTAGACTACCAACTTCAGTGTGGCTGCCTGTCATCTAATTCGTGAGGGACTGGAGGAGACAAAAGGTGCTGGGAGGAAGAAATGGACCCTCTCTCTCCTTCCTGCCGGCCTGCTTGAGCACAGATTGGCATCATCAGTCCTCATGGTTCTCAGTCTTCAGACTTGGACTAGACTTTGAGAGGTGCTTCGCTTGGGGGCTTCTCAGGCTCCCAATCAATCATGTGAGCCCATGTCATATAGTAAATTTATCTCTCCCCCTCCCTCCCTCGTCTTCTCCCCTCTCCATCGCTCCTGTACTGTACTTGGAGACCCTGGTTGTGCAGAGACAGGGGTCAGCTGCGTTTGCTGTCTCTCCCGATGCCTCTTGCTCTCCTCCCTCCCCTCATGCCATTCCACTCTCATGGCTCCGCTCCTTCCTTAGAAGGCTTCCTGACTCTTATCCCGGTTCAACTTGTCCAAGTAACAGCCATATTAAAAACTATCTCTTCCATGTTCTTTTTCCTTGAAACATCCACATAGTAGTGATTCCCCCTCCTTTGAATTTTCCACCACGTTTTATTTTGCTTCTCTTACTTTAATTGTTCACCATTGTTACCATTATTTATGAAGACTTTTTATTTATTTATTTATTTATTTATTTATTTATTTATTTACTTACTTATTTACTTATTTATTTACTTAATTTGGTTTTTCTAGACAGGGTTTCTCTGTGTAGCCCTGGTTGTCCTGAAACTCACTCTGTAGACCAGGCTGGCCTTGAACTCACAGAGATCTGCCTGCCTCTGCCTCCCGAGTGCTGGGATTAAAGGCATGCACCACCATCACCCAGCATCTTTTATTTTGTTGATTAGGTTATTTGTTAGGGGGGTTGCAGACATGCCGTGGTGATGTGTGTGGTGGTCAGAGGACAACAACCTGCTGGAGTTGGTTCTCTCTTCACTGTGGGATCCAGGGGCTACATTCAGATTGTCAGGCCTGGGGACAAATGCCCTTACCCAGTGAGCCGTCTTGCCAGCTCAGAACTTATTATTTTTACTGGATTTCAACCTTCTCAAGCAAAAGAAAGTATATTAGTAACTAGTAGTATATAACTTGGAGTAATCTGCTAGAACACATTGTACAAAACAGAGCTGGAAAATATGGGAACTCAAAAAAGAATGATTCTCCTTTTTAAAGTCAAAATCAAGGAAAAAAAGGGTAGCAAATTCCTATCTTTACAGAAATACCGGCTTTATTACTGATTAAAAAACAGATTGGAAAATATGACCAACTTCATCTTTTACTGAAGTAGATTTATTACCCACCTGTCACATACGATCTAGATGTGCTGAGGTGCTCCCCAGGGGCCATACCTGATTGTGCAGAGAGTAGATCCGATTGTATCCAGTTATTTATTTATTTGGTTGGTTGGTTTTTCGAGACAGGGTTTCTCTGTGTAGCTTTGGTGCCTCTCTTGGATCTTGCTCTGCAGCCTAGGCTGGCCTCGAATTCACAGAGATCCGCCTGGCTTTGCCTCCCGAGTGCGGGGATTAAAGGCATGACCCTGGTGAGACCCTATCTTTAGAACAGAAATAAAAGGAAGGGAGGGATGGAGGATGAAAAGGTGCAGTGAGTTCTCTTGGCTCTCACATCCACTCCCTCCTCCTTCCCTCCGACCACATCCACTCCTTTGTGTCAGCCTTCTATCTGCAGAAACACTTTCTACCAGGGGCTCTCAGTGGCCACACAGGACGGAGACACAGGTAGGCAGTTTTCACTGTCCTTCCTGTCCTCCATGCCAGCCTCTGCAGATTCACGTTTGATCACGTTTGATCCTGCTTCAGCCTGCCTACCAGCCTCCCCCCTACCCCACCTGCCTACCCCACCTACCTACCAGCCTCCCCCTACCCCACCTGCCTACCAGCCTCCCCCCCCCCCGCCACCTGCCTACCAGCCTCTCCCTACCCCACCTGCCTACCAGCCTCCCCCCCCCCCCCCCCCCCCCCCCCCCCCCACCTGCCTACCAGCCTCCCCCCCCCCCCCCCCCCCCCCCCCCACCTGCCTACCAGCCTCCCCCCACCCCACCTGCCTACCCCCCCCCACCTACCTATCAACCTCCCCCCACCCCACCTGCCTTACCAGCCTCTCCCCCTACCCCACCTGCCTACCAGCCTCCCCCCACCCCACCTGCCTACCAGCCTCCCCCCCACCTCCTACCACCTCCCCCCCACCCCACCTACCTACCTACCAGCCTCTCCTCCCTACCCCAACTGCCTATCAGCCTCCCCTCCCCACCTCACTTCTCTGCAGACTCCGTATCTTGTTGCAGACTCAGAGCCCCCAGCTCTTTCCCAACAGGCTTCTTAGCCTTCCCCCCTGGCCCAGATACATTCTACTGTGTGAGCCCCTGATTGTATTTCATATCCCTTATGACACAGATGCAAAATTTCTAAATAAAAACTGAATCCAGGAACACATCAAAAGGAAAACCCACCATAATCAAGTTTGATTCATCTCAGAAACACAGGGATGATGCAACATACATAAATCAATAAATATAATTTACCACATAAATATATCGAAAAACAAAACCACCGGGCAGTGGTGGCGCAGGCCTATAATCCCAGCACTCGGGAGGCAGAGGCAGGTGGATCTCTGTGAGTTCGAGGCCAACCTGGTCTACAGAGGTAGTCCGGACAGTCTCCAAATCTACAGAGAAACCCTGTCTCGAAAAGTAAAAGAAAGGAAGGAAGGAAGGAAGGAAGGAAGGAAGGAAGGAAGGAAGGAAGGAAGGAAGGAAAGAAGGAGGAAGGAAGGAAGGAAGGAAGGAAGGAAGGAAGGAAGGGAGGGAGGGAGGGAGGGAGGAAGGAAGGAAGGAAGGAAGGAAGGAAGGAAGGAAGGAAGGAAGGAAGAAAAGCAAAACCCACATGACCATCTTGTTAGATGCAGCAAAGTCCTTTGACAAGATCCAACATTGGGAGACTAGGAATACAAGGGACATACCTCAGTATATTTAAGGCAGTTTACAGCAAGCCCACAGCCAGTACCAACCTAAAGAGAGGAGCACAAAGCAATTCTCCTAAAATCACAAACAAGACAAGGATGTCCACTCTCTAGATATATTGAATAAATACTTAAAGTCTTAGCTAGAGCAATAAAACAACTGAAGGAGATTAAGGGGTACGAATAGGAAAGGAAGCTGCTGTCTTAGGGTTTCTATTGCTGTGAAGAGACAAGTGGTGGTTTGAATGCAATTGGCCCCATAATCTCATAGAGTGGCACTGTTAGGAGCTTTGGCTTTTTTGGAGTGAGTATGACCGTGTTGGAGGAAGTGTGTCACTGTCGGGGTGGGCCTCAAGGTGTCCTATGCTTAGGATACCGCCTAGTGTTTTAGTTGCTTGCAAGATGTAGCACTCTCAGCTCCTCCACCATGTCTGCTGGCACGCCGACATGCTCCCCATCATGATGATAATGGACTGAACCTCTGAAACTGTAAGTGAGCCCCCTCTGTTAAATCATTTTCTTTGTAAGAGTTGCCGTGCTGAGTTCGAGGCCAGCCTGGTCTACAGAGCTAGTTCCAGGACAGCTAAGGCTGTTCCATAGAGAAACTTTGTCCTGAGAAACAAAACAAAACAAACAAACAAAAAAGAGTTGCCATGGTCATGATGTCTCTTTACAGCAATAGACACCCTAACTAAGATCATGACCCTGGCAACGCTTACAAAGGAAAACATTTAATTGGAGCTGGTTTACGGTTTCAGAGTTTAGTCCAGTATCATCTTGGTGGGAAACATGGCAGTGTGCAGGTGCAGGCAAACATGGTTCTGGAGAAGAAGCTGAGAGTTCTACACCTTGGTCCACAGGCAACAGGAGGTGAACTGTGTATCATACTGGGCATAATTTGAGCATATATAAGACCTCAAAGCCCGCCTCCACAGTGACAGCCTTCCTCCAACAAAGCCACACCTCCTAATAATGCCACTCCCTATGAAGGCCATTTTCTTTCAAACTACCACACAAGCAGGCACAATACATTTTCAGGTGATATGATTCTATACATAAAAGACCCTAAAAACTCGACCAGGAAATTTAGACCAGGTATCTATCTGTCTGTCTGTCTATCTTCTGCCTGTTTGTCTGTCTATCTATCTATCTACCTATCATCTACCTATTTATTAAGTGAAAGAAAGAACACAAAGTTAGATGAGTGGGAAGGTAAAGGAGGATCTCAGGGGAGTTGAGGAACAGAAAAGAATATGATCAAAATACATTGTGTAAAGTTTTCAAAGGATAAGTAAAAATAATAATTTTTAAAAAGAATCTGGAGAAAACTGAAAGGGCATTCTATCTTCTCTTAACACTAGTCAAGAGTTGTAGAACAAGGAACAGCAAATGAGTGGATTATGGAAGAACACAATCTTAGAGATGTCCTGGAATGCAATTCTGATGACAGTAATGACGACAACATGTGCTGCACTTTACAATAAGCAAGGGCACCATTGAAACCTTTCCTCTACGTTCAGCTATCACCCCTAGTTAACTCTGAAAAAAATGTACTCTTGATATTATCTACTGTTTGAGTAAGAAGAGCTGAAAAGGTTGGCCAGTCACACAGCTGCTGAGCTGCTGAGCTAGACTACAAAGATTGCCACCCTCTGTGACCCAGTTGTTTGTTGTGGAAAATATTAGTGGCCATATCCTTTACGTTATGCTATATGAATACCCCAACCCACACTCCATTTCTCCTCCCACAGCAACTTTAAAAGTGCATAGCTTCTTTTTGTTATGAATGAGTTATTATTGGTTTGCCTATTATTGTATGAGCACACAATTAGATGGTTACATTATGATGAAACCTTAGTTTGCCAGAACCTTGATGGCCTTCTGCAACAGCACCCTATAGTAAAGAGCATCCTCTATTTCTAATTTTCATTGTTTTTCTATTTTAAAAAATTTTAAGTAATGAAATTTATGCAAGAGAATTTTATTATATATGCATATATGAGAATACATACAAGGGCAGACATACACATATATATTTATATATATACATCTATATTTTCTCTATTCCTACTCCCTAATCCATGTAGGTATTGCTTTTTCTTTTAGAAATTCAGTTTACAGGGTTGGAGAGATAGCTCAGTAATTAAGAGTACTGGCTGCTTTTCCAGAGACTCTAGATTGGATTCCCAGTACCTACATGGCAGCTCACAATCATCTGTAAGTCCATTTCTAGGGGATTCCATGCTTCCTCTGGATTCTGGAGCACACAATTTTTTTTTTAAGTTTAGTTTATGAAATTATGCCACTTGGACTAGTAACACTCCCCCTAAGAACCACAGACTAACCAAACCCCAGCACCAGGCATGAGAAACCCCCTTGAACTAGTAATACGCCCCCTAAGAACCACAGACTAACCAAACCCCAGCACCAGGCATGAGAAACCCCCTTAGACTAGTAACGTTCCCCCTAAGAACCACAGACTAACAAACCCCCAGCACCAGACATGAGAAACCCCCTTGTCGGTTGTTAGTTAACAATATTAACTATTGCTCTTGCCCTTGGTTGTTTTCCAGGGGTTGAAGGTAAGTACCTATTGCTGAAGACACCATGCACTTTGAACACAGGACTCAGAGGATCCAAAGTGGATCTGACCTGAAAGCCTCCTCTCCCTGGATTAGCTTTCATAGTACTCAGACTATCTATTCAAGCTGCCAAGGAAGAAAAGTGACCAATGGTTCTACCCAGCTGTGACTCTTACGACCAGAATGACAAGATATGACACTTATATCTTGGAATTCAAGAGACTGCTCAATAAGCGGGAAATCACGCCTGATACTAGAAATGGAGCCAGCTTTTAGGACTAGCAAGATCTTGGATCTGCTACCACTACTGCCACTTTCCTAAATCAGCAGAACACCTAACTGCATTCTAAATACTTATTCTTGGACCCCCAGATAAGTGTAGCTCTTACTCCTCATCAAAGAAACTTCTCTTTGCAAAAGATGGAGACTATTCTAGAAAGCCACAGCTGGTCAAAATGCAGAGCACAACCGATCATGACATGCCCAGTTCCAATGAATACATCTCCAATACAACTTCTGCACCTAAAGCTCAGTGAACATTTCATTAAGGTGAAGAGGAAAGATTTGGAGAGACAGAGGACTGGAAAATCTGCTATGAGACTGTGTCTCCTAGAAATTACAGGGATGCTTCACCTGTGATGCCTGTGCCTGTTAGTTTTATATCAACTATAGTCACTTTTAAGGGGGAACCTCAATTGAGAAAGTGTCCTTACCAGATTGGTCTGTGGGAAAGCCTGTGAGGCATTTTCTTAATTGATGATTGATGTGGGAGGGCCCAGCTCACTGTGGGCAGTGGTCCTGGGTGCTGTGAGGAAGCAGACTGAGCAAGCCACTCAGCAGCATTCCTCCATGGCCTCTGTGTCAGTTCCTGCCTCCAGATTCCTGCCCTGGATGATGGACTTCAAACTGTAAGGTGAAATAAATCCTTTCCTTCTCAAGTTGCTTTTTGGTCATGGTGTTTTATCACAGTAATAGAAATCCTAACTAAGTCAATACCTCAACAACATGGCTGTCCAAACAAGATCAGAATAAGGACAACAACCGACATGCTCACTGCATTGTGGGGGAGGGGATCTCTAGGCTCCTGCCCCTAGACAAAGAACTACAAGTGACTAAGGAATGCTGAGAGATGGAGAAATCAGTTTTCCCAGAGTTGATTGATTATCCAGTACCAAGTGGTCAGCCCTTAAATCGCATACATACAAGTAACAATAAGCAGAATCAGCAGGTTGTAGTGATATGTATTCATACACTTATGTAACAATAACAAAGAACGAAAGGACATCACTTTGTGGGGGCGGGGAGAAATTACTGGAAAGAGGAAAGGGAAGAGGGAAATTATGTAATTATATTTTCATTTTTAAGCATTTTAAATTCGGGGCATATTTTTTAAGTTTACTTTATTACTAAGACTCAACTAGGAAGCATAAGCAGAGGCTTGTGTGACATCAAAGTCCTAACACAGCAATGAAGAATTCCTTGTCAAGTAAATCAGGCTTGGAAGAACTGAGTGATTATCTCTGGGAGGCTGAGTCAGAATTAATTAGAAGTAATGTCTTACAAAAAACAAAAAAGGTACAGGCAGCATACAGTTATCAGGCACAGCTGCTTCCAATGCTACCAGCAGTAGAAAACCCCAGAGTCACCTTCCTTCCTTACACACACACACACACACACACACACACACACACACACACACACACACACACACACACACACACACACACACACACACACACACACACACTCACACACATAGTGTAACAACTGAAAACAAAATCCCCCCAGTATTGCTGCAGGAGAACTAAGGGTGCATTCATTCGATTTAGAAGTCCCAGGACACTGTAGAGTGCGTGTGTAGGTTAGGGCAAGCAGGACGAAGTCTGGAGAGCATTGCACGCAGAGACTGACTTCCCAGCGCCACAGTCGCTGTGGCGTTTGGGTCCCTGCTGTAATGGAAAATGGCTCCATGCATGCTAGGTAAACACTTTACCAACTGAACTGTGCCCCGCCCTGGGCCGGTTTTTGTTTCTCTCTTCCTCTCCTCCCCTCCCCCACACACCTATTCTCAGGATCAAAATTCTGCCTACGTGCTTCATATTTAAATGGACACATTTCAACATCCAAATTGATAAGGTTACCTCTTAGTCACAACTGAAAGGTGGAAAATCCACTCTTCTGGAGTTGCCTGTGTTCAAAAGAACAATGGCATGGGGCCTAACTGCTAAAAGCAGTCAAACACCTGAAACAGTGTTTATATGTGTATATATTATACACATGGGCAAAATACCCTTAAACATAAAATAATAAAAATGTAAAATAAAGCGTAGGTGCTCCACTGAGGGGTTATACCATCCATCCAGTCACCCCAGAGTTGTTCAGGACATGATACTAAAGAACATGAGTTACAGTGACTTCATACTTGCCAAGATTATTTCCTGTTTTCAAGCCAGTGGATGTTCAAATGCTTCTGACTGTGTCACTTGTCTGTGGAAACAGAGTCGTCAAGTGACTGAATCATTGGACAGGTTGTTTATTACTACTGGTGTAATAGAGAGATGGGACAAAATATGTGAGGATGACCAGTGAAGCCCAGCCAGAATTATAGGCCAAGTGACTGGTATAGACAGAACAGCTAAGACTACTCAGTCTGAAGGGTGGGTCAATACTAGCCACCTTTTAATGAATGAATTCCAAAACAGGAGTATGTTTTCTCAAGATCCCTACTGTGTGCAAAAACAAAAACAAAAACAAAAAACAAACAAACAAAAACTTCAGCATGTTAACAGTGCCTAAAGCAAGTTTGAAAATTGTAGTAAACTAGCTGATCATCTATCTACTGGGCTTGTGACAATAGCCACAATTTTGGTTTGGAAATTCCCTCTCTCCACATTGTTAAACCATGTGGCTCCCACTCAGCTAATTTTACTCAGAACCTCTGGAGGGAGTCACGTGAGCCACATGTAGACAAAGAGAACATCATTTTACGTAGTCCATTGTTAGTTCACAACCAGGCCTGTCTTCGGCACTCTCAGACTTGGTCAGAGTCAACAGGATGGCAGGCAGCTTCTGTCTTGCTGAACTCCGTTTCAGAACATTTGTCACCAAGAAGAGCCTATCACATAGCACACGGAACCTGACACAGAGCTCAGGGTTGAGCCAAGAAACGGGTGCTAAGAGCTGCCCACACCTGATATTTCGGTTACAAAAACCAATGAATTCCCCGTCTTTAGCCTGTTCTTGTTTGAAAATTCTATTGTCTGGTTTTTGCTTTCCTTCTGTCTCCACAACTTGTGCATGTCTTCTACTTTGTCTGAAGCAAACAGTAGCTGATTCAAGAATTAGACATTCAGGAAATCCCCTTTCTCTTCGGTTCATTGAGTAAATGCTGTTTTGTTCTCCAGAACGTCCTGACTCAGGTAACCAAAGCCAGGTTATTGCTTCTTCTCTGAGGAAATTTCTCCACTCAGACTTGATCTGCCACCTGGCAGTGACCCAGAAGCTAGTGCGGTGGAGACTCAATTACTCCCCGCTCCATGTCTTAGCCCTGCTGCTTACTGGCTGAAGGACCTTGAAAGGCCCTGATTCCGGTTTCTCTTCTGCCTTCACTATTCCTGCTACCGTGGCTCTTAGCAGCTCTGCTGGGTGGTCATCACTAAGGAAGGGCCTTGTCTCTCCATGGAAGCAAAGATATCCTCTCCTGGTGTTCTGTTCTCTGCTCTCATAACATGGTGTGCACAGACTTCTGCCTGCTCAAAGCAAACAAGCAGTTCTGCAGCTGTGGACACTAGTGGGATGTCCTCTAGGCAAGTTCAGTTCGTATGTCTCCAGGCTCAGAACTCTGGCCCACATGAGATGCTATTTGCAGGCTCCCAGGTGCATTTGCCAGCATATCTGAATGGTTTGCTATTAATCAGAGTTTCCAGTTCCCCCTCAGCCAGTTTGATAGTTTACTTAAGTGGCTCACAGACTTCAGGAAAACAAACATGATTCCTAGTTTACTATAAGGACGATTCTGAGGGATAAGGATGGAGAGGTGCATGCCTGGTGTGAAACCTGCAGGAAAGGGCACAATGCTTCTATGCCTTCTTTGTGATCTCCATTTATTCAGGTTTCTGGAAGCTTTCTGAACCCTTTTTGGGAATTTGATTTAAGCTCTACTATATAGGTATAATTGGTTTAAATCCTTGGCCATTAGAACTGGCCTTAGGAATTCTCCCCACCCTAGAGATGGCGTGTGTGTGTGTGTGTGTGTGTGTGTGTGTGTGTGTGTGTGTGTGTGTGTAAGTCTCAACCCTTTAATTATGTTTTTTTGGTCTTTCCAGTAACCACCCACCCACCCCGCCATCTGTGTGTGTGTGTGTGTGTGTGTGTGTGTGTGTGTGTGTGTGTGTGACAAGAGAGAGAAGAGAGAGAGAGAGAGAGAGAGAGAAGAGAGAGAGAAGAGAGAGATGCTTGGGATCAAACCCAGGCCTCAGACATCCTAGGCAAGTACCCCTGAGCACATCTGGGCCTTATTTTGAAGTTGCACTGTGACTGACATCCAGTAAGTCAACTTATTAGCACAGGAAAAAAAATCAATTTGGAGACTCAAAGGATTTTAGGAGTTATATGGCAGAAAATGGAGATGAAGACAAAATGTGTCTTTTATTTTAATTAATTTTGGCTTTCTGTGACAGAGTCTCACTATATAGCCCTGACTGTCCTGGAACTCACTGTATAGCCCAGGCTGGCCTTGAACTCAGAGATCTGCCTGTCTCTGCCTCCCAAGTGCTGGAATTAAAGGTGTGTGGCAGGCACCATGCCTGGCTCAAAATATGTATTTTATAATATCCCAGTGGGAAAGCAACACTTTTTAAAATTTTTATTTTATTTTATTTTTCTCAAGACAGGGTCTTGCTATATAGCCTAGGCTATCCTGGAACTCACTCCATAGACCGGGCTGTCCTCGAACTCACAGAAATCCACCTGCCTCTGCCTCCTGAGTGCTAGGATAAAGGCATGCATGCACCAGCCCCGTCCGACTGAAAGCAACAGTTTTTAACACTTGTTGAGTACACATGAAGAGACAGCCCCTGGGGCTGGGGAGATGACTCAGCAATCACAAGCCTGATGATGTGACTGCAATCCCTGAATCCGTGGAAAAGTGGAAGGAGAGAGCAGACTCCGCAAAAGTCATACACACCCATAATACATACACTAATAATAATCAATTAATTAAAATTATTAAAGAGAGAGAGAGAGAGAGAGAGTGCTCCTACTAAGAGTTTCACATTGGCTACCTAATGGAGTTAGTCCTCTCAGCAATGTTGGCATGGGTTTATTATTATGCCCACATCATAGAACAGGAAACTCAGCCACATATCAGTTTAACTTCCCAAACTTAACAACCAGTAATTGACAGTGCCATAAAGAGAGACGGGATAGCGGGCAGGAATAACACACACCTCCTATAATCCTAGCACTCCAGAGGCAGTAGAAGGCGGCTCTCTGTGAGTTTGAATCTGGCCTGATCTACACATTGAGTTCGAGGACAGCTAAGGCTACACAGAGAAACCAAGAGAGACAGAGACAGACAGAGGGACTTTCCTGTATATTGCAGCCAGTCTTTTCTCCTCCTCCAGATACATACATACATACATACACACACACACACACACACACACACACACACACACACACACACACACACACACGATGTGAAGAGGCAGGGGAGGAGAGTGGGATCAAGCACAGACCTGAGGATTTGGTTACGGCAATAGAGTAAGGAATCCAGAACATTTGGAGGAAGATCTCATCCAGAGTGGAAAGAAAAGAACAATAGAACATAATTACAAGGACGCTGATGTTCTCCATTTTAATTACTCACAGCAAAGACGGTGCTGGAAAGAACCCATGTGCCTTCTTCCTGACAGGTTTAGACAAGAAACTTAGCCTTGCTTCTCTGAGCATAGTTTTCCTCTGGGTGTGCTCTCTACATATTCTGGAATTCAGCAAACCCCAGTGGTCTGTTTCTTTTGTTCCAGGTACTACCCCAAACATGGGAACATAATCACTGGAAAAATAGTCAGTGTGCCTGACCCCAAGAGCTTACCACCTAAACATCGCACATGTAAGAGTTAATCCTGATAAAAGGAAAGTCCTAGAAAGTTGGACCAAGGATGAAGATAGAGAAAAGGGGTGTTATTTAACAGCTGTAGGTGGAATCAACAAAGACTGTATTGAAATTCTTAAATCCCATCCTGGCTGACAATCCAGAGTACGGATTAATACACCTACAGATGCAACTTCACGTAGCATTTAGTTGGTTCATTAACCCTGTCACCCCATCCAAGGCAGAACTCTCGTGTGACACTGACCTTGGGGACACATAAGCAAACAGCTACTCCCAGGTAGGGAGCCAACGACAGAACAAAGTGAGGACACAACCAAAACCCAACTTGGCAAACCAATGAGTCTCATTGGGTTTAAAGGAATGTGGGTGAAGGGTTGCTTACGGAAGCAGAGAGGTTCAAAGCAAGCTGCATTACAAGCCTACACCAGCAGGAGTGACTGCTCACCTGTGATGGCTCTAAAAGCTGGAATCTGGAGCACACTGACAGCCGCAGACAGCACAAGAGCTTAAACAGCTTACTTTCTAGACAGTTCAGTTAGTCCAAGGCTCTTCTCGGCTGGTCTCTGATTCTTCCAAGTGGCTTGGCTGGTGTCTTAGGGTTTCTATTGCTGTGATTAAACACCATGGCCAAGAGCATTTGGGAGAGGAAAGGGCTTGTTTGGCTTACACTGACTGCCACACTGTGTGGTCCATCACTGTGGTGGTTTGAATGAGAATGACCCTCATAGGCTCGTGCCTGAATACATGATCTCCAGTCGGTGGAACTGTTTGGGAAGGATTAGGAGGCGCAGCCTCGTTGGAGGAGGTGTGTCACTGCAGTTGGGTTTTGAGGTTTCAAAGGACTAGTGTCATTCCTAGTGTGTCTTGTCTCCTGCTTGTGAATCTAGAAGGGAGCTATGAGCTGTCCTTATCACCATGCCTTTGCACTGCCATCACGGACTCTAACCTTCTGAAACCCTAAGCCCAACTAAACTCTTTTATAAGTTATCACGGTCATGGTGTTTTATCACAATAGAAAAGTATCTAATATAATCATCAAAGGACGCAGAAACCTGAAGACAGGAACTGACCTAGAAGCCCAGGGGAATGCAGCTTACTGGCTTGTTCATCACGGCTTGCTCAGCCTGCTTTCTCTTTGTTGTGCTTTTTTAAATGGTTGCTACCTTTTAAGCTACAGCTGTCTGAATCAGCAACTGTAACTTCACCGCTACCAGCAGCCGTTAGGCCACAAGGGCCGTAGCCGGAGGGAAATCTGTTCTCTCAGGCTCCAACTCTTGCAAAGATATGAAGAGAACTTAATTAAACCTCTCTCCCTCTAAAGAACTCAAGATTCAAAGGTTAAGGTGGAATTCTGCTCCTCAGAGAGGCTGAATAGCAAGTGGCTCACCTCCTCTCCTTGCTTGCCCAGCCTGCCCCCCCTTATCAACCCTTTCTCACCTGGCTCCTCCCTACCACTTCCTGTCAGGTAGTTGCTGACTCAGCCTCCTGACCGAAGGTGAATTTTAATCAAACACATCTTTGCATTATTAAACAAACGTTCCAGAGCATTAACAAGAGTAACACACCTTGAAATATTATTCTACATCTTTTACAACTTAGGACCACCTCCCTAAGGTTGCCATCCACAATGCCCTGGGCCCTCTCACATCGATTTGGTGGAAACATTTCCTTAATTGAGGTTCCTTCTTCTCAAATGATTCTGCTTTATGTCAAGTTGACAAAAACCAAAACAAAGCAAAACAAAAACAAACAAACCCTATCCAGGACAGCTGGCCTGAGCCTATTACTAGGCAGCTCAGCTCCTATGAGAGTACCTCTCAGCGTCCTTATAGCTAAACGTGTTTGGGAAAGGAGGGGCTGTTATGCAATATTTTGTTTGTGTTCTGACAAATAAAGCTTTCCTAGAGATTAGAGGGCGGAGCTAGCCACTAGTTAACCATAGAGTCAGGCAGTGGTGGTACACACCTTTAACCCCAGGACACTTGGGAGGTGGAGACAGGAATATAAGGTGG